>NC_089580.1:162293584-162613605 GCF_019320115.1 Miscanthus floridulus
TACCTCTTACCACTCGGTGCTTGCGTGCTTGCGTGCAGCGTTGTTGTACATCGAAGGGGCTTATAGTCTTGCGAGATCACACCAACCGTGTTTATGGTGTGGTCGCCACCGTGTACTGAAGGGAACAAGGCCTACGGTGGTTCGGTTGGAAGCTTGATAGAGAAGACGACGGGGAGCGATCCAGGAGAGGCTTACCGAAAGGCACACCAGAGACCCACTTATGCGTGCGGAAGGCTCGGGGCTATCTACGGAGTTACCCAACCGGGAGCTTGACCCTTGCGAGGGGCTCCAACGAGGACTAAGGGACAACGGGAGTTTGTATATCTCTACCTTACTCTTTAGCTTCTGCATTTACATTATTTGCATAACTCCTTTTGCAGTAGAGATAGCAACATACTAGCAAAACCGTAGTTGTACATTTAGATAGTTTATCCTTTTACATAGGTTTTCCTAAGGTTAGAAAAAGATGTTATAGTTTTGAGTTAGAGTTTTTAAGTTGCCTAATTCACCCCCCTTTAGGCGTCACGGTCCCTTTCAATTGGTATCGAAACCGGTTGGCTTAATTTGGACCTTTGGCTTCACCACCGTTGAGCCAACGCTATTTAGAGTGGTTGGGATGGATGTCTCTAGGTCTCTGCACTTTGACGGCACTAACTTTCCCTACTATAAAGCTAGAATGACTTGTCACCTTGAGGCGGTAGATTTGAGTGTTTAGAGTGTCACTCGTGACGGGATGAAACCCATTAAGAATCCCGATAAGCCCACAAATAGTGAAGAAAAATAAATTTATTTCAATGCTAAAGCTAAAAATTGCTTGTTTGAATCTTTTAGTAAGGATGTGTTTAACCAAGTGTTCACTTTAAATACGGCATATAAAATTTGGTTAAAACTCCAAGAGCTCCATGACGACACAACTAATGTTCGTGAACAAAAACATTATCTAGCCAAACAAAATTATGATTCCCTTAAAATGAATGATGATGAGCTTGTTCGTGATATGTATTCTCGTTTGAATCTAATTATCAATGAGCTCTATTCAATAGGATTAACGAAGCTAGATGATCCGGACATCGTGAGAAAGATCATCTCCGTGCTACCACACAAGAAATATGCAAGCATCATCATCATTCTTCATAACACGGAGGACTTGAGCATCATGACCCCGGCCATAGTCATTGGCAAGATAGTGGCATTTAAAATGTCATGGAAGATGGGTCAAGAAGAAGCCTCATCATCAAGCAAAGGCAAAGCTCTCGCATGTAGTGAGAAAAAGAAGATGAAGGGCAAGCAAGTTGAGACAATCTTAAGCTCCTCAAGTGAAGATGAAGAAGAAGATGCTGATGATGATGATGAAGATTCAAGTGATGATGAAGACCCATCCACCTCGTAGCCACCAGCAATGTAGCCATTGTCCTCCAAACGGGCACCACTGAATAAGCCGGAGCCATAGATGTCCGCCAAGCTGAAGACCCTGACTTCATTGTTGGCAGTGAAGCGAAGGGCTACATGAAGTGTTTCCAAGTTGTGCTTTCTTTCAGAAACAAAGACCAGACCAGTGAGACGGCCAGAATTAACATTGTCATCTATGACGGCTTCAGGAGCCAGTCTCAGGCGCTTGTGATCGTCTTGAGAGCAGCTGGTGGAATGGGTCAGCAGTTGTAATTGTAGGACAAACCGTCTATCAGGTGGAGCTCATCCTGCCTGGATGATGGCGGAACTGGACAACAGAATATGTCCAGTGCCACCGGTGGTCTATAGCTTGTAAAGAAGGCAATGCTGCCTCTACTCTCGCCCATTCTAGCGAAGTAATTGTGCTTACTTTTGGTGTTACTGGTGATGAGCAGATGTAAGAATGTAAGAGTGATGTGATTATCGAATGAAGCAAGAGTAAGGCATTTTCAAAAGGCGGAAATGCAGGGTATATATAGAGGGAGAAGGCAGAGCGGCTGTACATATTTGTAGAGAATTAGATGTAGAGAATTAGGGGAACACCTCACACCCAATTAAGGGGGGTGACTTTCATATATATAGTTAAGATCAACTTGGGGTCCAAGTAACATGATATACATGTTGGGAGTATGCCCTAGAGATAATCATAGAGATGATTATATTGCCTTGTATCCATAATATAATATGAGTTCATTGAATTTCCATTAAAGACAACCTATATCAATTAGCAATTATATGAATTGTTTGTGAAACTCTTTTACTTGAATGGTTATTCTAATGTTGTCCCTGATCAAAGTTCGTGTGAGGACACACATGAATAATGGATCAACACATTATTAGTTGATGACTATGTTTCACAAGTCATAGACATGGAGATGTTAAACTAATAATGTGGGCACATGTATGACATGGGGCTGGACTGACCCAACATGAGATGTCGTTATTATCTCTATTCACATCATATACGTTATGTCCTTAGACCTAAGATTGTTGTACGTATTCAAGATGTGAAACGACCTACTCAGGTACTATCAAACGCTACTCCATAACAGGGTAGTTATAAAGGTTGTTTTCGGGTTTGTCGGAAAACATGCTATGAGACATAGACAATCAAGATGGAATTTGCCCCTCTCTATATATGAGAGAGATATCACTGGATCACTCTAATGATTAGATCAAGAAATGCATGGCCATGCTTGGGTTAAGTGTTAACCTATGAGTTGGACCAAATATCGTGAGGCAAGAGAATAACAAGTATGTGGTTTTGTAGTGGTTCGTCTGATATGATCTTTGCGTACACATAGGAGTTGACATGCCTTGCTAGAGGCCGCTATCAACTAATGGCCGAGTAGGAGTACTCGAGCCACGTCTATGTGTGCGTGAACCCATAGGGTCGCACGCTTAAGGGGCTGGAAGCCTAATTCGGATTGGATCCGAATTAGACAAGGCTTAGGGTTACTAATGGGCCTCCAACTCGGGAGCTCATTAGGGACGCCTATAAATATGTGGGGTGGGCAATAGGGCTAAGCAATCCACACCTTTTGGTAGTCGCCGCCGCCCATCCTACACCCACGCCTGCTGCTCCTCGTGGACCTAGCAGTCTAGAGGCGCAACGCTTCCTCCCTGTACGTGTGGATACCTCAGAGGTGCTGCATCTAGAGCACAAGGACGAACCGCATGAAGGGGACAGACAGACAGATGACCTCGCAACTGCATGACACTGCTACGACGTGTTCAACTACATCGAGTCGCTTCCGCTGCACCTGCGCATCTAGTGGTAATCCCGTAATCTATAACTAGCAGTAGATCCTAGTTTATGAGGTCGAATTTTTGTTTTCTGGCTAGCATAGCATCCTCATAACCCTATAGTGGTATCAGAGCCGTTACTGCGTTGTTATAGGTTTGGATGAGTGCGTATGGAGATATGCGCGATTGTAGATGAGTCTTTGATCATGGTTCGTGATTTTGCCTTGTTGGTCTTGTAACGATCTACTCGTACTGGTCGGTATTCCGCCATCCGAGTTAAGTGATACATGTAAATCTAGTCATGGCAAGATGGAGATCAATCAGATTGATCGAATCGAACCTAGGTCAAGTGCCGAACGCGTGTGATGCGCAACGGTGATAGATTGGATCTACTGTCGGGCACCGGGGTGCAAGAAAAGTGTTGTTCGGTAAAATAGCCATAACTTTTGCATATGACCTCGGATTGAGACGAATTCTATATGAAAATTGTAGAGAAAATTTTTTACATCCGATTCTCACCCGCTTTGCCGGTTTCACTGAAATTAGATTTGCAAAAAACGGCCGGGAAGATGGTGTTTTTGGCGTTTTAAGATTAGACGTCGGAATCGGTTAACTCTGTTTTGCAGGAATTTGTGACTGGTATAGCCCTTATGTGTATGTGATGCATGTATGTAATTAATTCATGGCTTGCATGTCGTGAGTATGACAATATGGCTAGAGCCACTAAGATATTATCAAATTGATGTAATGGCCTGTATGCCAAACTGTGATGATCCTATCCGCGACTATGTAATCTTCTTCACTACCTTGCGTTAGTGATAGCTAGTCTTGGTGGACTCATCACTGAAGGATGGCATACATGGATCATGGAGATAGAGATCATCATGAGGAACAGTTTGATGGAGATGGAGATCCCCAAAGGAACATTGGGCTATACCATGTCATATCTGTGTTAATGTCGTTCTTACTATGTTCTACTTTCACGTGCGATAATATTTTTGTCTACATGCGATGGTGAAGTAGAACGATCCCTCGACAATGTTTAAGTTAAAATGCTTCCCCAAACCTTGCACTATCATATGCCTTGTACAATCGGTGGTGGGTCTATGAAATTAGGGTGCCACTAATTTTCCTTGACTAGATAGGTTCGTATCGGATACTTACAGCAGAAGGGTTGGTTACTTGGACAAGGTCATCCTAACGGTTAGGGACCTTAGAGCATGAGTAGTTGGGCACCAAAGCATAGAGATGCTACCCAACAACATGAGTCATATGTGATATGATTAGCAAAGAGTTGCTTATCAATCTACCATGTCTTCTAGCGGTGATGCTAAAGCTCACTAGTAGACTTGTTAGTTGTGGGTCTTGAATCACTAAATTTCAAGAGAGGGATATTGATTTTAGTGGGAGTAGATTCTATTAAAGGTTTAATATTGTTTACTCTATCTTGGATACATTGTCTTAGTATTTTACATTACTTTTGTTGTAGATAAATGGCACCTAGCAATCAACCATTTACTTTATGTTCAATTCTTGAGAAAGATAAGTTGAATGGAACAAACTATGCAGATTGGATCTGCAACCTGAGAATTGTTCTCAGGGCTGAGAAAAAGGAAGACATTCTAGACACCCCATTATCAGATGAGCCTGCTAATAATGCACCAGCTGCAGAGAAAAATGCTTACAAGAAACCATGTGATGCTGATCTTGAAGTGAGTTGCCTTATGCTTGCTTGTATGGAACCAGATCTGCAGTTGTAGTTTGACAATAACCATGCAGCGCACGATATGATCGTGGCGCTCAATGATATGTTCCAGACTTAAGCTAGGACTGAAAGGTTCAATGTCTCAAAGGCTTTTGTTGAAACCAAGCTAGCAGAGGGCGCGGCAGTTGGGCCACATGTGATAAAAAATGATTTGTTACACTCAGAGGTTGGAGAAGCAGGGCTTCCCAATTGGCCCTGAATTAGCTACTAATTTTATTTTCGCGTCTCTTCCGCCCAGCTATGGAAATTTTGTCACGAACTACCATATGCATGGGTTGGAGAAGGGCTTGAATAAATTATGTGGCATGCTTAAAACAGCAGAGGCTGATATCAAGAAAGGTGCTGGCAGTAGCCATGTGATGGCGGTCCAAAACAAGCCTAAGTTTAAGAAGAAGGGCAATTCTTGGAAGAAGAAAAAGGGCAAGGCTAAAGATGAGATCTCTAAGCCAAACCCACCTACGCCCAAGGCTAGACCACTTGCTGATGCTGAGTGCTTTCATTATCATGGGAAAGGTCACTAGAAGAGGAACTACAAGCTGTACCTAGAATCCATAAAAGATCGCGGCAGTAAAGGTACTCCCGCAGCTTGTACACTTGTTGTTTATGTTACAAACATTTTCTTTGCTAATTCTTATATTAATTCTTGGGTATTTGGTACCGGATCGGTTGCTCATATTTGCAATACGATGCTGGGAATGATAAGAAGTAGAAGCGTGGAAAAGGGAGAAGTTGATTTCCGCGTGGGCAATAATGCAAGAGTTGCTGCGTTGAACGTCGGGATGATGCAACTCCACCTCCAGTCAGGATTTATTATGGAGTTAAATAATTGTTATTTTGTTCCTAGTTTAAGTCGAAACATTGTGTCACCTTCATGTTTGATGAAGGATGGTTATTCATTTGCCAGTAAAGACAATGGTTGTGTGATCTCTGAAAATGACACGTTTGTGGCTTCTACATCCATTGTGAATGGATTATTTATTTTAAATCTTGAAGATGCTCCTGTCTATAATATAAGTGCTAAAAAGCCTCGGCTTAATGAGTTAAGTCCTACCTATATGTGGCATTGTCATTTAGGTCACATAAGTGAGAATCGCATGAAGAGGCTCCATTCTGATGGGCTTTTAACTTCGTTTGATTTTGAATCATACGAGACATGTGAGGCTTGCCTGCTGGGCAAGATGACCAAGACGCCTTTCACAGGTTTTCCTGAGAGGGCGGTAGACTTGCTGGAACTCATACATACTGATGTGTGCGGACCAATGAGTACGACAGCAAGAGGCGGATTCCAATACTTCATAACCTTCACTGATGATTTTAGTAGATATGGCTGTCTACTTAATGAAACATAAGTCTGAGACATTTGAAAAGTTCAAGGAGTTTTAGAGTGAAGTAGAGAATCAATGTGGCAAGAAAATTAAGGCTTTGTGATCTGATCGTGGAGGCGAATATTTGAGCCACGGGTTTAGCAATCATCTAAAGAGTTATGGAATTGTTCCACAGCTTACGCCACCTGGAACGCCTCAGAGAAATGGCGTGTCCGAGTGATGTAATCGGACTTTGTTGGACATGGTTCGGTCTATGATGAGCCAGTTAGACCTACCGTTATCATTTTGGGGATACGCTCTAGAAACAACCGCTTTCACATTGAATAGGGTACCATCTAAGTCAGTAGTTAAGACACCACATGAGATATGGACTAGTAAGAGTCCCGGTTTGTCTTTTCTGAAAATTTGGGGTTGTGAAGTTTATGCCAAACGACTTATGACAGATAAACTAACACCCAAATCAGACAAATGCTTTTTCATGGGATATCCAAAGGAAACTTTAGGGTATTATTTCTACAACCGATCAGAGGGCAAAGTGTTTGTTGCTCGGAATGGTGTTTTCTTAGAGAAAGAGTTTCTCAAAAGAGAGAAAAGTGGACAAAAGGTGTATCTTGAAGAAGTTCAAGATGAGCCAGTTGGGAAGGACTCTACGAGTGATGCTAATGTAGCAGAACAAGTTGAGATACCCGTGGCAATAGACCCGCCACAACCATGAAGGTCAGCAAGAATCCATGAGTTGCGTGGGGATTTGTTATTGTTAGACAATGATGAACCTGTGACTTATGCGGAAGCAATGATGGACCTAGATTCCGAGAAATGGCAAAGTGTCATGAGATCCGAGATAGATTCCATGGGAAACAATCAAGTTTGGAACTTGGTTGACCCGCCTGATGGGGTTAGACCCATAGAGTGCAAATGGATCTATAAAAAGAAAAAGGATATGGATGGAAACGTTCACATCTATAAAGCTCGACTTGTTGCAAAGGGTTTTCGGCAAGTTCAAGGAATTGACTACGATGAGACTTTCTCGCCGGTAGCGATGCTTAAATCTATCCGGATCATTCTAGCAATAGCTGCTTATTTAGATTATGAGATATGGCAGATGGATGTTAAAACAGCCTTTCTAAATGGGAATTTGGATGAGGACGTGTATATGATACAGCCCGAAGGTTTTGTTGATCCAAACAATGCTGGAAAAATTTGCAAGCTTCAGAAATCCATTTATGGGTTAAAGCAAGCATCTCGGAGTTGGAACATTCGTTTTGATGAAGTGGTCAAAGGGTTTGGCTTCCGTCAGAATGAAGAAGAACCTTGTGTTTACAAGAAGGAAAGTGGGAGCGCTGTTATATTTCTGATCTTGTATGTGGATGACATATTATTGATTGGGAATGACATTTCTATGTTGCAATCCGTAAAGACTTCACTAAATAATAATTTTTCTATGAAGGATTTAGGAGAAGCAGCATACATTTTGGGAATCAAGATCTATAGAGATAGATCGAAGAGGCTTATAGGATTAAGCCAAGATACGTACATTGACAAGGTGTTGAAACGATTCAACATGGAACAGTCCAAGAAAGGGTTCTTGCTTATGTCACATGGTATGCGCTTTAGCGATAAACAGTGTCCTTCGATAGCTGATGAGCGGAAGCGCATGAGTAAGGTTCCATATGCCTCGGCAGTTGGTTCCATCATGTACACCATGATATGTACTCGCCCAAATGTCTCATATGCTCTAAGTGTTGCGAGCAGGTACCAAGCTGATCCAGGAGAGAGTCACTGGACACTTGTTAAAAACATTCTTAAGTACTTGAGAAGGACTAAAGATGTGTTCCTAATCTATGGAGGTAAGGAGGAGCTCGTTGTAAATGGTTACACCAATGCTAGCTTCCAAACTGACACGGATGATTCACAGTCTCAATCAGGTTTTGTGTTCACAATAAATGGTGGTGCTGTAAGTTGAAAAAGTTCCAAGCAGGAGACGGTGACCGATTCTACAATAGAGGCCGAGTACATTGCAGCTTCTGGAGCTGTGAAGGAAGGTGTTTGGATGAGGAGGTTCCTCACTGAACTTGGTGTGTTTCCGAATGCGTCCAGCCCATTGAATCTACATTATGACAACAATGGGGCAATTGTGCAGGCTAAGGAGTCAAGGAATCACCAAAAGAGCAAACATGTACTACAGAAATTTCACCTCATTCGAGAGTTCGTTAGACGAGATGAGATCAAGATGTGCAAGATACACACAGATTTGAATGTTGCAGATCCTTTGACAAAGGCTCTTCCACAGCCTAAGCATGAGGGCACATAAGAGCTATGGGTATTAGATATCTTCAAGATTAACTCTAGTGCAAGTGGGAGATTGTTGGGAGTATGCCCTAGAGATAATCATAGAGATGATTATATTGCCTTGTATCCATGATATAATATGAGTTCATTGAATTTCCATTAAAGACAACCTTAGCAATTATGTGAATTATTTGTGAAACTCTTTTACTTGAATGGTTATTCTAATGCTGTCCCTGGTCAAAGTTCATGTGAGGACGCACATGAATAATGGATCAGCACATTATTAGTTGATGACTATGTTTCACAAGTCATAGACATGGAGATGTCAAACTAATAATGTAGGCACATGTATGACATGGGGCTGGACTGACCCAACGTGAGATGTCGTTATTATCTCTATTCACATCATGTACGTTATGTCCTTAGACCTGAGATTGTTGTACGTATTCAAGATGTGAAACGACCTACTCAGGGACTATCAAACGCTATTCCATAACATGGTAGTTATAAAGGTGGTTTTCGGGTTTATCGGGAAACATGCTATGAGACATAGACAATCAAGATGGAATTTGCCCCTCTCTATATATGAGAGAGATATCACTGGATCACTCTAATGATTATATCAAGAAATACATGGTCGTGCTTGGGTTAAGTGTTAACCTATGAGTTGGACCAAATATCGTGAGGCAAGGGAATAACAAGTATGTGGTTTTATGGTGGTTCGTCTGATATGATCTTTGCGTACACATAGGAGTTGACATGCCTTGCTAGAGGCCGCTATCAACTAATGGGCGAGTAGGAGTACTCGGGCCATGTCTATGTGTGTGTGAACCCATAGGGTCGCACGCTTAAGGGGCTAGAAGCCTAATTCGGATTGGATCTGAATTAGACAAGGCTTAGGGTTACTAATGGGCCTCCAACTCGGGAGCTCGTTAGGGACGCTTATAAATATGCGGGGTGGGCAATAGGGCTAAGCAATCCACGCCCTTTGGCAGCTCGCCGCCCATCCTACACCCGCGCTTGCTGCTCCTCGTGGACCTAGCAGTCCAGAGGCGCAACGCTTCCTCCCTATACGTGTGGATACCTTGGAGGTGCTGTATCTAGAGCACAAGGATGAACCGCACAAAGGGGACGGACAGACGGACGACCTCGCAACTGCACGGCACTGCTACGACGCGTTCGACTACATCGAGTCGCTTCCGCTACACCTACGCGTCTAGTGGTAATCCCGTGATCTATAACTAGAAGTAGATCCTAGTTTGTGAGGTCGAATTTTTGTTTTTTAGCTAGCGTAGCATCCTCATAACCCTACAATACATGTGTTAGACTATACATATCTCTAATACCTGCCCGAAGTCACAGCGGGAGGGAACTGGACTTAAGAGACTGGACCTAAAGTCATTAAACAACTGTACAGGCAGTCCTTTAGTGATAATGTCCGTGAACTGATGAGCTGAGGGAACATGTAGCACTCTGAATTGCCACAAAGCCACCTTCTCACGAACAAAGTGAATGTCAATCTCAATATGCTTCGTGCGACGACGATGAACTGGATTGGCAGTCATGTAGACCGAGCTGACATTGTCGCAATAGACAATGGTTGCCGAAGGGATCGAGATATGAAGTTCCTCAAGCAGCTGGCGCAACCAGCAACACTTAGCAACTGCTTGAGCAACAGCTCGGTACTCCGCCTCTGCACTGGACTGAGACACCATGGTCTGACGTTTTAAAGACCAGGAAACCAGGTTATCTCCAAGGAAGACGCGGTCGCCTGATGTAGAACGTCGAGAGTCTAGACATCCAGCCCAGTCGGCATCGGAGTATGCCGTGATGGATGACGCGCTGCCAATGCCAAGGTGCAGACCGGCGTCGAGAGTGCCCTTGACATAACGCAGAATGCATTTGATCAGAGCATGATGCGGCTCTCGCGGGTCGTGCATGAAGAGGCAGACTTGCTGAACGGCGTAGGCAATGTCCGCCCAAGCCAGCGTGAGGTACTGTAAGGCACCAGTAAGACTCCGGTAGTCTGAAGGGCTAGCAACTAGAGCTCCATCAGTGGCAGACACCTTTGACTTGGAGTCAACCGGTGTCGCCGTGGAGTCAGCGGCTTAGGTTAGGGCAGAGAAAGAAGCCGGAAGGGTACCCGGGCTCTGATACCATGTAGAGAATTAGATGTAGAAAATTAGGGGAACACCTCACACCCAACTAGGGAGTGACTTTCATATATATAGTCAAGATCAACTTGGAGTACAAGTAACATGATATATATGTGTTAGACTATAGATATCTCTAATGATATTTCAGTATGTGACTCAACAACTAGCCTCTTTACTATATTATTATTAAAATAAAAACAACTGATTTGTCATGTCCAGGTCCTTGACTGATTACTACTTACTAGTCCATCACGCGCACCCTCGTGCGCGCCGGCAAATCACCTGGTTAACGCGCAAGTAAAAAATATGTTTAATCTTTGCATGGAAACAATATTAGGAGTTTAATGTAGATCTGTCATGCACAAAAACTAAAAGATTGGAGCTTTTTTATATGGTGCAGGACACATCTACTCTGCATACTTTTGAAATCATGTATGCGTGGTAATCATAGACACGACATTTCTGGATCATACACATATCTGAATTTCGCACCAGGGCGTTTATTGATTTACCCCCATATGAAGTGTCGATGCAACTGGCAAAAAATAAATAAAATACATACCGATGGAACCAGTACTAGGTATACCAAATCAACAAACCAAGTATCAAATCTTACCAATAAGATGGTCGTAGGGACCGTCGGGCAGCGGTGTGAGCGAGGACGGCCAGCCCTAGGGCATGTGACGGCATCGTAGGCGAGGGCAACCAGCTCTACGGCTCGTCGCGACCTGGGGAGTGATGTCGGCCAGGCCTAGCTCCTGGCAAGGAGGCGGCAGGGATCAGGCCTGCCAACCCTAGGGCACAACATGGTGGCGGCGCAGGTGAGGATGGCCGTTGCGGGAGGAGAGACGGAAGAGCCAATGAGGAACCGTGGAAAGAAGAGGGCGCGGGATGGACGAGCGGGAGCGCTCGAGCTCAGAGGAAACCGGAGGCTGGCGACGGGCGAGTGGAGGACCGAGGAGGCGAGAGGAGAGGCTGGCCTTTTTTTTGGTCGGAGGAGCCGAGAAGGAGGTGGAGAGATATTTGTTCCCAGGCCACTGAAATGATGACACGCGGGGCTGGCTACAGTAATAAAAGGTGGGGTTAACCCAGTACGTAGAAAGATCAGACGGTTAAATTTTTTTCTAGTATTGTGGCCAGGCTGAGCGGCGGCCAAACTCCGCTGGTCTGTTCGCTTGGAGGAATTCTGGAGGAATTTGGATGGTTTGGAGAAATGCTGGAGGAAATTGTGAGAGAAAAACACTGTTTCGGATGAAAAAAGAAGCGGATCAAGCCGGGTTTAAGGGCACATGAACGGAGCCGATATTCATGTAAAACAGTGCCCATGGCGTGTAGCACGTGGGCTTCTCCTTACATTTTACGGAGTAGTGTACTTCAGTTAGATGTTTGGTGAGATTTAATACCAATTAAAGATAATACTAGTATATTTGGTTTGTTTGGGATTTGCTACCAGCTAGAAACTTCCTCGCAATATAATACCAGTTAGAGACAGGATTAGTTTCCTTTCCATGTCAGGGATTAGTTTCTGAATCAAGCAATAAATAAGCAGATCGTATCCCTTGCAGCTGCAGTTTGCTAGCGATCGTGCTGCTTGGGCTCACTAACATTTAGATCAGTCCAGTACATATTACTAAATCATTAGGCACACTTGGGTGTCATCACAATTATTTACATGATTTCATCAGATTTGACATATATTTGTTTATGTGCAAAGGGATGTTACCAATAATTAAATGTGGTTTCTCATAACATCAAACAGATCTATCATGGTAATGTTATTTCATTGACTAACAATGCCACTTGACATCGGAATACCTCAACTGGACCAGCCCACTGGAATACTTAATGAACCGATCATTATGAGCCAGCAAGATCTCAATTAATCTATAACAAACATGTAAGGTGTCCGCATCTCGTGGATCAGCAGAATGAGTACATAACTCTATTCTAACGTACCTGAGCATCCATCCTAACAACTATGTTATTTATATAGCTCAAGTGGTGATTGTCTTCAGTCTAGCACATGGTTCTGTCAGTCAATAAGGTTTAGATTTATTTTTTTTCTATTGAATGTATCAACCTTAATAGCTGGTACTTCACTAAAATAACACAATGGTTTTGTTGACTTCAAATGCCGTTCCATAGTTTCTCTCCTCCGCGTGTAAAAAGAACAGGATGGAAATGTTAAGATTTTCTCAAAACATCACAAATAGAGAGAAAGGTTCTTCTAGGGATATTTCAGACACTAAAGAAAAGTCTACTCACTTGGATGCATACTTGTATCCCTTCAAGTCATATATACTTGATTCAGCAAGTCATGTTGATCCCCTCTAGCTGGACCTCAATCATCAATCACATGAGTGATGTTAGAACTAGAAGGAAAACTTATGAGACTGTTGCCGAGCCAATAGAAATCTTGAGGATAATGTTTGGAACTACATACAATGAATTACTCCAGTAAACTATTGACTGAAACTCCAAAATAGAAGCCATTTTAGGCAGTAAGCTTTGATTTTCAAACATTACTAATCATGTAAGTTTATACAAGGTAATATTTTCTTCACCAAATAACCCTATAACCTTATTAATTATTTCCCGGTACTGAAGCTAAAGAGACAACAACTAGGGGCAAGGCAATGTAAAGAAACTAATATCTTTTCTCTGTATGTACATTGAGCAAATATGACGTCTACTTTGGACCAAATGGAGTACCATCAAAGCCAAAATACCTACAGCATGCATATAGTAGTAAAGTATGCTTCAACTCTGGGTACATATACAGCTTGTAAACATCTTTACACTAAGGAGTTAGTAGTACTTAAAGTAAATTTCTCAAAATAGAAACTACATATTTTTTGTTAGAGCTATCACAAGATTACATTTTCAATTTTTGTTACCCTAAATTACATGAGCTTTAATATAATCTTTCATTAAACTCCTTTAATCTTGCTAAAAACTGGTTAAAAAACCTAACAGTTGACTCTCACCCATAGTTGTTTGACATTTAGGACCCACCTGTTAATGGCCAACCTATGTGTCTATGTAAACTTTTTGTAGATTTCTGACAGTTTGTGAAAACACGAGTTATGAAATTATCAGGGTACACAAGTTGGAACCAGAATCAATACTTCAACAGATGCATGAGAAATAAAGAATTACTATTGTTGTTTGCTTTGCACTTTACCAAGTTGATCTGTAAAAATACAAAAAAAGGGGTTTTCAGTTGACATGCCAAAATTTAATATTTCAAAGATCTAAAACCATATAAGTTGCCTCCCACCCAATTTACCTCAACACTTTCAAGCCTTTTGAGATTACTTTGGACTAGGTATAGTCATAATATTACTGCAGTCACTTACTAATGTGTTAGATACATACTTTAATCAAATAGTTAAATAATTGGTTTCTAATTTGATAGCTATTTCTATTAGTAGATTTCCAAGAACTCCATATATTTTAATGAAAATTACCAAAAAGCTGTAGTTTCATATAAATACACATGTTTGGCAGCAAATAGGAGGGATACACATGTCAATTACAGCAGCATGAGGGTCTAGCCTGTCAGGTTTCAAAATAATTTAACATGTCAACTTACACCCAAATTTGTGTAAAGTTCCAACTGAAATATATAATATCAAGTTAGACCAAAACATTTCTACTTTTGTGAAAATTAGTATATATGAACCAACCACAACCTACATACAAAATCCTTTTTTATTCTTACCCCTTCCTAATCAATTACTGATCTTTTCATAACAAGTACATACCTCGGACAGAAAAGTAATTAGTCTGTGCATATCTTTTTTTGCAACAGAAAACCACCTCTTGACGAATTGTGTTGCTCCTCGCTCATTGTCAGATGAATAATTATTATGCTTTTGGAAGAGAAGGCAGTGATGCAAGCTTTATCTGAACTTGGTGGATGTTCAAAGGATGAATGTTGCAATTATGATAATAGGGAAAAGTATTTAACATGTCAACTTACACTCTATGCATTCTGCTTTCTAATACCATCACATGCTAGAATCTCATGAAGAATGTGATGATTCAACCACACTACAGCCTGCAACTTTTGCTACATGTTGCTTCATGGAACCCCTTAGGTCCTTTACACACTGCCACATCCCCTCTGAAGCATATATGTTAGATAACATAGTTTGGAACCCATCATGATGAGGATCCAGCTTGACAAGCTTCTTGCCAACCCTTTCCCCGACCTCACTATCGCCGTGCTTCCAACAGGCACCAAGCAATGCACCCCATGCTGGAACATCAGGTGACATGGGCATGCTCTGAATCAGGTCCTCAGCCTCTCTGACATACCCAGCACGTCCAAGGAGATCAACCATACATCCATAGTGTCTGATGTTTGGTATAATATGGTACTTGTTCTGCATCAATTTGAAGAATTGACGGCCCTCCTCAACTAAGCCACCATGTCTGCAAGCACTCAGAACTCCAGTGAAAGTTATCTCATTGGGGACAGCAATGCCAGAGGTTTCCATCTCAGAGAACATGTCGAGGGATCTTGTAACAAGGCCATTCATGGCCAGTCCCACAATGACAGCATTCCAGCAAGGTGTTCCTTTTTCTTCCACCATGTCAAAGACTTCTAGTGCAGCCTCCATGCATCCACATTTCATGTACATGTCAATGAGGCTAGTCCCAAGTACGATAGTGATGTTATATTGGTATTGCCTAATGTAGTCATGCACTAACTTCCCTTGCTCCAAAGCAGACAAATTAGTACATGCAGAGATGACACTAACAAGCGTAACATCATCCGGTTTGATTTCATGGGCTCTCATGTTGTCAAAAACAGTGAGCGCCTCAGATGACTGGTTATTTTGCACACAACCAGCTATCATTGCACTCCAGGAAACATTGTCCTTGTCAGGCATCACACCGAATAACGCTTTTGCATCTTCGATGCGGCCATTCTTCAGATAGCCAGAAATCATCGAGTTCCAGGAGAAGTGGTCCAAACTCTCACCACTATCAAACAATATCCGTGCTGCAACAACATCCAGACAACTTGAGTACATGTGGATCAGCGCATTCTGGACATTCACCTGCCTACCAAGGCCAGCTCTGACAACCAGCCCATGGCACACCTCTCCGTTCTGAATCACCTCTGACTTAGCGCAAGCAGCGACCACACTGACCATCACTGCCTCGTCCACAGGCCACCCCTCTTCACGCATATCTGAAAACACAGCCAACGCTTCCACAAACAGATCATTCCGCTCGAAGCAAGAGATCATAGCTGTCCACGTGAACGCATCCCTATGCTCCGCTCCGTCAAACACCCCCCTCGCCTCCTCTACCATCCCTCTCCTCGCGAACAACGCCACCATCGAGCTCACCGCCTCAGCGCTCCTCTCTGGCATCCTCGCAAACACCCTGACAGCCTGCTCGACATTCCCGTCCCGCACGTACGTGGCGAGGATCGTGTTCCAGGAAACGGCGTCCCACACGGGTCCCGCGTCGAACACCCTGCGCGCGCCCGCGACGCAGCCGCACGCAGAGTACATGTGCATCAGCGCGTTCCTGAGGTACAGGTTGTCGCCGAACCCGTGCTTGACGGCGTGGGAGTGGACCTGCTGGCCTTCCCTCGCGTCCCCTCTGGCGGCGCAGGCGGCGGAGAGGAGCGGGTGCGTGTAGGTGTCGGGCGCCGCGGGCATGGAGGCGTAGAGCGGGAAGCAGAGGTGGGGAAAGCCCTGGCGCAGAGCCGCCCTGAGGAGAGTGTTGCAGGTGAAGGCATTGGGGCTGCGCACGAGCCGGAAGAGTTGGAGGGAGTGGTGGAGCGGTTGCGGCAGGAGGCGCGCGGCGGTCGCGGAGGTGGTGAAGAGGAGGAGGCGGCTGGCGGCGTAGGCGTCAGCGAGGAGGCCCGACGCGAGGAACTGCGCGTGGATTTGAAGGAGGTGGCGCGCGGAGCGGCAGCGGGAGAGTTGCGCGTCCAGAAGGGACACCGTGAGCATGGTCAGCTGGCTCTGGCGCGCTGCGGCGGGCGGACGGCCGGCGGGAGAGCAAGCGGCTCAAAGCTGCAGGTTGCGCAGGCTAGGTGGGCTGGCGAACG
Source organism: Miscanthus floridulus (assembly GCF_019320115.1). NCBI lineage: Eukaryota > Viridiplantae > Streptophyta > Magnoliopsida > Poales > Poaceae > Miscanthus > Miscanthus floridulus. The sequence continues at coordinate 162,310,394 of NC_089580.1, forward strand.
TGTTCCATAAACTGGAGTACATGCAGTTGGTGGGTGGCGTGGCCCGCTGTGATGACCTGATCTGATGACGAGATAATTGGAATTTTGTCATTACGAAATATGGGCTTCGCTCTTTTGTCATCTCGTAAAAGAGATTCGCTCGTTTGTCATTATAAAATTGGACACGCTCGCTAGAATGCTTTTTCTGTATTTTGTTGCTTTTTTTTTAATTTTCGCTACCTCTTTTCTTTCCCGTTTTCCCCTGAGCCTTATCTCTTCGTTTCACTCGTTGACGGTCTCTTCATGGGAGTTCACAGAGAGCCCTGGCTGGGAGACGCCTCTGCTGGCTCAACTCCAGGTCCGCCCACGGCCGCCGCCGCCGTCGCCGCCGCCGCCGCAACTCCAAGTTCTCAACGGCTCTCTTCCAACCACAGCCGTCGCCGCCCCGACGCGTCTACGCTAGCCTGCAGGCGTCGCCACGAGCAGGTCCCCGCTCTCCCCGTCGCTGGATCTGCGGCCGCTGGTCCTACCCGTCCGGGTGCTCTTCCCTAGGCCACCGCCGCACACGCCAGGCTATGGGTGAGGGTTCGTCTAGTTCATCGTTCATCCCAACAACCGTCGTTTCTCTGTATCCATTTGGCCCTAGTGGGATCCCCTGATTTCATACCCAGAATGTGGTGATAAAGTAGTAGAATGCAATTCCTAGAAGAACAACAGCATAATTTTCTTCAAATACGTAAACTACAATGAATTTGTGAGTATATATTGCTCTGTTGTTTATTGTCATATACAACTGGATAAACTAGGTACTGTGACAAGGTTTGGATAAATAAACTGGAGATAAATTGTGTTATGTATTGTCATTTCCACAGGCAGTGAAGAAATGTCCATTCTTTAGGTGGTTGAAAGAGTACAAGAAAGTAGTCGCAAAGAAGCTTAAAGAAGATTTGCTAGCTGCAGTGCCATTAGAAGGTCATGGTGAAACTAAATGTCAAGAAGAAATGAAGCTTAAAATGCTGATTTTTTATGAAGATAGGATCTATCTTAAGATGGACAAGCTTATCGATCTGGTCCAGCTTTTGGTGGTGCTCTGTTTAGTCATGACTGTCATAGTTTTTTAGATGTGGTAGTGCTTATTAGCAAGTGAAGCAAGATTGTGTTCTAGAACTGTGTTGTATCAGTAATGGTGGGGCCATGAAATTGTGTGAACCTTTATGGTCTTTTAGGTGTGGCAGTGCTTATTAGCATCTGTATCCTGTACACTGAAGACCTTTCACTAATAATAGTTCCTTCTGAAGCCCAGATCTTCTCCATTGCCTTTTTTGAAGATTTATTAAGAGCCTGACAAGATGATATGTGCGAAATATTTAAGAACCAGATACTTAACATTTAAGCTATTCATTATAATTTGTTTGGAGGGCAACTCAAAAGCGTAGAGATGCAGACATGATTAAATAAAAGGCATAATTAAAAGCTGATAAGTGTACTACTATTTTCTCAAATATTTGAAGCCTGGATATTTCATCTTATAGAGATGCAGTGCATGTTCCATAACTGCAGAAATAACCACTATTTATTGCATGTTCTAGTGCAAATATGTACCAAGTAATGAGCCAATGAACAACTGGTGCAGGATTTCATTTTTCCACCACGAGCAATTGTCAAGTAGACTAACTATTAACTGAAATACCTTTTCTACTTACCAATTAGGTAGCTGTCCCAAATCTCTTCAGGCTTCCCTGTGTGTGTGAGGCCATTCCAACAGAGAAGCACAAAACTACTTGGAATAATTGATGCCAGGAATCGTAGAATGTTAACCATAATGGCAGCAACTACAACTATAAGCATGGCAGGGCCAGGTTATAAACGCATTGACACAATTTGGACAGCAGCTAGTATATTGAATGGATACAAAATATGGAACGATTTTTGTTTCGGAACGAAACCATTCCTCAGGATCAATATTAGGATGTAAAATGTCCCCAGAAGAAACAACTGTAACTTGAACTCAAAACAACAGCTAAAATTCAGCAGTGGTGGAAGTATGTCCAGATAAAACAGCTATAGCATTTTACTGAGTGAAGAAGCAAGATAACCAACATGGTCACATGGAATCATGTTGACATAAAAAATGACATCAGTTTTGGATAGAACATTAAGAATCTCATACCTAGAACACATGCTCAACAGGCTTAACATTCCAATAACATAAAGGTTCACACAATTTCATGGTCTAGATAACATAGTAGTTTCCATAAAGGTTCACACCATTTAAGTTACAATAACATAGGTCCAGATAAATTAACTAAGGTCCAGATATATGTTCAGATACATAGGATAAGGTCCAAATACAATTTCATAGCCACAATAACATTCCAGACACAAAGCATCAATTGATTTTCAGTTTTCTTGGCTTCGGTTTTTTTGCTGGGCTCCTCTTTTGGACTGTCTTGTCTGGTGAGGCAGCAATGATGGGATCCACACCTTCACCTAGCAGTGTGTGGAGTCGGCTGCAATAAAAGTACCACTATGAGTCATTTTTTTGCTCGTGTACAAGTTGTCGGGTACCTTAGAACGGGGTACCCCGAGCGAACATCAAAGGGGTCGCTAAAGTCCCATAAAAAAATAAAGCTAGAAGGTAAGCCGTGGGCCCCTCACACGCCACGACCGGACCCACCGGGACCTCCGCCTCGCCTCGAGCCTCGCGCAAGAGGTCTCGGCATCCTGACGTGAACTCCGCCTCGCGTGAGGCTCTCCACGGAAGGCCTCGGCAGGGGTGCATTCTCCGTATCGCGCGAGGCCTCTCGCGGAAGGCCTCGGCAAGGAGTCCGATCTCCGTCTCGCGCGAGGCCTCATTCTCCGTGTCGCTCGAGGCCGGCTCGTCCGCGGCCGTAGCCCCCCGCCTCGACCGACCCTCCCGACAGCGCGTCATGTCTCATTAACACTTCAACCACTCCCGCAATCTCAGCCGGACGGGGGCTCGACGCCACAGAATGGCCGACGGGACCTGAGGTCGCATCAGTGCCATACCGGCTGGGACAGGGCACGACGGGGATTACCGGCCACTGTGTTCTGACGCTGTACCCACGATCAGCGCCCACACTACACTGTGTCCCGTGATCCCTGCCTCGAAAACAACATCGCACAGGTAACTTGGCCCGGGTCATCACCGCCTCCAAACCGACGCATCAGATCAGCCGCCCACTCAAGGCCTCGGCACTGTACACCAAGGTCTCGGCCATCTTGGGGTTCATGCCCGCCGAGACCCCCCACTGCGGTGCGGCCTCGGCGCCGATCAAGCCTCGGCCTCGCGCACAGTCCGTCCACAGTGATTTGCACGTCCATCGCCGCACCCACTCCGAGGTAATCCCAGGGTTCCCGCGACGCACAGGATCGGATGGGACTACCACGCCGTCCTAGTGCTCCAAGGACGGACCACTCCGATGGCCACGCCGCCACAGGAATAGGCAACAGGGCTCGGACATGCCGCCCCTGTTGGCATGACGCCGCATAGTTAACACATGTACTGTCCTTGTCCTCCCTTCAGCTATAAAAGGAGAGAACTTGGGCCACTTAGGGGGGACGGACAGGGAAGAACACCTGGTAACGCACACATGCACACAGCCCAGCCGCCTGAGAGCAACGTCTCAGTCGGCCCACACGACACCTTGCCGAGACCTGGGACCAGCTCCCTCTCTCACCTAGCTTGTAACCCCCTACTACGAGCACCCCAGTGCAAGGAATACAAGATCGATCTCTTAGACTGGACGTAGGGCATCGATTGCCTGAACCAGTATAAACCCTGTGTCTTTTTGCATCACCATCCGGAATTGGGAGCACGCAGGATAAATTCACTGGTTGGTTGAGGACCCCCCGGTCCGAAACACTGACAGTTGGCGCGCCAGGTAGGGGCCTCTTCGTGTCAGTTTTGTCATCCCAGCAAGTTCCGAATGGCAGACCCCGTACGACCATTGCGTCTCGTCACCGTGGTTTGGTTCGGGAGCCTAGAGTTCATATCTCTAGGGCATGAGTACGACATGGTACTCCTCACTCCTTGAGCCCCACCGTCCGATGATGAAGTTATGCACTGGCAGCCTAGGCACAGGCGGCACCCGGGCGGCCGCTCTCGCCATGCTCACCAAGCACGACGCGAGCAAGGCCACCCCGACGCTACGTGAATCCAGGGCGGCACGCCACTCCCCGCAGATATCCTACGACCAGCTGTTGGCACAGGGTCCCTGGCTGGGGACTTGTCTAGCCTGAGCTTGGACGAAGGAAAATCGCCAGTGGCACGCGGCGATGCCTAGTCGTCAAGCTCCGCTCCACCACTCCCTGAAGAACCGACCCTAGCGGAGTAGAATCTGGTGACGGCACCATCCCCATACCCCTTTGGGTTGAGAAATGCCGTCGCCTCTTACACCTACGCTTACACTGCCGCTCACGAGGATCCCTCGGAACGTCGCCAGTGCTTCGCTCTCGACCTAAGCACCCACATCGACTCCTCGGATGAGGACGAGGCATGGCCCGGAGTGGATTTCTCCGGACTCCATGACCCTGGGGCTTTGCGCCAGTTCTTGGCCGCAAGCGACTACTACTTCGGCTACTCCGACTCCGATGACGAAGGCACCTACGACCCCACTCGTGAGTGTTTTCAGGTCGGGCTCGGGATGCCGTGGGAGGGCGAAGAGGACGAGGGGGCAGGTAGCCATTCCCCGCTTCGCCTAGGTGTGGGCGCCACCACACCTCCACGCGCTGTCCTGTCGGCCGCATGAAATGAGAACGTCGCTCTTGCGCGACCTCAGCGCCCAGACCTAGAACAGCTCCGTGAGCTCTAGGCCAAGGTCAAATAAGACCAACTCCTTCTGCAGCAGCTTCGAGACAATCTCGAACAGGAACAACGAGGTTGCGGCGAAGGCGGGGGAGCCCAACGGAGGGCTCACGATGTGCATCACCGCATCCATGACGACGAAGGGAGTGAGCAACCCCCAGTCTTCAATCGCGCTAGCCAAAACGTCGTGGCTGTGGCAATGCTGGTCCACGCAATGCCTGAGCCTTCTACCACGGAGGGGCGGCGGGTCCACGGCGAGCTTTGGGATCTCCTAGAGACCGCCGTGGTTCAGCAGGCCGAGAGTTCTGCCTCCCGATGGCATGGGGGCGCCTCGAACCTGCCCACAGCACCGCCCCGGCAGGACAGGGAAGCCCTGGCTCATCCCGAGCCCGACCGAGCGCCGATAGCCCATAGGGTCCCCGTGCTTCTGGACTGCCTCGGCAATCAACGCGAGGTACAGGGAGACCATGAGGTGGTCAGTAGGCGATGATGCCACGACAATGAGGGGCCCGCTTGGGGCTACCACCCACATCGAGGCGGTCGCTACGACAGCGGGGAGGACCGCAGTCCTTCCCCTGAACCGCTAGGCCCTTGGGTCTTCAGCAGGGCCATCCACGCTGCTCTTTTCCTCGCCCAGTTTCGGCAACCAGCCAATCTCGCGAAGTACAGCGGCGAGACCAACCCTGAACTCTGGCTTGCCAATTACCGCCTGGCCTGCCAGCTAGGTGGTGCAGACGATGACCTGCTCATCATCCACAACCTCCCCTTGCTCTTGTCAGACTCGGCGTGAGCCTGGCTCGAGCACCTTCCTCCCTCGCAAATCCACGACTGGCGTGACTTGGTTAGGATCTTCATTGGGAACTTCAAGGGCACATACATGTGCCCTGGGAACTCCTGGGATCTTAAGAGCTGTCGCCAGAAACCGGATGAGTCTCTCTGAGACTTCATTCGGCGCTTCTCCAAGCAGTGCACCGAGTTGCCCAGCGTCGGTGACTCGAAGATCGTCCAGGCTTTCCTCTCCGGCACTACCTACCGAGAACTGGTTCGAGAGTTAGGGTGGAACGTGCCACGCTCTGCTGCCGCGCTCCTCGACATCGCCACCAGCTTCGCCTCGGGTGAAGAGGCTATTGGAGCCATTTTCCCCAACAGCGACACCAAGGGTAAGCGGAGGGACGAGGCCCCGAGGCCTCAGCCTCCCACCTCCCCAAGAGAAAGAAAAAGGGGCGCCTAGGGAAGCAAGAGGTCCTGGAGGCTGATCTGGTCGTGGCCGCAGAACGCAAGAACCCCCGAGGCTTCAAAGGCCCTAGGCCCTTCGACAACATGCTCAAGAAACCCTGCCCTTACCACTAGGGCCTGGTCAAGCATGCTCTCGAGGATTGCACCATGCTGCGGCGTTACTACGCCAGGCTCGGGCTCCCCGATGACGACGCTAAGCAGAAGGGCACCGGCGACCAGAACGAAGACAAGGACGATGGGTTCCCCGAGGTACGCAATGCCTTCATGATCTTCGATGGGCCCTCGGTGTGCCTTACGGCATGGTAGCACAAGAGGGAACGCCAAGAAGTCTTCTCGGCCAAGGTGGCCACCCCCCAGTACCTCGACTGGTCTCAAGAGGCGATCACCTTCGATCGAGATGACCACCCTGACCATGTTCCGAATCTCGGGCAGTACCCACTAGTTGTCGACCCGATCATCGGCAACACCCGACTCTCCAAGGTGTTGATGGACGGAGGCAGCAGCCTCAACATCCTCTATGTCAATACCCTGGAGCTCTTGGAGATCGACCGGTCGAGGCTCCAAGGCAACGTCGCCCCCTTCCACGGCATCGTGCTAGGGAAGCGCACGTGACCCATCGGGCGCATCGACCTTCCTGTCTGCTTCGGCACCCCCTCCAACTACCGCAAGGAAGTCCTCACCTTCGAGGTAGTCGGGTTCGGGGGAGCCTACCACTCCATCCTAGGGCGGCCGTGCTACGCCAAGTTCATGGCAGTCCCCAACTATACCTACCTCAAGCTCAAGATGCCAGGCCCTAGCGGTATCATCACAATTGAGTCCACGTACGAACATGCATATGACTATGACATCGAGTGCATCGAGTACACCGAGGCCCTAGCGGAGGCCGAGACCCTCATCGCCCACCTTGACCAACTCAATGGCGAGGTGCCTGACTCCAAGCGTCATGCGGGGGCGTTCGAGCCCGCCGAGGCCATCAAATTCATCCCGGTCGACCCCGCCTACCTCGATGACTGAGTGCTGAGGATCAGCGCCACCCTCGACATCAAATCGGAAGCCGTGCTCATCGACTTTCTCCATACGAATGCCGACATATTCGCATGGAGTCCCTCAGACATGCCGGGCATATCGAGGGAGGTCGCCGAGCACGCCCTGGACATCCGGGCCGGGTCTAGACCGATGAGGCAACGCCTGCGCCGCTTCGACGAGGAAAAGCACAGGGCCATCGAAGAGGAGGTACAGAGACTCTTGGCGGCTGGGTTCATCAAGGAAGTGTCCCACCTAGAGTGGTTGGCTAACCCCGTATTAGTCAAGAAGAAAAATGGGAAATGGAGGATGTGTGTAGACTACACCGGTTTGAACAAAGCCTGTCCAAAGGTCCCCTCCCCATTACCTCGAATCAATCAAATCGTTGATTCCACCACAGGGTGTGAGACCCTGTCTTTCCTTGATGCGTATTCTGGTTACCATCAAATCAAGATGAAAGAGTCTAACCAGCTCACGACTTCTTTCATCACACCATTCGGCATGTACTACTACGTGACGATGCCCTTCGGCCTTAGAAACGCAGGTGCCATGTACCAGCGGTGCATGACCCAGGTCTTTGGTGACAACATTAGGTAGACCTCGAGGCCTACGTAGACGACATCGTGGTCAAGACCAGAAAGGCCGAGGGTCTCATCGATGACTTGAGGATAACCTTCAAATGCCTTAGAGAGAAGGGCATCAAGCTCAATCCCGAGAAGTGTGTGTTCGGGGTCCCCTGAGGCATGCTCTTGGGATTCATAGTCTCGGAACGCGGCATTGAAGCCAACCCAGAGAAGGTCTCAGCCATAACCAGCATGGGACCAATCAGAGACCTCAAGGGAGTACAGAGGGTCATGGGATGCCTTGTGGCCCTGAGCCGCTTCATCTTGCGCCTCGGCGAAAAAGGTTTGCCTCTATACCGACTCTTGAGAAAATCCGAGTGCTTTTCCTGGACCCCCGAGGCCAAAGAAGCCCTCGACAAACTCAAGAGGCTGCTCACAAATCCTCCCATCCTGGTACCCCCGGCCAAGGACGAGGCCCTTTTACTCTACGTCGCCGCAATAACCCAAGTGGTCAGCGCTGCCGTGGTGGTAGAAAGGCAGGAAGAGGGGCATACTCTGCCCACCCAACGACCTATTTATTTCATCAGCAAGGTGCTCTCCGAGACCAAAGCACGCTATCCCCACATCCAGAAGTTGGTCTACGCTGTGGTCCTGGCCCGACACAAATTGCATCACTACTTCGAGTCTCACATAGTGACTGTGGTATCATCTTTTCCCCTAGGGGAGATAGTTCATAACCGGGAGGCCTCGGGCAGGATAGCCAGCTTATGGGGGAAACCTTGACTTTTGCACCTCGAAAAGCGATCAAGTCTTAGGTCTTGGCTGATTTCGTGGCTGAGTGGACAGACAACCAACTGCCACCTGCTCAAATTCAGACAGAGTGCTGGACCCTGTACTTCGATGGATCCCTGATGAAAACCGGGGCAGGCGCGGGTCTGCTGTTCATCTCGCCCCTCAGAGTACACATGCGCTACATGGTGCGGCTCCACTTCGCCACCTCCAACAACGTGGTAGAATACGAGGCCCTCATCAATGGCTTACAAGTCGCCATCAAACTTGGGGCACGGCGCCTCGACGTCCGAGGCGACTCGCGGCTCATCATAGATCAAGTGATGAAGGAGTCAAACTGCCTCGACCCCAAAATGGAGGCTTACTACAAGTTGGTACGATGCCTAGAAGACAAGTTCGACGGTCTCGAACTAAATCATGTCGCGCGAAAGTACAACAACGCCACCGATGAGCTAGCAAAGATGGCCTCGGCACGGGCCTCGGTCCCCCGAACGTCTTTGCCAGAGACCTCCACAAACCTTCCATTGGCTACACCTCGACAACAGAGGAGGGCCCACCTGTGGAACCCATGGCAAAGCTCGATGCCCCCTCTACTGTCGAGACCCCCTCGACCAAGCCTGAGGTCATGGAAATCAACACAGAGCCTCCGTAGACTGATCAGGACGCGGATTAGCAAGTCCCATTTCTTGATTGGCTTGATCGGGGGGAGCTTCCTGATGACAGAACCGAAGCGTGATGGCTTGCACGCCGAGCCAAGACCTACGCCCTCTACAATGACGAATTGTACAGGCGAAGTCCCTTAGGTGTCCTCCAACGATGTATCAGTGCCAAGGCGAGCCAAGCCCTACTTTGGGACTTACACATAGGCGCCTGTGGGCACCATGCGGTGCCTCGGACGCTCATAGGGAACGCTTTCCGCCAAGAGTTCTACTGGCCGACAACCGTTGCCGACGCTACCAAGCTAGTACGCTCCTGCAAAGGATGCCAGTACTATGCTCGACAGACACATCTCCCAGCCCTGGCCCTACAAACCATCCCCATCACATGGCCATTCGCCGTGTGGGGGCTTGACATGGTTGGGCCTCTGCAAAAGGCCCCTAGGGGCTACACCCATCTACTGGTATCAATCAACAAGTTCTCCAAATGGATCGAGGCTCGTTCGATCAATCGAATCAAATCCGAGCAGGCGGTGCTGTTCTTCACTGACATCATCCACAGGTTTGGGGTCCCCAACACCATCATCACTAACAACGGAACGCAGTTCACCGGCAAAAAGTTCCTGATGTTTTGTGACGACCACCACATCCGTGTGGCCTGGTTGGCTGTAGGACACCCAAGGACCAATGGCCAAGTAGAGCGTGCTAATGGCTTGATCCTACAAGGCCTCAAGCCAAGGATTCACAACTGGTTGAAAAAGTTTGGCAAGAAATGGCTCGCTGAACTCCCGTCAGTCATCTAGAGCCTGAGGAACACTCCAAGCCGAGCCATGGGGTTCACACCTTTCTTCCTGGTCTATGGGGCCAAGGCCATCCTCCCCACCGACTTGGAATATGGTTCCCCGAGGCTACAAGCCTATAGCGAACAAAGTAACCGCACCACCCGAGAGGACGCCCTTGATCAACTGGAGGAAGCCTGAGACGTCGCGCTACTACACTCGGCCAAATACTAGCAGAGCCTACGGCGCTATCAGGCCCGACGCGTCCGAGGCTGAGACTTGAAGGTAGGCGACCTGGTGTTGAGGCTAGCATAGAGCAACAAGGGTCGCCACAAGCTGACCCCGCCATGGGAAGGACCGTACATCATCGCCCAAGTACTAAAGCGCGGGACCTACAAGCTGGCCAACAAGAAGGGCGAAGTCTGCACCAACGCTTAGAACATAGAACAGCTACGTCGCTTTTATCCCTAAATTTCCAAGCATTGTATATGTCGTTTCTCGAAATACAATTAAAAAGCGTTCTTTAGTTGGTCTAATTTTTCGAGAAACCCCCCGAGCCCATCGTAGGTCTCGGCAGTATAGTAACACGACAAGGAAGACTCGGCTCTGCCTCGGCAGAACCGAGCCTCCCTAGGGGGCTAGATGGGGGACTCCTCCCTAGGTCCCACGCACCATTCTTCAGTTGTTTTTCGCAAAAATTCCTACACCAAGACTCTAGCAGGCTCTGACGAATCAGTTGTAAAAACTCCTCGGACCAAGGTCTGTTCCCTAAGCAAGAGGTCGGTAGAGTCATGAGACGGCCTACGCCTTCGGGCTACGGCACTCCCTCACTACCTCTCGCTCAAAGGACGGCTTAGGCCCAAGGGGGTGTTTTGCAAATGAAATCCGATCAGGAGCAACAAAGGGTAGAGGCTCGGAAACATAAGAAAAACAACTAAGAAACACAAATACTTCAAAAATAAAGGCCTCGATGGTCACAAGCGTTATGATATGAAAAATAACCCCTATTCTATTTTTACATAGCCCCTAGGGCCCAGATCAAGGCTCAGGGCCTTTAGCACGGGCAGTTGGTAGGGGAGGAACCACCTCCTCTTCGAAGAGCATCGCCAGCGCCGTGCCAGGGCCTTCTACCGCCTCCATCAGCTTCATGATCGCCGTGTCGGCCTCCTCCTCATCATCAGGCAGAACATAGCCATCACTGATGGCTGGGAGGTCGACGCCAAGGTAGTGAGAGGAGATGACGGCCAACGCCCGCTTGACACCCATGTGCAGCGCCCCTCGGAGCCGCTCGCGCATCTGGCTACTCAGCGCAATCAAGCGGCTCCCAAGGGAGCTACCTGACTGAACCCCTTCGAGCTCCAAGGCCTCGCAGGTGGAAAGGGCAGCACGTTTCAGCGCCTCGTGTTCCCTGATCTTGGTCTCGAGCACCGTCTGCACCGCGCTGGAAGCCTCGGTGGCCCGAGTGATCTCCGCCTCTGACTCTGCACCGCGGAAAATGGAATGAGGTCGAGCGAGGGAAAAAAACAACCTAAGTTAGGGATGGAATCCCACGGAAACTCACCCTTGGCCTTTAGCTCCCAGCATTGGGTCTCGACCTGACAGGCCTTGACCTTCTCCTTCAACCGCTGGGCCTCGATCTAAGAAGCCTCGGCTGCCCTAGAAGCTTCACTTCCTAGCTCTGTGTCATACAAGGAAGTTAGGGAGCAAACATAAGAAAATGGAAACAAAACAAGGGGACTGAAACTCACTCTCGACCGTCCCCTTCCAAACCACAGCCTCGATTTGCGAGGCCTCAACCGCAGCAAGGGCCTCATTCAGAGCACCCTTTGTCAGCTGGTGCGCACTCTCCTCTGCCACCAACTGCCCGTCGAGGGCCTTGCCCGAGGCCGTCGCTTCTTCAGCCCGGGACCTGAAGGCATCCCGATCTATGACTGCGTGGGTGAGCTCTTCCCCCAACTCCTTCACCCACACCGCCAGAGGGGTGAGCTACGCCTGGGCCGTGGCCGCCTCGACCATCGTGTCGGCACAATGAAGGCGGAGGTCCTCCACCTCCGCGCTCTGCACTGATAGGAGCTCATTGGCGTCGGCAAGAAGGCCCTTCTGCTGCTGAAGCTGGTCCTAGATGCCCCTCTCCCGCCAAAGAAAGACCGACTTCCCAAGGGACTGGGTCTCGAGCTCCTAGGCGACTCCGGGTAGTTCGTCGGCCACCACGAACAGCGCCGTCCACAGCGACCCCTCCGCCAGCTAGTGGTATTGCTCAAAGGTGCCCCAGCGCCCGCCCTCAGCTGCATCCTCGAGGGTGAACTGAGGCTCCCCCTTAGGGTCATCCTGGCTCTGCCACAGTACCTGTGGGTGATCCCACCCGTGAGGCTCGGGTCGTGCCCACACAAGGGCCGAGTTTCCCTCGTCCAAGACTAGCGCCGGCTGTTCAACGACACCAGCATCCTCGGCGTCGACCACCTCCCGCGCCTAGGAAGTATCGTCGGAGGAGATCAGATAGACCTCCGCCTCCCGAGCGCTCTCTCGCAACAGCGGCGGCCCCTGAACCAAGGGTGCCACCGAGGCCTCCACCGCCTTCATCTCCGCCTCCTAGACGGATGGCCCCGCCGCCATTACGATGGCCCTAGTGATCTCAGGGGCTTCGGCCTTCACAATTATGGCCTTGACGGCCTTGGGGGCTCTAGCCTCCGCCATCATGGCCTCGGAGGACGCAGAAATACCGACCACGGCCACTGTGGTCTCGGCGGTCTTGGGCACCCTATCCTCCGTCGCCTCAGCCTCGGAGACCCCGGGGGCCTCAGCAACCAAGGGCATGCCAGCCCCATCCGACTCGTGAGCCTCGCCCCCATGGGACAGAAGCGCCCCCTCCCTCGTCTTTGTAGGGGCCGCCTCGGCAGCCCCTCCTTGGGCGGTCGGCTCTTTCTTGTCGACCCTCATCGATGCCGCGCCGCGTTGGACAGCGGCTTGTGCCCCCACCACCCAGTGGGCGGAGGAGCCGAGGCTCGCCTTAAGCGCCTTAAGGGGCGCCAAGGGAAGGTCGTCTGCAGGCCGCTTCCGACTAAGGAAAATTAACCTACAGGGTCACCATGAGACCAAAAAAGCGAACGGAAGGCACTACGACCCTACCAAAAATACCCTTACCTTGAGCAGGGCAGCAACCGCTTCGCCATGGCAAACCTCGTCCACAACGGCGGAGGCAGCGGTAGAGGCGTTGCCTCCATATCCATCGACGCCAGTTGGTCCTCAGCGGACCTCGGCACCCCTTCGATCCCCTGCGGGGGCGGTGGCGTCGCCTCCACCGCCACCTGCTCCACCACGGCCGCCGAGCCTACCGGGCTGACAGCGCGTTTGCCTAACGCCCGCGCCTCCGGCGTGTCGGCCTCGGCCTCGGAGCAGGCAACCGCTAACCCTGGGTCCGCTTCTCCTCCCCCTCCTAGGGGTGCCAGGCTGCTTGCCGATGCCCCAGGCGCCACCTCCATGATGTCAGGAAGGTGGTCCAGGGGACCTCGCCCCACCTCGCCCCCGTCATCCCCGTCCGAGGCCTCCATCGACGGCAACGTCGATGGGGATTCCTCCAACGGGAGACCATCCTTCCGTTGTTGACGGCGGTGCTTATCTAGCTCCTCACGCGCGAGGATGTGCTTTGTGCGCTTTGCCGCCTTGGCGTCCTTTCGCTTCTTCTATGCGTCGGCGTGTGCGCGGTTGATCGCCCACCGCCTCACGTCCTCGAGAACGGGTGGCGGAGAGGAGCGCACGTCCCTCATCCCTTGAAGGAATGACAAACGCGCATAAGGGAACAAGGGGTAAGGGGAGACTGAGGAGGCTCAGAGGCTACAGCGGCACATGACTTACCAGCAAAAGGAACCCCCGCGACGGTTGCATTGCGAAGGGGGTCAAGTTGCCACCCTTCAGCTTCACCTCTACCGTCTCCCCCACCTGACGAAGAATTTCCTCATCGGAAAGGGTGGAGGAGGACATCCGGATGCCCTCAATGGGTTCACCCGGCTTCATCTCAAATAGCCGCCGCTGCCGACCCATCAGCGGCAGCACCCTCCGGCGGTGGAAGGCGGCCACGACCACAGCCACGGTGAGGCCATGGCCCCACAGCCTTGCCAACCCCTCCAGGAGCGGCTCCAGCTTGGGCTGGTCGTCCTTCGGGATGCCGTACTTCCATCTCTCCGGGCAGCTCCCCACAATCCGCCCAGTGTAAGGGGGAAGTCCCCCATCATCGTTACGAAGGTAGAACTAGCTCATATACCACCGACGGTTGGAGGACACGAGCTGGGCCGAGATGTAGAGGTGCTGGCGGTCCTGGCGCACTTGGAGAGTGTAGCCGCCGGCCCTCATCGCCTTCCTCTTACCCAACATGCCCGTCGGCTTAGTAGTGTGCCCCGCTCGGAATAGGTGGAGCCACAACTCCCAATGGGGAGCAATCCCCAAATACCACTCGCAGACAGCAACAAAGATAGCCGCCTGAGCGATGGAGTTGGGATTAAAGTTATGGAGCTCCACGCCGTAGTAGTGCGGGAGTGCCCGCATGAACCGATCCACCGGGACGCCGAGGCCATGCTCGTGGAAGGAGACGAAGCTCACGATGTAGCCGTCGCGAGGCCTCAGCTCCTGCTCACCGTACAGAGTAATCCACTCCGGCATAGTGGGGTCTGTCACTGGGCGGAGGAGTCCACCGTCGACAAGCGACTAAAGCATCTCCTCGGTGACATCCGACGGATCCCAGGGGTCCACCTCAACAACGACGATGTCGCCAGCCATGGGTGCGATGGAGGAATCGAGTGCGGTGGTGAGTTTTTTCTCTCTCTTCCACGCTCTCGCTTTTTTCTCACTTTCTCCCTAGGCTCGCTCTTCTCTCCTCTTCTTCCCGGCACCCGATGCTCTAGCGGTGGCTCGACAGAGGCAGTGCTAATGTAGGCAAGGTAAGACGAGGAGGGGTGGGACCCTTCGGGTATTTATGTAGGGAGGAGGCGAAACGAATGGGCGACGAAATCGGAGAGGTTTTCCCCCGATCCGGCGCAGTTAACCACGAGCCAATTTTGCCGGCCCACGCGCCCACACCTCCCGCATTAAATGCGAGGACAGTTACGTCCCATCCACCACGTCACGCTCGGCCACTATGGCAGCAGGCATCGTTTCGCCTCCCCATGAAACCACCTCAAAAGGCGCGCCACCCTTTACCGAGCCAATAAGGAAGATATTCCCCGCGGCCTATTCCTTTTGTATGAAGGAACCAGGCTCTAAGCCTATTACGATCCAGGGGTTCGAAGGCTGGACCCTAAAGGGTTTCGACAGCCACCCCAAGATAATAGAGTTAGGGACGACCGCGGGTGAGCCTATACGGGGCCGAGGCCCAAGCAAGCGAAACGCTTGGGACACGCAAAGTCATGTCCGAGACCGGCAGGAAAGTCTCCGAATGGGATCCCACCGTAGGGAGGCACCGAGCCACCGAGGCCCAACGAATGGCCTTGGCACCCACTAGAGAAATCCTCTGGTACTCTTGGAGTGTGTCTCTGGACCACTAGCCATCCCCTAGCGAACGGGGTACGGGCCTCCACTCGGACTACCCGATAACAGCTCACCGGAAGTGCCACCGCTCGTGCCCATCGAGGGTAGCGAGGCACATTCCACCCCTCCTTCTGAGCGAAAAGGAAGCGTGAGGGTCACATAAAAAGTCAGGGGAACCCCGACGGCCTTCTCGCTCTATGCAGAGGCTAAGGGGCTCTTCCTACAACCTTGCCGAGACCCAGCGACCCCGACTCGCACTCGAAGGGCCTCGGCAAAACAAACCCTCCTTCCGAGTGAAAAGAAAGCGTGAGGGTTGTACAAAAAGATAGGGGAGCTCCTGACGGCCCTCTCACCCGGTGCAGAGGCTAGGGGGCTCTTCCTGCAAATATGCCAAGACCCCATGACCTGGGCTCGTGCCCAAAGGCGTCTCGGTAAATAAACCCTCACGCACGAGGGGCGTATAAAAAGCTAGGGGAACTCCCGACGGCCCTCTCATATAGAGGCTAGGGGCTCTTCCTGCAACCTTGCCGAGACCAGAATAGGCTCAGCAAACAAACCCTCCGTCCGAACGAAAAGGATGTGTGAGGGTTGGATGAAAAGGCCAGGACACCCAAGATAAAGACAAACGGTCTAAATCCACGCTAGAGGTTTCGTTACAAACACGATAAAGGGCACCGAGCCTGTTATGGTCTAGGGGTTTGAAGGCTTGGCCTCCAAGAGGTTTTGACAACTGCCCCAGGGCAACAGAGTCAGGGACGGCTTTAGGGCGAGCCTATGAATGGCCGAGGCCCAAGCGAACAGTCGCTCGGGGCGTCCTAAGTCATGTCCGAGACCGGCAGGGAAGTCTCCGAATGGGATCCCACCGTAGGGAGGCACCGAGCCACCGAGGCCCAGTGAACGGCCTCGGCACCCACTAGAGAAGCCCTCTGGTACTCTTAGAGTGCGTCTCTGGACCACTAGCCATCCCCTAGTGAATAGGGTACGGGCCTCCACTCGGACTCACCCGATAATAGCTCATCGGAAGTGTCCACGCTCGTGCCCATCGAGGGTAGCCTGGCGCATTCCACCCCTCCTTCTGAGCGAAATGGAAGCATGAGGGTCGTACCCAAAGTCAGGGGGGCCCCTGACGAACCTCTTGCTCTGTGCGGAGGCTAGAGGGCTCTTCCTGCAGCCTCGCCGAGACCCCCGCAACCCAAACTTGTGCTTTTAGGCTCAGCAAATGCGATAGGAACTACTCGCTCAAACGCGAAAATGAAAAAAGCCTCTGGAGGAGTAACTCCACTCCTCCAGGGGCTCGGGGGCTACACCCGCGCGGGTGCGCTCGCGTGCACCCACCGAAACCTCAAAAAACAAAACCCAATTCCTACGGAGCAGGTATAAACCAAGCCTCGGCAAACCCTTAGGGAGAGTGCACGCACTCCCCATGAGGCTCGGAGGCTACTGTCGGGTACCTTAGAACGAGGTACCCTGAGCAAACATCAAAGGGGTCGCTAAAGTCCCATCAAAAAATAAAGCTAGAAGGTAAGCCATGGGCCCCTCACCCGCCATGACTGGACCCACCGGGACCTCCGCCTCGCCTCGAGCCTCGCGTAAGAGGTCTCGACATCCTGACGTGAACTCCGCCTCGTATGAGGCTCTCCACGAAAGGCCTCGGCAGGGGGTGCATTCTCCGTATCGCGCGAGGCCTCTCACGGAAGGCCTTGGCAAGGAGTCCGATCTCCATCTCGCACGAGGCCTCATTCTCCATGTCGCTCGAGGCTGGCTCGTCCGCGGCCATAGCCCCCCGCCTCGACCGACCCTCCCGACAGCGCGTCATGTCTCATTAACACTTCAACCACTCCCGCAATCTCAGTCGGACGGGGGCTCGACGCCACAGAATGGCCGACGGGACCTGAGGTCACATTAGCGCCATACCGACTGGGACAGGGCACGGCGGGGATTACCGGCCACTGTGTTCTGATGTTGTACCCACGATCAGCGCCCACACTACACTGTGTCCCACGATCCCTGCCTCGAAAACAACATCGCATAGGTAACTTGGCCTAGGTCATCACCGCCTCCAAACCGACGCATCAGATCAGCCGCCCACTCGAGGCCTCGGCACTATACACCAAGGTCTCAGCCATCTTGGGGTTCATGCCCACCGAGACCTCCCCACTGCGGTGTGGCCTCGGCACCGATCAAGCCTCGGCCTCGCGCATAGTCCATCCACAGTGATTTGCACGTCCATCGCCGCACCCGCTCCGAGGTAATCCCGGGGTTCCCACGACGCATAGGATCAGATGGGACTACCACGCCGCCCTAGTGCTCCAAGGACAGACCACTCCGATGGCCACACCACCACAGGAATAGGCAACAGGGCTCGGACATGCCACCCCTATTGGCATGATGCCGTATAGTTAACATATGTACTGTCCTTGTCCTCCCTTCAGCTATAAAAGGAGAGGACTTGGGCCACTTAGGGGGGATGGACAGGGAAGAACACCTAGTAACGCACACACGCACATAGCCTAGCCACCTGAGAGCAACGTCTCAGTCAGCCCACATGACACCTTGCCAAGACCTGGGACCAGCTCCCTCTCTCACCTAGCTTGTAACCCCCTACTACAAGCACCCCGGTGCAAGGAATACAAGATCGATCTCTCAGACTAGACATATGGCATCGATTGCTTGAACCAGTATAAACCTTGTGTCTCTTTGCATCACCATCTGGAATTGGGAGCACGCGGGATAAATTCACTGGTTGGTTGAGGACCCCCCGGTCTGAAACACCGACACAAGTATAAAACAATGAGAATTAATCGGTTGCATACCCTCTTGTCACCCTAATGGGGCTGTTTTGTATGATCTGCTCTCTTGTGAGCCTTATGGGGTTGGAGAGTGCATTTGGGGCTGCTAGTGCCAAGACTTGGGCATTGGAAGGATTTGGGGTTGCTGGTGCCAAGACTTGGTCATTGGAAGGATTTGGGGCTGGTGCTGCCATTTCTTGCAGTGTTGGTTCAGCAGCACTGTCCCCTCCCTTCTTTGCTCTCTTTGTTGGGATCTTTGCATTCTTACCATACTTTGTTGTATTTTTCCTTGGATTCCTTTGCCTGCAAGTTTAGAGACAAATATTCAAGTTAATGAGCACAACAATTTAGGACAGCAAGTGAATATAGTAGGTCTTGCCTTTTCTTAGTCCTATTAAGATGGCATTTGTAGCTTGTTTCACCATGGCCTAATTCTCCACATCTCTTGCACTTCCTTTTGCCTCTAATCACCATTTTCTTGCCGTTTTGTGCCTCATTCACAGCTTGTTTATCTACCTCGTTTGCTGCTTCCTTGGTTGCCTTCTTTCCTTTGCTTCCACTACTTTCAAGGAAGCTTTTCATCCTAAGTTTTCTATACCTACCAGCTGCCTTCTTGTCAAGGGGTGCCTTAAGCACAAATGGCAAATCAACATCTGGCCACTATGACCTATCAGGCAATGGCTCTATAAGTCTCTTATAGGCTACCTAGAACCTCTCAATAGAGTAATACTCGTGCACAAAATCCTCCAAATTTACATTAGCGGACTATACACTTGTTATCAAAGCAAAAGCATGCTGGCAAGGCTTACCAGTATGCTACCACTCAAGGCAGGTGCACTCATGAAGATATGACTTCACAACATGTCTACTATTAGTGTTTGTGGTGTCCCAAATTTCTACGGCAGAACTACCAGAGTCTACAATAGTCAAGTGCCCAAGTCCTCTTGTTCTTGCCTTCAACTGATGTATGACTGCTGGGAGGATCTTCCCATGAAGCCTTTCTGAAATTCTTCTCCTTTTTGCCCACAACACCATTATCATCTCTCTGAGTTTGTCTACAAGCTCCACAATAGGAAGGTCTTTCTAGTCCTTGATCCAATTGTTAAACACTTCAGCAAGGCTATTAGTGATATAATCACATTTAATGTCATGATTGAAGGTAGATCTCATCCATAGCTTATAATGGTGAGCCTCCAGCCAAACCAACACATCAGGAGTAGCTTCAACAATTGAATTGAAAAAGTAACCACAAACTTCTTGTTTATAAGCTCTAGTTGTAGGATACATCTTAGAGAATACATCACCACCATACATTTTAATAAAGTTGTTCATTAGATGTCTAAACCACTCCCTATGTTCAGCCTTAGGAAACACTTTCTGAACTGCATTTTCTAGACCTTTGCATGCATCTGACGAGATAGCTAAAACAAGAAGATCTCCTATGGCCTTATGCAAATGAGTCATAAACCAAGTCTAGTTATCTGTTGTCTCGCCATCAATGAAGCTGAAAGCAACTGGGTACATCCAGTTGTGACCATCTATAGCACAAGCAGTAAGCTAAATGACCATTTCATCTACCATTAAGTGTAGTAGAGTCTATGCTAAGGTATGGCCTACATCCTTCTAAGAAACCTTCAATGCAAGGTTGTAGTGCACAGAAAAATCTATAGAAATAGAACATGTCGTCTACCTTCTTAATGCCTAATCTCAATAACACCTGCCTGGAGACTTCTTCAGTACCTCTTCCCTCCAATTGAATAGCTAGCCGAAAGCTATCTTCCCATTTGCCATACAATTCTCTCAAAGCAATTTGTCCTACCTTTCCAAACAGTGTCATAATGAATTTGGCACTTCTGCTCATCCTTGCAAAGTTTTTTGCAGTTCCTTACAACCCATACTTGTTTTCTTCTAAGGTGATGTATTGTCGTTGTAGCAACCCAAGCACTGGTTGGTGTCGTAGTCTTCCTCCTAGCACTTGATGTACATGTGTGGTCACCAATAAGCTTTGTCACCTGCAAAAAAATTAATTAGTGAATGCAAACAATAATAGAAAGGACAAAAAATGCAAGTTAGTACCAAAATGGTGCACCCATCAGGTTGTCTACGCCCAACAAGATGCCAAGGACAATCTTATCCTTTGCAATCAGCAATGTATTTAGTTGGGTCTATTTTGATAATGTGTAGTTCAAACTCTTCATTTATAGCAAATTGTCTCATAGTCAATCTAAACTCCTTCATGTTAGGATACACTATGCCAAGATCCATTCTAGGCAGATTTGGATCATGCACCACAGTCCTCTCCCCTGGTAAATAGTCATCAACATCAATGGTTGTCCCAGTTGTACCAACTTCTCAAGTATCGTCGTTTTGTTCACCGCAAACTTTCCTAGCTACCTCCCTTGCCTTATCAGCCTCCTCATCCTCAAGCCTAAGTCCCAACAATGCATACATCACCTCATCATCCACCATCTCTATTCTTCCCTCTTCATCTCGACTTTCTTCAATGCATAGCGTATCCCAATCAACAAGAGGTGTCCGTAGCTATTGTGCAAGAGGTTCTACCGCTGCTAAGCTAAGTTCAGGCTCTCCATCGAGCCTAGTACAAGAAAAAAAGTGGTACAATTAGGAGATCTCCAAAGTTAGATTACCACCATAAATTAGAGGACTAAGAATTATTCTTTTTTTACTTCTTAATTACCACCAAAATGGTTTAAAGTTCTATGTACATGAGCATAGCCTAGGTGCCATTTTATCATTGAAAAACAGCACATGAGCATGTAAACTTAATAAATGAAAAGGCATTGGGTTATGAGGGTCAACCCTAATAAATCAAAAGCCATAGGTTTATCACGAACTGTCCAGTACCATTGAAAACAAGAAAGATTAATTCAATTTAATGATGGGTCTAAAAACTAGGCAATTCAAGTTCACAACTCAGAAACTATCATATGGGAGCACTAGTAAAAAAGAAGCTAAGTAGTAGAGCATTCGTGAGACAACGAAGAAGGTATGTAGAATCGCACTAGGCTCACAAAAGAAGCAGGCATTATGGTGAACCATGTGCTAGGCTAATCTACACTAATAGAGGCTAATCTACACGCTAGCAAGAATGCATACCCTAGGATGAGATCTGGCCAGTGGTTGTCCATCCAGCACTTGGAGTAGCGCGGGTGTGGGCGACGGTGCCAGGACCCCTGGCTAGCTATGGGGAGACAGCCAAAGAGGTGGGCTAGCGCGGACGCATCGGGGCGGCGGCTGGGGGCTCTCAGTGAGTATGCGTCAACCCTAGCGGCGTCGGTCTGTCCTGTGACCAAACGAATGGGGGATCGAATGGATTGGATACGAGAGATATGGTTGCTAGTGAGCAGGGGCAAACGGTAAAGAAAAGAGGTCGTGAAAATTAAAAAAAAATTGGCAACAAAATACAGAAAGGGCATTCTAGCGAGTGTGTCTAGTTTCATAGTGGCAAATGAGCGAATCCTTTTTTAGGGATGGCAAAAGAGTGAAACCCACGTTTCATAATGGTAAAATTCCAATTATCTCTGATCTGATCGGCTCGAACAACTAGGAACTCGTGGGCCCTTAATGGGCCAAATCCCAGCAGATTTTCAGCACGAAAAGTAAAACAAAATAAATCAGAAAACCATTTTTATCTCCTACCTATATCGTCGTAGTTTATATTTTCTCCTTGAATTTTAAAACTGAAAAATTGTCTCCTTCGACTCTCAAAACGTTGAACTGACCTCCTGCACTGGTTAGGATTCTATACACGTACACCGCATGTGGGGTATAACCCTAGGTACCCATGGCAATGGACATCGGCCACACCATCAGGGGAGGTCTAGCCCATAAGATCAAGGCCTACGATGCTCGGCTTTGGTCGGCGTGCACCGCAAGATAATCGAAAGACATCTTGGCGATGAAGGAAGATCTGTTCGGATATTATAGATATCGTATTCCTTGTAAATACTTACCATATAGCCGAATAGATCTAGACTTAAACTGACTTGTAACCCTACCCTCTAGACTATATAAGGCAGGTAGGGACCCCCCTCGAATTCATATCATATACAATACAATACACCAAAGATATAGGATGTAGGGTATTACGTCGATCAGACGGTCTGAACTTGTCTAAATCATTGTCTCTGCGCTTGTATCACCATCTGGTTCCTATTATGCGCACCTCTACCGATTTATCTACTACCATGGGCATACCCCTCGGTGGACTACCGATCAAATCTTGTCAACACTAGCGTGCCAGATAGGGGGTGGGCGTGCTGATTCCATGGCCAAAAAGATGGTCACTTTGAGCTCCATGGCCTTTCCCGAGCCTGGCCAGATCTTCATGGTCGGATCTATGACTTGGATCATCGGCCTCGGCGGCAACGAGGAGATCATGGAAGCGATGTAGGATCACCTTGCGCCAATCACGCTAACACTTGCAACAACATCTTTGATCCCGACGTCCTGCCACTAGGTTAGGATATCCATCAGCAATGACGATCTGATCGCATCCATCGATCGGGTCATAGACCGCTTAGCGGAATGCTGGCTCCTCGTGGATTCGGTCTTAGATCAATCTAGAGTGAGCGACGAAGTTCCTACACTCCAAGGTCACCATGCCACTAATGCAGAGCACCCTGCTCGTGCATGTCGTCCGAGGTGGCAAGATGAAGATTTGGTGATCATGGCAACTCCGAAAGGGCGTACCGTTCAACGCCGACCACTCCTCGCCCCGACGGAGAGCATGCCAAAGCCCTATTCTTCTTAGGCTGGTGGGTGTGGGTCTAATCTGTTGGGATGTCGTGCACCATCTTTTCACCAACCATGCCAAGCGCAGCCACATCAACGACCTCTATCAGATCGACTTACCTGAGGCCGACCATTTTGTGCCAATGGTAAACATGGTGCAAATCCAAATAGATCTTTTGGATGACACGCTTCATACAATCCTAGGGGAAAGCCCTGAGCCATACTATGAGGGCTCTACTAGCAACTGTCCATCTTTCCCTCTAGGCTTTAGGAGAGAGCTTTTTATGGTTAGCCACGACAACATTGCTATCGATGGAGAGACCAATGTCCAGCGCCATGAGCATGAAGCCAAGAACACTGATCACCAACAACATCGCAATGAAGAAGTAGAAAACACCACCCAAGCCACCAGAGGTGGCCCGCCACCTATCGCATGTAATCTCCAACAAGAGTTCCTCATGGTGGACAACCAACAAGTGGAGCAGACGCAGAGTGCCAATCTGGCTATGGCCACCCATGAGTTGGCAAGACTCCCACCAACATCGGCGGTACTCAAGATCCAAGTGTTGCTCATAGCAGCTCAGGCCTGGTCAACGACATCCAAAATTGGATGTGGCCACCCATGAATTGGCTAGACAGTGAGGCCATCTTCACTTTCACCAGAGGACTCCATCACCGTCAGGAGCTATGCTCCAAACTTTACCGTAAGAGGCCCTAGACCATCGGCAAACTCCTCAAGGTTGCAAACTCGTACGCAGACTCTGAAGAAGTTGATTAGCAGTTCAAGGATGACATTGCTCGTGCTTCCCACTCAGATTGCCACCCATGTCGTGATGATGATCGCTGTGAAGAATGACGTTATGAAGATCGCAGCAGGCATTACGATGATCACGAACACCGTCATAATGATCGGCCAGAGGGATCAAGGACTACACAGCCATGTCGCCGCCGACCAAAAAATTCCATCGACAACGTAGAGCAGCCTTGCGCTAAGTGAAATTTCAATGCTGCCTATGAAGAACTCCTTGATGGTCCATGCTTAATTCACAAGAACAGCAAGCATACCATGCGGCAATGCCATGGCATGGCCAAAGCTTTCCACGATGAACAACAGAAAAGGGCAGACACGCAAGGATGACGAGTCAGATGACGGCAAGGGGGAGGAGCGTCCTAAGAACGCACGACCTGCTTTCCAAGATGCCAACAAGACCGTCACCACAATATTCGAAGGGTACGCCACCTCTAAGAGCAAACACCAGCAGAAACTCACCGCTCGGCAGGTCATGTCGATCACCAAGTATGACACGATCGCCGATCCTAAATATCTAAACTGGTCGGAATACCCTATCACCTTCAGTAGGGCCAACCAGTGGGCGGATATACTATACCCAGGGCGTTTCCCACTCATGCTGGATCCCACCGTCCACAACATACGGTTCAAGAAGGTCCTCATCGACGGTGGGAGTGCCCTCAATCTCCTCTTCGCCGGAGCCCTAACTGAGCTAGGCCTCACAAAGGACAATCTCATCCCTGTTGATTCTCCATTCTAGGGTATTGTACCTGGCAGAGCGTCCCAACCTTTGGGGTAGATCACCTTGGCAGTCCAGTTTAGGACCACCAACCACTTCCATACTGAGTACGTGAACCTATTCATGGCCGACTTCGACACCGCTTACCATGCCATCCTTACCCGACCAGCTCTCGCCAAGTTCATGACTGTGTCCCATTATGTCTACCTAGTGTTGAAGATCCCGACAGAATAGGGCGTTCTCACCCTGCGTGCCAATGTCTCCACCGCCTATGACTGTGAAAGAGAAGGACTCGTGCATTGCTGATACGATGGATCTCTTGGCCAGAATGGAGGCTTGCATCGCCGAAGGTCCCAGCGGAGGAGCAGGCGATCCCAACTAGGATCCTATAGACTCTACTATCAAGACAGTGTAGACATTCCTAACTCCTGGCACATCGAACACATCAGGTGTTTCTACCCTTGAGACATCCTACTAAGATATGTACCCCTTATGTATTTATGCATTTCAATAATGATTTTCTCCATGATGTTTTCTTCATTTGTTGTTTTCTCTGTAATTTTCCTCTAATTATCTTTTGTATTTCTCCATGCTAAACATCTTTAAAGATGACGCATACTATCGCCATTAAAATCAGACTACGCCCTCGCCTCAGTTGGACACGCTCAAGGGCTTCGCCTCCCTACGCGAATTGACTCCGCTAGGCTCCGATCACGCCTGTTTGCCTATGACTCTGTGTAGCTGCCGTGCCACCGAGCCACCGTGCCACCGAGCCACCGTGCTACCGTGTCGCCAAGCCGCTGAGCCATCAAGCCGTCGTGCCGCCATGCCACCGAGCCACCAAGTGAGCTGTTAAGCGAGCCGCTTGAGTCATAATCAAGCCACGCCGCAACACGATGATGACTGCCATGAAGAACTGCATTGTCACAACAGCGACCACCGCCATGGCGACAGGCCAGAAAAGCTCAAGGGCTAGGCAATTTCATCACCGCCAACTAGTCGCGTTCTCAATCGCGTTACCCAAAAGCAGCCCTGTCCTTGATTTAGCACCCAAGTATGCATGAGCAGTAGCGCTCTACGCCATGGGCGATCGGTAGCGGCTCCTCGGTGATGCATATATTCCTAAGCGTGCATAAACATCTCGAGATAGGATGCCCCCACGTCTCGTTGGTACAGTGCTTAGCACTGTCCATGGTCTCCAATTTTCACCACGGGTCTTCAATTTTTATCACGGTCTCCAAATTTCGTCACGGTCTCCAATTTTCGCCATGGGTCTCCAATTTTCGCCACAATCTTCAAATATTGCCACGGTCTCCATTTTTTACCATGGTCTCTAATTTTTGCCACGGACTCCAATTTTCGCCACGATATAGTGCTAAGCACTCTCCATGTTCTCTAATTTCACCACGGTATAGTGCTAAGCACTCTCCATATTCTTCAATTTCACCACGGTATTGTGCTAAGAACTCTCCATGTTCTCCAATTTCGCCATGTTATAGTGCTAAGCACTCTCCATGCTCTTCAATGTTCGCCACGGTTAAGTGCTAAGCACTCTCCATTTTCTCTATGGTTAAGTGCTAAGCACTCTCCATATTCGCCACGGTATAGTGCTAAGCACTCTCCATGTTCGCCATGGTATAGTGCTAAGCACTCTCCATGCTCTCCAATTTTGCCATGGTATAGTGCTAAGCACTCTCCAAAATTCATCGCGGTCAATTGCTAAGTACTCTCCATTTTTAAGTGCTTAGCACTCTCTAAGTTTTACTACATATGCCCAGTGCTAAGTATGGGGACTTTATCCTTTACACTTAATTCTTTGATCCTGCTACAAGATGTTTCTCTATCTTACAGCAGGCTCGGGGACTAAGTGTGTACACTTCACCTTAAGGCAAATGTACTATTTTTTCTTCTTAATGGTTTTTCAGCTAAGCTGGGGACTAGCTGTGTGCTCGACTAAGCTGGGAATTGGTTGTTTTGACTAAGTGATCGTTGAAATTCTTTGATCCTAACACCAGGTGTCTTCTTCACCTACTGTCAGGCTCGGGGACTACAATGTATACATTGCACCTTGCGGCGCATGTATCAAAACTAACATCCTCTTTGACTAAGTCATGGATGATGATCATCTAACTTCGCCAACGAAGCCTAAGTGTGTACACTTCACCTAAGGTTAATGTCTCTGGTAAGGCCGCTATTTTCTCCGCCGATCAACTGGTCGGACCGCTAGGTTCATGACTTTCATCACCAACCAGCCAACCAGCTGGTTGGATTATTCGGCGCTCACTTCTACTTGGTGCTCACTTTGTCTCCATCCAGTTGGTTGGACTGTTCGGCGTTCACTTCTACTCGGCGCTCACTTCGCCGCCGACCAGTTGGTTAGGCTGCTTGGTACTTGATTTTTCACCAACCAACTAGTTGGATTGTCTGTTGCTTTATCATCAACTACATTGGGGGCTCGTCAGCTAAGGTGGGGACTCCTCAGCGTTCGGATTGTTCGTCACTGCATCGCCAACTAAGCTAGGAACTCCTCGGCGTTTGAATTATTCGTCGCTTCATCGCTAGCTAAGCTGGGGACTCAGTGTTCGGATTCTTCATGTAAGAGTCGCCAGCTAAGCTAGGGACTCCCTTAGCGGTCGGATCTTGCTATCTCTTATTGGTGTGCTACCAGCTTGCTCCATGATGTTTGGATCAGGGTGCTGATCTTGGGCAGCACATCTGGGTCTTGATACGCACATGTCAGATGATATCGACAAGCTTTCAGATATATTTTCTTTGACCCTGCTACAAGATTCATTCTTTATCTTCCAGCAGGCTCAGGGACTAAGTGGCTACACTTCACCTAGTAGTGAATGTGGTGCTCTTTTCTTGATTTACCCTCCTTATTGACTAAATCATAGATGATTCCTCACAAACGGAGTCTAAGTGGCTACACTTCGCCTAAGGTGGAGAATTTTCAAATTTTTATCTTAGCCCCTTACATCCTTTGGGCAAGTCTTACTTGGCTAAGTCCGAGATCTACGTACCAGTTAAACTGGTCGGCTTCGACTTCCATCGCTCGGGTCACTAGTTAAACTGATCGGCTTCACGTCAAACTGCTTGGACCTGCTCAAGACGGCGTTGCTCAGTGGATATAAGGCGTTCGGAGACTAGCTATGGGGGGTATAACCCTAGCTACCCACGACAATGGACATGGGTTGCACCACCAGGGGAGATCCAACCCATAAGATTAAGACCTACAGTGCTCGGCTCTAGTCGACGTGCACCGCAAGGCAATCAGAAGACATCTTGACGATGAACGAAGATCTGTTCGGATATGATAGATATTGTTTTTTATGTAAATACTTACCATATAGCCGAATAGATCTAGACTTAAACCGACTTGTAACCCTACCCTCCAGACTATATAAGACGGGTAGGGACCCCCTCGAATTCATCTCATATACAATATAATACACCAAAGACACAGGACGTAGGGTATTACGTCGATCAGACGGCCCGAACCTGTCTAAATCGTTGTCTCTGCGCTTGTGTTACCATCCGACTCCTATTACGCGCACCTCTACCGATTCATCTACTACCATGGATATACCCCTCGGTAGACTGCCAACCATATTTCGTCGACACCACCTTACCACTAACCACTAAATTGTTTGTGAATATACATAGGATTCTATCTTTATGTACAAATATTATGTAATCTTGTATTGAATATTTAGGCTACTAAATGAACTTAAATTAAAAAGTTTTACCTATATAGTTATAAATCTATCAAGTACTATAACTTTGGTAAATGATAAGTCTCCATTCGAGACTGTTTGAAAAATAAAAAATTTAAATCTTAAAATATGTGAATTTAAAACAAATATTTGAGACATCAAATAACTTCAAAAAAACTTAACAACAGAAAAAAGTAGATCAGGTTGGTCACTAGAGCTTTGGTATTAACCATGTGAACATTCAAAGTCCGTCTCTGTAAATAGATTTATGGAGACAGACGCTTACAACATCCGTCTATATGTTAATAGCAATTAATGGAAACGGTCATTTAAAGTATCTTCCTCCAAAAATCGATTTACGGAGATGGGCATCATAAGATTACCACAGCCGTTAACCGTTGATTTTCAAAGGCGGTTGTGTTAGGGTCCACCTCTGTAAATGATTTTCGGAGACATGCATTTTTGTGTGGCCCCTACCATTTATGGAGACAGTTGTTAGAAGTGCCCGCCTAGTTTAGAGAGTCTGTCTTCTAGAACTATTTTTTATTATTACCAGATATTTTAATTAAAATAATAAAAACACCTTGGAAACAATTCTTACCAACTACCAAGGTAACTTATTTGGGGGGGGGGGGGGGGGTTCTCAAATATGGTCCTGCATATCCCCAAACCTCATAGGCAACTGATTATGCACAGTGTGACCTCGTAGGCAACTAATTATACACGGTTTGAAAGGGCACGTAGCCTGGTAGCTGCAAGAGCCTTAGTAGGAGTGAAATTTCCAGTATTTAACGACTTTGTGCTTTTGGTGGTAGTCTGACAACGAGGTATAATGTGCATCTTGGAGTTGGAACCTCATCCTTGACTCTTCGTCGTGCTAAGGGGGGGAGGGGGGGGGGGTAGGCACTTCGCATGCAGAAACTGGATTATTAGCTTAATATAATAAGAGGGTGTTTTGGATACAGTGATTAAAAATTAGGAGGCGTCACGTGAGGGTGTCGTATGGGGTGTTTGGACACTAATAAAAAAATAAATTACAGAATCCGTCAGTATTTCACGAGACGAATTAATTAAGTCTAATTAATCCGTCATTAGCACATGTTACTGTAGCATCACATTGTCAAATCATGAACTAATTAGACTTAAAAGATTCATCTCGCAAATTAGTAGTAAACTGTACAATTAGTTTCATAATTAGTTTATATTTAATACTCCGTAGATGTGTCCCGAAGGCATTAACCTCACCGCGTTGCCAGTTTGCCACTCACCATGGTACGGACATGGGGTATTTGGGTTGGAATCTCTGGACAAGCCTACGCTGCATATTTTGACTTCAAGCTAGTGTTTTGCAATTTTCTTTTCTAGACCGCAGTTTAATTGTTTAAACTTTAGCACCGTCCATGGGTCTCCGTATATGTAATTCTGCGAGGCACCGCACGTACAGCGCTGAGAATCCCAAGTCACCACGCAGTCCATTCATTTTAGGGTTAAGTCCACTTTTGCCCCCTAAACTATTATGTTAGTCTAATTTTAATCTTCAAGTACAAAACCGTAGTACTGGTACCCCAACTATCAAAACCGTTCATTTTTAGCACCTGGCGCGGGGGCAAGACTGTTTTGACCGATGTTGAGCGGTTTTAACCACGTCCGGGAGCATGCAGACCCAGGAGGGTAGGCCCAGGGCGCGCTGCGCATTTTGCATAAGAGACCCTGGATTTTCATGAAACTAACCTTCACTCCATACTACTATTCACATAAGTCATAACATTTGTATTTAGCACCCATAAAAATCTCGTCTTCACCTTTCCCAGTCCCTGGGCGGCTCCATAGCAGAGCATGCCACAGGGGCCGACGGCCGACAGCCAATCCGGTCAGGAGGAGGCTCGCCGGCGGCGAGGGAGGGAGGGGCGAGGAGCGCACAGCCCACGTGGCTCCAAAGCAGAGCAAGCAACAGCACAGCAGGCAACAAGCAGCAACTGTGACGATCGCCGTCGTGGCCGCGCCGCCGGACGTGTCAGCGGCCTCAACGCCGGCAACGCCGCCAGCATCCCCTCCAAGTGCGGCGTTAGCATCCCCTACACCATCAGCGCCTCCATCGACTGCTCCAAGTACGTACCAAGGCAGGGAGGCGGACCCTGCTCATGCCACGGGATGACGCGAGGCCTATCGCCGGCGGCATGGCGTGCTGGTTGCGCGGAGGCAGGAGCCCCAGTGTGTCGATGACGCCTCCGTCTCCTTCGCCGCCGCCTGAGGCCCGCCCGAACAGCGCGCCCATCTACGACAGCGGGGGTGGCGGCGGCAAGGCGCCGAGGTGGTGGTGACCGCCACTATGGTGGTGCAGCTACGCGGCGAGGAGGTGGGTGTTGCCACGGAGTGTGGCTGGGATGGGGTGCGTCTGCTTGCCGTTGTACGTGGTGATCACCACCGCCGGGTCCTGGTATGACCGCTCCACTCGCTTCTTCACCGGTAGTAGCTCCTGCATGCGCCATCACACGCGCGGTTGCACCTCCACCGTTAGCTCATGCAGACATGGGAGTAAGATCGGTGAGAGGTGCGTGCAGTGCAGTAGGGTAACTGTATATACGTGCTATGCATGTATGTATGTATCAATGCGTAGGAGTACCACGTACCTGGGGCATGGGCTGTTCTTGACGGCCTTCTTGTCGTACTTGCGCCACCGGTAGCCGTCCTCGAGGTGGTCGACCTCGCTCTTGGTCATGAATGCGAACCGTGGCTGCCGCTGCCACTTCTCGCCCTTGCCCTTGCCCTTCCCCGCCGCTGACCTACAACAAGAGCCGGCGTGTGCATCGATCTCATAAGCTCCTCCCGTAAGCTAGCCGGGTCAACGGAAAGTGATGTGGATTTCGTTCAAACTAAGATACGATACGCGATTGCGTGCGCGAGGTGCGTGGCCGACTAGCTGGGCTGGGCTGGATCCCATTCAAACGCGGTGGTTGGCTAGGTGTGCGATTCAGCTACACTAGCGAGATGGAAGCCGCCGGCGCTGGCCCCGGGGAAGGAGCGCCGAGCGCTCCGCGCAGGTCGTCCCTGCCGTGGAAGGTGCGGTCCCAGCTCTTGTGTCTCAACGTGGTCGCCGGCTTCTCGATGCGTCGTGACGGCACGATCAACCACCCCTTCTTCAGCTTCTTCGCCCGTCGTGCCCGCGCAAGCGCACGCCCTTACATGCACGGCGTCCGGTCCACCGACGTGGACGCGTCGCGTGGCCTATGGGCGCGCGTGTTCTCGCCGTCGGAGGCCGCTTCCGCCTCACCGCTCCCCGTCGTGGTCTACTTCCACAGCGGCGCCTTCGCGCTGTTCTCCGCGGCCTCGGTCCCCTACGACGCCATGTGTCGTCGGTTCTGCCGCGAGCTGGGCGCCGTCGTCGTGTCTGTCGACTACCATCTCGCCCCCGAGCACCGCTGCCCTGCCGCGTACGAGGACGGCGTCGACGTGCTCCGGCACCTCGCTTCCGCGGGCCTTCCCGACGGCGTCGCCGTCCCGGTGGACCTCTCCTGCTGCTTCCTCGTCGGGGACTGCGCCGGCGCCAACATCGCCCACCACGTGGCGCAGCGCTGGATGATGGCCGGCGTCGCGTCCTCGTCCCCGCCGCGTTCCAACCCATTCCGCCTTGCCGGTGTCGTCCTGGTGCAGCCGTACTTGGGCGGCGAGGAGCGGATAGACGCGGAGGCTAGGCTGGATGGGAAGGTGCCGGTGGTGACCATGCGGGGCTCAAACTGGATGCGGTCAAAACCGCTCGACGTGGGACAAAACAACCTTGCCTAAAAGTAAACGGTTTTGACAGTTAAGTTATCGGCACTGAACGGTTTTGTAGTTGAGGGTTAAAATTAAACCAACGCAATAGTTGAGGAGCCAAAAGTGGACCTAATCATTCGTTTTATACTATCACAATTATCAATGGCAATCCAATAAGATATATTACAGCACGTACTGACAGAAGAAAGATCTTTCTGTAGAATCTGATGCTTTGACGAGCTGACTCCGCTGGGCAAGATGTTAATTGCTTTCAGTGCATCGAAATCTAAAAACCAGTATACTAATCATCGAGAACACCAAAACACAGGTAAACGCGGCGCTGCCGCAGCAAGATGCAAAATGCACCAAGATCCAGGTGACCGACAAGGCCACAAGGGCAGGGATGTATCACACTGTAGTAACATTACGTTAACAAGGATCATTTTGCACTCCGTTTGTGTGTTTCAAAAGAAAAATATTTTTTCCCCAACTTATCATCTCACGTCTCACCTAAACCTACCCAACTCTGGGCCGGCCACTTTTTAGTTATTACACCGTCACTTCCGAGACCCACCGTCTGCGGGCCCCGCGGCTCAGGGAGTTTCTCCCGATCCCACGGTCAGTGGCTCTAGTACCAAAAGTACTCGTTCCGAGTCCCACATGGCAGCCTCAGAGAGGCTCCCACTCCGTCGTCCACCACCAGACGCTTTAAACCGGCGAGTCCATTTCCCACATAAACCCGCGCTTATTTCTTTTCTCTCACCCAATTTCCGTCCTCTTGTTCGCGTTGCTCGCTTGGGTTTGGATCCGAGCGGGGGGCTCGGGCCGGCGGATGCTGCAGAGGAATGGCGGAGGCTGTCGCGTCCGCGGGCAGTCTCGCCATGGAGCCCTCGACCGCCGTCACGCCCGGCCAGGTGAGCCGAGCCCTAACTCGCGCCTCCTCGATCCGTTCCGCCGGGCGCTGGCCCGGAAATTGCTGCTCCTCCGCAGTGCGGCATCCCTTGGGAATTGCCGTGGCTTCGAGACTATTGGAGCGGGGTTGCTGAGATGGGTGGCTCGATTTGGGGACACGGGGAGCGGGGAGCGGGGGAATGGGACGGCGCCGGCTGGGTGTGGGTTCGTACGCGGTTGCGGTGCTGAATCGCGCGCTGGGTTATGAGCTTTTGGTGATCGCGGAGAAGCGCTGGAGAATCGACGCATCTGGAATTTCTCGCGCGGGTTGAGCGATTGGATCATATGCTGCGGGCTTGGGCTTGGGCTTGGCACAGTAGTTGCCAAATTTGAGGGGTGCTGTGATCGTTGAATGTTGTTGGGTGCACGTGTCCCGTTGGTCGGTTGGTGCAACTTACTGCTAATGCAAGTGTTAAGTTCGCATATGCTAAGGTCTTGTTTGGATGCACTCGTATCCATCTCAATCCACGTGTGTCGGAGTGGATTGGGGTGGATCTTAGTTGAATTTTCACTCCACACGTGGTTTGAAGTGGATATGAGTCCATCCAAACAAGTTCTAATGTGGGTTGGTTTGTTACTTTGTTTGTGGTTAGTTTCTTCTTTCTTGTGTTGTGGTCTTGTGGTGGATCAAGTAGGGCTGGTCAGGTTGATGTCAGCTTTGCTGTTATTGCACCAAATATAGGGTGGCGGTTCCACTCAGCAGTGCTGCTCGAAAATTGGTATATCCGGGGTTTTAGGGTTTAAAGGTTGGAGAATTTGCAAATTGCTTCTGTACTATGTAGTTTGTGGATCTGGAGATCTTGGACCTTAAGGCTGCCATTACGTTCTAGCAATATGATGTTTATTTTATTTGGGACCACCATCTCTGGAACTAACTGATCTTTGTTTTGCTTTGCGTGCAGGTTTCTGCTATTCTGGGCTTTCTATGGGTTTTCGCAGCATGGGCGTATGCTGAGGTTCTCTTCCATAGGAAGAATACTGCTACTATTAAAACGTAAGTAAATGTTAGTTTGATCCTGAGAATCTGCTATTTTTGTAAAGATTCTAAGTGCTATAATGGTACTCCCTCCTGTCAGTATTACTTGTTGTTTATTACAACCAAACACAACTGACTATAAGCTTATTTGGCTCTCTGAAACAATAAGTAATATTGACTGGAGGTAGTATATATTATTTCTAATGTTGTCTGCGAGTAAAAGAAACTGCTTGTGTTAAAAGAACCTTATCTTTAGATGTCCTACACTTGCAGTGCTTTCTGTATTTTGAAAGTCCGGGGATGCCTATTGCAATGCACTCTTTTGTTGCTTTGACTGAGACTGCAGTATATATAGTAACATCACAATGACCATTATAACTATAAGAGTCTTATTTGAGTTTCTGGCTCTTCATCTTTGTCAGTAGACATTCAGATGTCAATCTAGCAGTAATGGATAACATTTCAGTCAAAGCAGAAGACCAGACAATGTTGTTGGAGGAGGGCGGCCAATCAGTGGTTGCAAAGCCAGCTTATACTTCCCTCACATCACAAATGCTCAGGTTCTCTATAAATTACAAATTTACAATTTCTCAATATCAGAATTCGAAGGCATTGAGTCTCTGACAAAAGGAAAATGTTGGGTTCAACAGACTTATCTTCATGGACCAGATGCTTCTTCTGGAGAACCGTTTAACACTGAAGGCAATGTAAGCTACAGTTGCTCCTCCAATCATTCATGCTTCCTAGTTGCATTATTCTGCTAACTGGATTGCATTGGTGTTTTCAGATCTGAGTTTGGAGGGTATCTACTTTATTTTTACATATGTGATCGTACAAACTTGCTCGGAGAATCTGCCAAGGTACTGTTGTGCTCATATTGTTACACAGTCTGGCCATGTGCCTAATTGACATATTAATAAAATTGCCATTTGTTAGAACCTTTCAAAATTTCTGAATTATTCAGATTGATGAAAAATATCCCAGTGCATTCTTCATGTGCCATTATATATACTGTAACGCTTTAACCCACCAACCTTTTTATTTGTATGCTTCATCTGCAGAATTACAGCCGAGATCTGTTCCTTTTCCTCTACTTTCTTCTTATCATCGTAGCAGCTATGACTTCCTTTAAGGTCCATCAGGACAAGTCAGCATTCACAGGAAAATCTATACTGTACTTGAATAGGCATCAAACCGAAGAATGGAAGGGTTGGATGCAGGTACTTATCATACTTTTATCTTCCTTCTGCAGTGTTTCCTGGGTCTCAGAAACAATTGTTTTTAATAATTGCCCATAAACATAGTTGGGTGAGTAGCTACGGTTCATGTATGAGCATTGGTACATCAGAACTTTAGAAGTATGATGTATGCAGTTATAAGCATCTACTCTCATCTGGCACAGCTAGCATAGTAGCATGTATGGTTTATCATGCTCTTGATGGTCCATTCATGGTTATGGACCTCTCTTGAGTTGCAAATAAGCTAATTTGGTCATTAGCACCCATTAATTGTGAAACATAGGGTTTTGACCTGTCCTACCACCAAAGCTTTGCCATGCTAACTTTGACACCACACTACCTTGTGAAGGTTCATTTCTCTGCCCTAAGTTGCGTGTAATTTTGATTTGCTCGAGAATTTCCTTTTATGGACTATATGATACTGGGTTCAATTTCTGTCCTACGGTCCTACCACTAGCAGCCTGCAACAGCCTTCAGCATTACTTTATCTAATTTCCAGGTGCTATTCTTGATGTACCATTACTTCAATGCTAAAGAAATATACAATGCAATCCGTGTGTTCATTGCTGCATATGTCTGGATGACTGGATTTGGCAATTTCTCTTATTATTATGTGAGGAAGGATTTCAGTCTTGGAAGATTTGCTCAGGTGCATCTTTACACCCCCACTGTTCCTGATTCTTTACATTAGAGTTTTCCTAACATGGTCGCACCTGCAACAGATGATGTGGCGCCTCAATTTCTTTGTTATATTCTGCTGCATTGTCCTGAACAATGACTATACACTCTATTATATTTGTCCTATGCACACCCTTTTCACTCTCATGGTTTATGGTGCTCTTGGAATTCTAAACAAATATAATGAGATTAGATCAGTGATGGCAATGAAATTTGTTGCTTGCTTCTTGGTAGTTGTCCTGGTTTGGGAAGTTCCAGGTGTCTTTGACATAGTATGGAGCCCATTCACATTTCTTCTAGGTAAGTTTCCTTCCCAAACCTTTTGTGGTATGGGTATCCCTTGTATTTTCCTTCCAAAAGATGGCCAATGCTATTTGCCTTTGTATGCAGGCTATACCGATCCTTCTAAACCAGATCTCCCCCGGTTGCATGAATGGCAATTCCGATCTGGACTGGATCGCTACATTTGGATTATTGGGATGATATATGCATATTACCATCCAACTGTATGTTTTCGACCATATGTTTTTTATTGTATTCAGAGACAGCTTACAATTGTTTGAAAGAGAGCAAAAGAAAGTTGTATTTTCTATTTTGGCATTGATGAAATATCCTGTCTCAGGTTGAGAAGTGGATGGAGAAGCTGGAAGAAACTGAAATGAGAACCAAACTCTATATTAAGGCCTCAATAGTTACAGTATCATTAACGGTAATTATCAAACACCTGTCGATTTTTTAAACACATTACTTTCGGTAACACATGATGTGTGTTGATCGCAGGCTGGTTATTTGTGGTATGAATACATTTATAAGCTGGATAAGATTACTTACAACAAGCTGCATCCATATACATCCTGGATCCCCATAACGTATGTACCTTACCTTTCTAATACATTTTTTGGGGGTCTGTAAGTGTGCAAAATCTGATTTGCTGCATGGCTGTGTGTGTACTCAAAAGTGTCTACATATGCCTACGCAACTTCACTCAAGAATTCAGGAGCTTCTCCCTCACACTATTTGCGTAAGTTTTGGTTTTGTGTAATGCGCTGTACCTTTTATCTTTTAACGTTTGAGTCATGTTGTGCGAATTTGTGACTCCTGTATTTGTTCATTTGGCTGTTCCAGATGGCTTGGAAAGATTACACTAGAGACATACATATCTCAGTTCCATATCTGGCTCAGGTAACCATCTGCTGTTTCTCTTTGTAGTTCGTCCTTCCATTTGCACCAAGGAAAAAAAAAAATTCACATTGTCAACGACTGATGTTGTCTCATTTGCTTTGTTAACTTCTGCAGATCAAGTGTGCCCAATGGCCAACCAAAATGGCTATTGTCAATAATCCCAAATTATCCACTGCTCAATTTCATGCTCACTACTGCTATATATGTTGCGGTATGTAGATCTGCCCTATGTAAGATACTGAAGACGGTAGTCGGCAGCAACTTACACGTTGTCATGTATTACCACTGCAGGTTTCCCATAGGCTCTTCGAATTGACTAATACCTTGAAGATGGTATTTGTACCAAATCGTGACAACAAGCGCCTCTCATACAATTTTGTGGCAGGAACTGCCATTTCGGCTGCACTGTACTTTGTATCATTTGTTCTAATTGGCATTGCAGGATACTAGAAAGTCTAGTTATTACCTTTTTTCTTTTGTTCAATTAGTTAGAACGACAGAGCCTGATCGACAGCAAATTTAAGGCGACACTGCATGGACTGCTAAGAAACCTGCTATTTCATTCAGGCCTCGTTCGGCTGGCAGAATTTTGGCTGAAATTGGTTGAAAAATACTGTTCTGGCTGAATTGTTGTGAGAGAAAAAATACTGTTCTGGCTGAAAAAAGAAGCCGAACAAGCCGAATATGGGGTAAGCCGAACGGATTCTCAATGGAGTCAGGTTTTAACTGAGTTCCATGGTGAAGAAAAAAGTTGATGTGCAAGGCAGAAGATCTCGAAGAGTGTAACATATGAGTGAACCCCAATCCCAAGAGGGGATATGATTAAAAATATATATCCCTGTATAGGCTTGGAACGCATACCGACTTACCGAGTGATCACGTCGGCTGTGAAAATCAGATTTTGTTCCTTGTTTTGTTTAAAAGTTTCAGATAGACAGAATGGTTCCTCCTTTTTTTTTTTTTGTTTAAAGCGTGAAATAGGCAGAACGGCCTCATGTTTTTCCTCCGGTTACTAGGGAATCATCCTGCAATGGCTTCTTGCTTTGAATGCATATGCATATTCCTGAACTCTGAAATCGCTCATGGCTTCCATATCCTTAAAGCCGTGTCATGTTATTTTAACTTGTGAACACAGAAGCATTATACTCTCCCAAAATAAGTGGTGTTTTAGGTTTATTCTAAATCAATCAAATTTACTTTGACTAAATTTATTGAAAAAAAAACATCAATATTTATGACATAATAGTACCTTTTTAGTATTGTAATCATTAGTACTTCATTCTAAGTACATAGTTTCTGTTACATACCTATATAACCCAGGGAGTAGTTACTCTCATGTGTATATCTTTAGATTTAGAGCGTATATGACTCGACGAAGTGTATGTAGATGGAGTATACATCATATGAGACCATTTAAAGTACTATGTATGACAAGTATGTATGTATACTTAGAGTATATGATTATACTTATTTTATATGCTACTATCATGGTATTATATACTCCCTCCGTTCCTTAATATAAGCCGTATAGTTTTTAGCACGAATATTAACGCACGACTTAAGGAAGTATGTGGGACCGAGGAAAAAAAGAAAAATCACACACGCACCGATTGGTTTCCCCTCATCGCTGGACCCACCGCCTACCTTTCCCGCGAGCGACGACGCGGCATGCAGAGGGAAGCGCAGGACAGGCAGTGGACTCAGCGACACCGACGAGCATCATTTTGAATGAGTATTTTACTCTCTCTCCCGCGCGGCAGAGGGAAAAGCCTCGGCAAGTTGAAAAGCGATGGAAGTTTTTGGCTCATCCAAAAATTCCAGCAGAGGAGGGAATCACAATGGCGCCAATGATCAGAAATTTTCGTTTTGTAAACAGCGACCCTGGAGCTATAAATTCTCCCCATCGCTTTCTCACCCGTCTCCCGCTCGAGCTCGACATCTCTAATGGCTGGTCGCCGCTCCGGGTGGATCAACTGGAATGCCCTCGGCGACGAGGCAGAGGAGGATGCTGCCGAGTTGAACTACGACTACGAGTGGCTTAACTAGGTTTTCCCACTTTGATTCATCGTTTGTGCAATAGATTCTTCATTCGTTTCGCGATCTGTGCATAATTCGGATTTGCTATCTTGACAGAGGTAGAAGTGACAGAGTCGTATGGCAACGGTGGAGAAGAAGGGGACGGCCACGCCGGACTAGGTGGTCACGGCGACACGGGACAAGCACTTCACGGACACGGCCATGTCCTTGACGTCCGCGAAGGACTCGGTGGCCCGCTATTCGGTGGTCGCCATGGTCTTGCGCAACGGGTGTGGTCCATCGTCAACAGCGCCATGGTCGGCGCTCATGGCGTGGGCGCCAGCAGGGAGGACGCACTGCAGTTACGTGGGCGAGCTCGCCTGGGACTAACAGGTCGCAACCGTGGGCGTGCACCTGTGACACGATGGCCTCCTCATCTTCCTATTTAAGGTAATCTGCTACTCGAGTTGATGCATGTTTTGTTCAGACCATGGGTACGATTAGATGTCTGCATGTGCTTGTTTATGGTCCATGTATCCATGTATCCTTTGTAACCTGACCATGTATACGACTAGAAGTAGCAATCTGACCATGTTTACGGTTTACTCATTCGTAATTTAGGTGCGAATGGAGGCAGAGTATCAATCGTTCTGTTAAGAAAAAAAAATTCCTAAATCTAAGGGATTGGTTAGAACATATGCTATATTTTAAAATTTTCTTTAAAAATCTATATGACTTATATTAAGAAACGGAGGGAGTAATATATTAAAAAATATATGCTCTTTTGAAAAAAAATTCACATAGTAAATATCTGGAGTATCTTAATATTAGTATATCAACATACTCAAACTGATAAATGAGTATGTATACATACGCAATGTGATTTATTGATTATGGGAGTAACTACTCCCGAGAGTATATCAAATGCACCATATATATTCAGTAGCCAGCTACAAAATAAGTTATTCTATAGGCACCATCATTTATGATAATTTTATATACTAATTTACGATAATGTTAATGCATATTTATGATAATTGGGTTACTATAACATATAAGGATATTTACCATAACGTTATAGTAAACCACTTATCAAGGAGTTACTATAATCTCGTAAATTAACATAGTAATTATTGTAACTCAAAGTGGCTACAGAATAAGTTATTTTGTAGCCAGCTACAAGGTAGTGTGTGTGTGCATATATATATATATATATATATATATATATATATATATATATATATATATATATATATATATATATATATATATATATATATATTTGCGAATGATACCTAGATATATATTAAATTTAGATACATAGTAAAAGCCAGGATTTAGAAAAGCCAGAATGATCTACAATTTAAATGGGCAGAGTATTTTTTTTGTGCTTGAAATGGTTTGACTCAGATCAAAGCAAAATCATCAGATATTTAGAAAGAAACTGTGTTGTCCATTCAAACTTATCAAAGATGATAACTGGGCAAGGAAGGCACACACTTGTACCAAAAACGACCGCCACACCTGTGGTGAGATTTGCTGCTTTAGATCAATGCAAAAGCTTGTTGTGTGCCAAACTTTATTTGCAGTTCAAACAATACGTGGATTGAGATTTGGTGCTGTAGATTAGTGCAAAAGCTTTTGGTGTGCCTAACTTTATTTGCAATTCAAACACAATGTCAGTCGGTGTGGCAGTCTTAACTTTGCTGTGGCGTGGCGCGGCGGAGAACCAAACGCGCCCACTGTCATATTGGCAAGTGCCCATTGTACCCACATAAAAGTTTCCATTTTGATACACATTAGATAAACGCAATCCAATTTCTTTCTAATCTCTCCTTATCCTTGTCGTATCACACAGGGGGGTCAGGAACTTTTCTTCAGTGCCAACCTCGTTCAACCCTTCCTCCTGCAAACGGAAGTAGGTATACATAACCCCAGCTAAGCTAATAAACCAAAATCAGTGAATTTTCATTCCAACCAAGGATAACCAGTTAACCACATAGAAACGCAAAATTTAAATGTCTGATGCATACAAAAATACGGAGACTGGCACACAATTAATCTGCACCACGACTAATTGAGCTGCTAAAGGATTTCTCGAGGCTGTCTACATAATGATCATGCTGATGAAACACAATAGGCAATGCGGTGTACAAGACATCATGCTGACGCCTTTGCCTATGACAAATGGGGCGGCTATCTGTGATAACCAAAGCTCGTATAAGGGTTTTGGATAGACCTGCGGTGGAATTATGAAGCACCAGGTTTGTGGAAGTGTCAACTTCAGCCTCTATTTGCAGCTCTTTCCCTCTCCCGCTTGTTATACAGCTTCTCAAGAACACGCTTGGCCTCACATGACGGGAAATTGCTCAGATCATAGTAATGTGGCGCAATATCAATTAGCCTGCACACAAGTCACACAGAAAATATCAACATATCCATCTTCAAATGGTCAAACTAAACAAGTGATCAGCTTTGTTCAGGTAGTAGCAACTCACCATTCCCCACGGATATCAGTGACTGTGCGGATGAAATTCCTGGTGGTCAAGACGTATTCATTGTAGATGACCCACTCTGGCTTATGGTCCATACAATTGGAGGGATGAAGATGGACGACCTAGCAAGGAAGGAAGGGTTACAAGACTTCAGTACCACACCCTAAGCAAGAAAACTTAAGATTCTTTGAACATGGAAAATAGAAACCTGGTTATCTTTTACAGTCAGGTAATGTCCAGTTCGTTCCAGGTGAGCGACCTGCATGAAATACCCTGCAAGCATGGTTTTCCTGATATTGACATAGTACTCACGGCTATTGAAATCCGTGCTGCACATCTTGAGGTTGAATCTAGTCATGATGCGAACAAGCTGTTGTCTGACATTGTCTGCAGACTTAAGTGCTCTGGAATTGATAAAGTTCTCGTAACACCACTGGGCATCTTCATCTGCATCACCAATAAAATAACTGTTAGGAAGGGAAAAAGATGGATGCAACTGAGCCAACTCAAGGCCTCCACTGAAATTAGTGGTTCACTTTAACTTTCAACAGGTGGTTCAACAAGGATAGGTCCATAAGCCCAACCCGTAGCGACATGCATCCCTAATTGAATGAGGCTAATGGACTTACTGTTTTGCTTGTATGCATGGTATACATTCAGAAGCGTCAGATGGTCCCCATCAATATGGCCAAATCGAGCCTTCGCCTCATCAGCAGCCTTTTGAGCCTCCCTAGGCCGGAGGAAGCAATTGGGTACTAGAGAAAGAATATGGTAATAACAGACGAAGTCCACGGTGGTCAGCAGATGCAAAGAGGCGAGACGATACCATTTGCTTTGTCAGAATAACTCAACTAACAGCAATTATCTGCATCAGCCTAAACTGTATGATCATTTCGACCAATAGCCCAAGAAGCCAGGTGAATGACAGTTGCTGATGACAGCCCATTAAAGAAATGCACAAGAAAATGATGCTAAGCGCACATGCAGTAGTATGCATGCAAGCTCACATGCTATAATAGAAACCTGGCACTTTGCTTGAACAGAACTGACAAGCAAAGTAGTCCAGATAAACATATAGACAAGATAATTTGTAGAAATGCAATTTCTTAACCTTTAGTGATAATTAACATACCTGACAGCATGGCAGATATTGATAAGATCTCATTCGAACAGTTGTACTTTGGACTGATGACAAGCATCTTTGACATTTGTGGATCCAGGGGAAACTCACTCATCATCTCACCTAACTGTGTTAGATTACCTTCATCATCTAGTGCACCCAAATAGTTCAAAACTTCTAAGGCCCTCATTAGAGTTTCTGGTGCTGGAGGATCCATAAAGTCAAAATGTACTAAATCATCAATTCCAAGTTTCTTCAAGGTAAGAACTGTATTTGCCAGGTTCGACCGAAGAATTTCTGGGTATGTCTGTGGTTGCAAATCCTCATTAAAACTCTTCTCTGTGTATAGCCTAAAGCACTTCCCAGGCTGCGTTCGTCCAGCACGACCAGCTCTCTGATGAGCACTTGCCTTAGAAATTGGTGACACCAGGAGGGATTCCACCCTTATTCTTGGGTTGTAAACTATCTGTTTGGAAAACCCCGGGTCTATCACATAAACTATGCCATCTATAGTTAAGGATGTTTCAGCAA
This sequence comes from Miscanthus floridulus, assembly GCF_019320115.1. Lineage (NCBI taxonomy): Eukaryota > Viridiplantae > Streptophyta > Magnoliopsida > Poales > Poaceae > Miscanthus > Miscanthus floridulus. Next base: position 162,353,493 of record NC_089580.1, read on the forward strand.
TGTTGGTGGACACAACAATTTTCCTTCCAGGAGGACCTCCTTCCTTCAATGGGGCAGGAGCAGGTTCAAAAATCTTCTGCTGCATGGCTGGGGGCAGTGTAGAGTATAAAGGCACGACTTTAACTGGGCCAACCTGATCTCCCATATTATTAATTTCCTTATTGATTTTCCGACATGCATCCTCAATCTCCTCTTCTCCAGTAAGGAATACAAGGATATCACCAGCAGGTTCACACATATGTATTTGCACAACTGTCCTCAGAGCAGCCTCTAGATAGTCCCTCTCTGGTTCTTGGGTATAAAATATCTCAACTGGATGAAGTCTCCCAGGCACCTTCATCAAAGGTGCACCGCTGAAGTAACCCTGGAATTTCTCTGCTTCAAGGGTAGCGCTCATAACAACAAGCTTCAAATCTGGTCTATTTTTTAGAACCTCCTTCAGAAGCCCAAACAGAACATCTGTTGCCAAAGTCCTCTCATGAGCCTCATCAAGAACAATCACCTTGTACTTCTCTAAAAGTGGGTCTGCCATTGCTTCTCTCAGAAGCATACCATCTGTCAAATATCTGATAGGAAGCAATAGTGTTCAACACAACAGGATTAGATCAGAATACCTAAAAAAGAAAAGAAACATACACACCATATCAATCTGCCAAAAGGATAGTGCATCTAATCATGTTCTTAAACGAAACATAGAGACATATAAAAAGGCTTACTTAAGAACAGTTTTGTGGCTGCTGCAATCCTCAAACCGGATGCTGTAACCCACTTCTTCCCCAATAGTAACATCCATCTCCTCCGCCACACGCCTGGAGACTGACATTGCTGCGACCCTCCGTGGCTGAGTGCAGGCAACCATGGAACGGTTACTTAAGCCTTCCGCCTCAAGAACAAATTGGGGGATCTGTTCAACATAACGCAAATCAATCATCACAACTTAATTGAGCGAGAATGACATATACAAGGACCACAAGTTCAAATCAATTTATAGAGAAACTAATAAGATCATAATAAGCATAGCCTTTCCTTCATTACACAAACAAATGACCAATTTTCCATGCCCATAAGTGGGTAGCCCCTAAAACATCTATCCCCTGACCTTGGCCATAAACAATAGATAGAATTAAGAAAATCAAGCCATCCAGTACACTAATCGGGGATCTGCTCAACATATAACCCAAATAAACCATCACAAGTGTTGAGCAAGGTTATGGACAAATATAAAAAAAGGGCGTACCCAGTGCAGAGAGCTCCCGCTCTGTGCGGGGTCTAGGGAAGGGTGTTAGTGGCAAGCCTTATCCTCGCCTGTGCAATGCGAGGAGACCGTGACTCGAACCCGGGACCTTCCAGTCACAGGCGGTAAAACTCTGCCGCTTGCACCAAGCCCTCGCCTGTTCTTAAGGTTATGGACAAATATCATATAATAATAACAAAGCGAACAATAACCTGGCCTCAGTTATGCAAACAAGTGCATAAATATGTCTGAGCACTTTACCAACGGAACGATTGGGCAATCTATAATAGCACTATCTCCTAACCTTAGCTACAAACGATATAATAAGAAAATCAAACATCCCAGTAACCTAATCAGCAGGGCATAGCTGCATAGGAGAAGGCGTATGGGTATTGTAGCGTTTGCAGTACCTGAGTTGTCTTCCCGCTTCCCGTTTCGCCGACGAGGATGAGGGTCTGGTTGTCGCAGAGGGAGCGGAGGAACTCCTCCTTCTGCTGCCACACGGGGAGCGTGCGGCGCTTCTCGAGGATCTCGAAGTACCGCGCCGTGTAGGGCCGCCCGTTCCACCGGTTGACAGACGGGCTGCCCCCCGCCGCGGTGGCGGCGGCGCCGTTGGAGGCGGCGCGGCCCAGCTTGGCGGACACGGAGGTCGCGTCGACCACGTCGAAGAGGCTCACCTTCCGCTTCCGCTCCGTCCCCATGGCGGCGGCGGCGGCGGCGGCGGCGGCGAGAGACGACGAGCGGTCCTTCGCTCGCGCGGTTCCCAGGAGGAGGCGGGAGAGCGGGAGGAGGGTGGAGGAGGCAAACCCTACCTTTGTTCTGGAGGGGTCGTTCGTATATTTGGGAATTTTGCACTGACAAATAGCAGGTCCGCGAGAGCGTGAAGCCGAGGCGCCGTGCGGGAGACAGGAGTAGGACGGTGCGAAGGCGGGTTATTGGAGTTATGAAAGCGGCTTCCTTTAGATAAACGACCGTGCCTTTTCCTAATATAAAGGCCTCCACCGTACTCACTGAAACTATATCTGGGTAAAAAAATTTAGCCAGACGCGTTTGGATCCAGCAGCTCCGATCTGCACCACCAAAATGGTAGATATATCGATTCAGGCCCCGTTTAGTTCCAACCCAAAAACCAAAAATTTTCAAGATTCTCCGTCACATCGAATCTTGCGGCACATGTATGGAGTACTAAATGTAGACGAAAAAAAAACTAACTACACAGTTGATCGAGAAATCGTGAGACGAATCTTTTAAGTCTAAATAGTCTATAATTGGATAATTTTTGTCAAATACAAATGAAAGTGCTATAGTAGCCAAAAGCCAAAAATTTTCGGAACTAAACAGGGCCTCACTAAATTGGTAGAGCAGAAAATTACCCATCGTACCATTAATTACATAAAAACGGTTTGTTCTATTTTTTTTGTTCGTAGCGTCATCTTCTTCTTTCCCGTGCACACGAATGCAGGTCGACGGCATCGTGAGCTCATGCTGCCGCCCGCCATGGCTGGGATTTTTTTATTTTTAATCCAATTTTAATCAATATTTTAATACTAATCCCAAAAAACACTATTTGCACAAACTGACCCTTTTGGTTGCGCTAGCGTGGCTGGCGTGACAGTACCACGCTGTCGCGCCACATGCGCGGCGCGACAAGCCGAGCCATGGTGGCGCCCGACGTTGACCGTACCTGGCGTGGCGAAGCGTGGGCCCCGCCCTGTCGCGCCAGCGACTCTAGTGCAACAGCTCTGTCGCGCCAGGCGGGCTAGCGCGACAAGGCGAGTTAGGTTTTGGTCGGCCCGGCCCATTTCTTTTCTCTCGCTCTCACCTGCCTGCTCGCGAACCCGCCCGCCACTGCCGCCGCCGCCCCGACGAGTGGACGTCCTAGCTCTGTGGAGTGCAGTACACTGCGAGGTAAAACTCCGTGTTCTCGATTTCTTGGTTTGTTAGCTTATTTCTTGGTTGACTAGGGTTAGGAAATTTAGGAGGCTTTCAATGTTTGTAGCATAAGTTGTTAAAATTTGCTGCATTGATTAGGTTTAGGATATACTCTTCCCATGGATTTGACGTAAACTACGTGTTGCATGGACCTAGGTAGTTGATGCATGGGAGATTTGGATGGGTTAGTATGTTGCCTTTGTTGAAATGGACCTATTGTAGTGTATTAGTGAATGGATATTATTTATTTTTGAAATGTGTATTCATGTGTTGTTGATGTGTTCGTTCCTATTTTATAGATGGATCGGTTAGTGTGATTGTTTTATGGTGGCAAAGTTAAAGGAAATGGAGAGTTTGAAAGCATGCAAGAATATATTCGGTTCTTTAGTACACCTCCTACCTTTGATGGTTTGGTTAGCCAATGCCGGGATAAATTTAGGTGTCCACTAAGATTGAGAGGTCGATTTGACTATAGGAAGGAACGAGCACACTATGTGTGGATGTCTTTATCATGTGAGGATGAATGGAACAACTACGTAGAAGTTGTCAAGAGTAGTGGTGTTAAGTGCTTGGAAGTTGTTGTGGAGAAGGGGTGTAGCCCAATTGTGGTGGTTGTAGATGATAATATGGATGTGGAGCCCATAGAGAACCTTTCCCAAGACAAAGAGTTACAGGCGGTTGTCGTTAAAGAAGTTGATAGGTCATGTGAGCCTGGTGCCTTGAATGATGATTTCGATGAAGAAACGTTTGATGAGGACGATGACAACGGAGATGGAACACATGATATGGACGACATATCCCAAGGATCGGAGGATGACGAATGAAGATGACTTGACTTCGGGGCCAAGTACTTCGGATGATGTGTTGCAGGATGAGTATAGGTCCAAGCCTAGCAGCGAGGACGAAAGTGATTGTTGTGAGGGAGGGTTTGCGGACGTAATAGGAGTCCTAGCTGATGGGTCATTAAGAATGGAGTACTATGACGTCGAATTGAGGCAATTGAAGGTTGTCCATGTGGAGGTACAATTGGTACCAAATTTTATGGACATTAGTACGGTTGACGAGGCAATATGTGACATTGGTTTGACGTTGTTGGTCGATGAGGTACCAGATAGTTAGGATGTGGAGATTAAGAAGGGAATAGTATTTGATACGTTGGAGCATCTCAAGTATTTCTGGATGGATTATGCCATTAGGTTTCACGGGCCATATTATGTGACCCACTCTGATAAGAACAAGAGGTACACAGTGCTTTGTAAGAATGGATGTCAATGGGGTCTATGGGCTCAGAGGCTGAGAAATGAAAAGTGGAAGATTCGCAATGTGAGGCAACCTCACATGTGTCGATCTTCGAAGCCGAAGGGTGTGCATGACCAAAATATAGCATGTTACCTTGGTCATCGTCTTGTTGGCTCGGTTAGGGCCGATAGCGACACATCTGTTTCAAGCTTGATCGAGACTATATTTGGATTCACTGGTTATAGAGTGAAGTACTCAAAGGTATGGCGAACAAAGCAGCATGCTATAGAGTTGCTATGGGGCGATTAGAAAGAGGCGTACAACCAAGTTCCTAGGATTCTAAGTGCCATGAAACACTTCAATCTAGGCCTTAGGTGGTATCCTTATGTGGGTCGCATTGTCACGGACGTGGATGGCGTTCCGAAGCATGTTATGCAGGGAGTTTTTTGGTGTTTGGCTTAGTCCACCGAGGCCTTCAAGCATTGCCATCCCTTAGTACTTGTTGATAGTACCTTCCTGATAGGCAAATACAGGGGTGTATTGATGATTGCCGTTGGAGTAGACCCGGACAATCAACTTGTCCCTTTAGCATTCGCTTTGGCTGAGGGTGAGAACGACGACAGCTGGTGTTGGTTGATGAAGCTTGTGAGACAGAATATCCTCCATTCATCTCAGAACATGTGCATGATCTCAGATCAACATCACAGTCTCTTGACAACTATGAAAGAGCATGTAGATGGATGCCCTCCTCCTAAGCATCGGTGGTGCATGAGGCACTTTGTTGCAAACATATGGAGGAGGCAGAAGAAAAAGGAGGTAGTGTAGAAGTTGAAGTCATTGTGTGGGTGTCGAACAAAGGAAAAGTTTGAAGAGACTCTTGCGAAGTTACAGAAGGTCCTGAATGCTAGGGCAAAGAGTTGGCTTGAGGATCGGATGCATCAAAGGGATAAGTGGGCTCTTGCATTCGATGCAGGAGGTTTTCGATACTACGTGATGACTACCAATTCTTTAGAATCGTTCAATAAGGTATTCAAGGGTATCCATGTAGTTCCCATGTTAGGTATTGTGGAGTACTCGTTCAGGAAATGCAACGAATACTTTATGAATCGATGGAACATAGCAAAGTGTCCAAAGAGAAATGGTGTAGAGCCAGTAGAAAACACTTGGATCTCTCAGAGATGATAGCTTCCAACCAAGTGGGGGAGGCCTTTGGGCCATCAAGGTTAGTCTACAATATTAGGTCAGCCGGAGGGACAAACCTAGGTGGTGAGAAGTACGGTGGTAGGAATTATAGGGTTGACCTTGACAAAGCAGAATGCTCTTGTAATATTCCACAACTCTTCCATGTGCCTTGCTCGCATGTCATCACAGCTTGCAGATGCAGGGGTCTAGACTAGGAAAGTGAAAAGTTCATGTCTCCTTTTTACCTCATTGAAAGGTCCTTGTTTAGTTTTGGTAATTGAGTGACAACCTTAGGTGGACTAATATGTGTTTGAGTGAGATACATAGGTGATTAGTCCAAAGTACATCATGTGTGAGCAACCTATGCCATGGAGATGAAATAGCTTGGATTTGTTGCAAGGCTCACACATGTGATGAAGGAGCTCATTGCATATAAGACATGACATTGAGTCATGTGACTAAGGTGGAGAAGATCAAGACAAGGCTTGGCTTGGTGGACCAGTTGTCAGTGTGAAGGGCAAGTTGGAGGCTTTGGAGCGATGGACCGCGTGGCGATGAAGCTTGAGCAAGACTTGGCGCCGATGGACAAAGGCAATGGTGAAAAGCAAGTGAGGTCAAGATTGATGAACCAATAAGGTCACGTGATGATATGAACTGGATCATATCATTTGTGATATGGTTGGTGCATGTGTTGCATTAACATTAGAGGAGATGGAATAAAATGCGCAAGGTAAAGTTATAACCTATAGGGCATTTCATTTCATCAGTCATAGGTGAGTAGAGAAGTTTATGACCGAGTTTAGGATAGATGGCCGTACTATTAAGAGGGGCAAACATATTTGCATATCGGTCATCTAGTGCCACTCGAGTGATCTAACTTTGCATCATTGCTAGGATCAAGTGGCGTGGTGAATTGAGTGACTAATCCTTTGGAAAATGTTTGTGAAAAGCTAACACACATACACAAGTTGGTGATCACTTGGTGGTGTTAGCACATTTACAAAGGTGAAGAAGTTGGTAAAGAAGAGGAGGCAAAACCAGGCTCGGAGTGCTGCCTGGGTGGCATCGCCACCCCTGGTCCAGTGGCACCGCCACCCTAGGGTGGTGCCCACCTAGAGGCCGAGAGGAAGGAGTTGGTTTGTGCCCTGGGGGGCACCACCACCCCTAGGGTGGTGCCCACTAGACCGATGCCAAGAGCAGCAGCGTGGGTGACTTGGTCACCACCGTGTCCAACGTGCACCACCGTGAGGAGGGCGGTGGCACCGCCAAGGGCTATCCGGTGCACCACTAGGGCACCACCCCTTTTTATCTAGAGAGCTGGTATTTCGCATAGTTGGCCGGGGGTCACTGCACACCTATGGTGGTGCACCGCCCCTAGCTGTCCGGTGACCTTCTAGCCATTGGAATTTGACCATTAGGGAGGGCACCGCTGTATTTGGTGCCCTTGCAGAAACCAGCAGCTTTGCTCCAATGGCTCTATTTGGCTTGGGTGCTATAAATAGAGGTGGAACTTGGGCTTGGGCTGGTTGCTGAGCACACTAGAGCCTTGGTGGCTTATATGGTGGTGCTTGGGAGCCCTCTAACTCACTTGTGCTTGATAGTGATCATCTGATCAAGTGAGTGAGCGATTCTAGTGTGATTGCATCATGAGGTTACATTGAGTGGCACTAGGCGATCGTGTTGCAAGTTGGTGGTGCTGGTTACTCTTGGAGGTTGCCATCTCCTAGATGGCTTGGTGGCTTATGACTTTGTTGAAGCACATAAGAAGATTGTGCGGTGCTCCGAAGGAGCATTTGTGAGGGGGTTTGTGGTCACCCCACGGGGATCGCGAAGAGCAACTTTAGTTGAGCGTGTCATTGAGGTACCCTCACTTTATGGGTAGGTTCTTACGGTGCCTGACATGCGGGCTTGGTGGGTGATGCTAATTAGCCGCCAAACCACCAAGTGAGCAGTCAACATAACGTGGACGTAGCTTGGTGGCAACCAAGTGAACCTTAGGAGAAAATCACCGTGTCAACATTGTCTTCATCATCTTCTCGATGGTTTGCTTTTCGCACAACACAAGCTTGTATTTACATTTCATACATTATGCTTGTGTAGTTGCTCTTGTAACTAGTTTAGCTTTAGTAGTGTCGGTGTTTTGAGTAAACACCAACAAGTAAATTTGTGTTATTGCACATCTGGCCCAGATAGTGTGCTAAAAAGACACAAGGTTTATACTGGTTCGGGTAGAATGTCCCTATGTCCAGTTCGTGGCTGCTGCTCGTGTTATTAACATTGAAAAGTTTATAGTAGGGGTTGCAAATAGGCAATAGAGGGATAGGTCCCAAGTCTCTGATGAAAAGGTTGAATGGGTACTAAGAGCTTAGTTACTGCTTAGCTATGTGTGATATGATGCGTGATGTGTTGAATCGATCCCTTTAGTAGGGTGCCCTGCCTTCCCTTTTATAGGCTAAGGGAGAGCAGGGATTACAGATGGGAGAAAAACCAGAGGCAAAGGAGGTCCTTCAAAGATGCAGGGTCTTCCTTTTCCTCTATGCGGGCCCCACTGACATGGTAGGCGGTGCCAGAGATAGCTCCACGCTGGGCGTTTGTCTGCTGATGATGCCATGTCCTAGCATTGTCAACAAGTTGTCATATCCCATCCCACCCCGATGGGCGGCGCGATGGACTAGGGTGCTGATCCGCTGCCATACAGGGAGCAAACGGTGTAGTGACTGCACGTCCATTACTGTAGGTGATGTGAGCTTCCTCCTAGATTGTAGTGGTTGTCGTGAGCTTCCATCAAGATCCGTGCCCGTGGGCAAATGGCGACGCCCATAATACTGTAAGACAAATATCGACGCCTACAACACTATTTGGCCTCTAACATGCCTAGAAGGTCTTAGAGCGCCCTTCTTGTCATATCCTAATGGTACTTTCCTATAGGCATATAGGGTATGGTCCTCGATATTGCGGTTGACTTGAGTGCCCTACCTTATCTACACGTGTCGTTAGGGAGGAGTCGCACGCAGACATCGGGTGAGGCGGAGCCAACCCTCGGGGGTCGGGTGAAGCGGAGCCCATCCTTAGATGTTGGGCGAGGTGGAGCCATCCTTCAGACATCAAGCGAGGTGGAGCTAGCCCTGCAACATTGGGTGAGGTGGAGCCAGCCCTCCGACGTCGGGCGAGGCAGAGCCAACCCTCGGGGGTTGAGCAAAGCAGAGCCAGTCCTCAGACGTTGGGCGAGGTAGAGCCATCCTTCAGTTGTCGGGCAAGGTGGATCCATCCTTCAGACATCGGGTGAGGTCGAGCCATCCCTCGGGAGTCAGCATGAGGCATTCCTAACCCTCGAGGGTCAGACAATCTGACGAAATGGAGCCTGCGGCCTTGGTGGTTTGGACGAGGCGGAGCCTACTAGGAAATGTAGTCGTGTTCTTAATCGCTCTGATGAATTAGTGTTGATGGGTATCAACTCCTCTTCTTCAGGTACCCTAGTATTGGTCCCCGACAATAGCCCCTGAGCCCCCAGGCGATTCAAGTAGAATTGTTTGGGGGATCTTTTGACTTGCCAGCGGGTGCGCGTGAGCGCACCCGGTGGGTGTAGCCCCTAAGCCTACGGAGGAGTAGAATACTCCTTTGGAGGTTTTTTTGACTTGCCAGCGGGTGCGCATGAGCACACCCAGTGGGTGTAGCCCCTGAGCCTATGGAGGAGTAGAATACTCCTTTGGAAGTTTTTTCTAAAGGGAGGACTCTATGGGCCTTTGCTTTCTCTTGTCGCCCACGGCGTGCCCTATGGATGGCGATTCCCTTTTTGCCAAGGTCAGACCCTTCATGGGTGTGGTCATGAGTTTTGCTGGTTTGTTAGCTGTATAGTTCGATTGGGGTCCCGGTATCCTGTTTGTGGGGATCTGGTCAAGGTAAGCCTGACTGAGACTTAATCATGGGCCGAGGTGCCCGTGGCGCTTGTGCGCCTGGGCGTTGGCCACTTGTAGGGCCTAGCTCTTTCCACCCTTTGTTGTAGGGGTGTTTGGAGCAGTTGTTTGACCTATTGATGGGCCAACCGTTGGACTCCTAGGCCTAGACGGGCTGTAGATGCGCTTTTGATCCATATTCCTCTTACTCATAATGAGTCCCGGTCCACCCAGGGAGGCAAAATGTTTGACGGGTTTTTTGAAGGAAAGGATAGGGATTACGTGCACATATCCCATGGCGTGATGTTGTGGTAGATCATGGGAGGCACGGAGATCTAGGTGGATAGTTGGTTTTCTCATATCCATTGCCCCCATAAAACCAAAGGGTTCGCCCCTAGGGTTTCATACTTTGCCTCTTTGCCTTCGCATCTGCCACCTCCGCCGCCAATCGCCTAAGCTCCCCGCATCCGCATCTTAGCCATCATCAAGTTTGCATCCACCCACCCCCATCTTCCAATGGAGCCATGGTGCCACTCTGAAATCACCCTCCAGCGCCTGGAGGGCCTTGTCTACCGTGCTCTTCTCTACATGCAGACCACCGCCGAGGAGTGCTGGCTACCCACTGAGGAGGATATGTCGTCGTCGCCCGATGGCTACATCGTCTCATTCATGTGCTTCCATGAGCGTGAGTTTGCCACCCCCACCCATAGATTCCTTCGAGGACTGCTGTGCCATTATAAGATAGAGCTGCTGAAAGCTCTTGTTTGGTTTTGGTTAATTGATGAAACCCTAAGTGCTAATCTAGTTTATCAAAGTGATTATGAGATAGGTAGCACTACTCCAAGTGATGAAGCAATGGCGAAGATCATGATGATGGTGATGGCATGGTGATGATCAAATGCTTAAACTTGGAAAAGAAGAAAGAGAAAAACAAAAGGCTCAAGGCAAAGGTAAAAATTGTAGGAGCCATTTTGTTTTAGTGATCGAGACACTTAGCGAGTGTGATCACATTTAGGATCAATAGCCATACTGTTAAGAGGGGTGAAACTCATACCGAAATGCGGTTATCAAAGTGCCACTAGATGCTCTAACTCATTGCATATGCATTTAGGATCTAGTGGAGTACTAACACCCTTGAAAATATTTGTGAAAATATGCTAACACATGTGTATAAGGTGATACACTTGGTGGTTGGCACATTTGAGCAAGGGTGAAGGAGATAGAGATGAAAGAGGGTCAGTCTCGCTAATTCACAAAGTGATCGGACACTGGTCTTAGGGGGACCGGCATGTCCGGTCAGGCATGGCAGTGTAGATCGGCCGTCGGTCATTTGACCAGACGCTGGGTCTCGAACTGACCGGACGCTGGCAACGTCTGGTCAAGGTCAACCAGACGCATCCGGTCAAGGTTTGCCGTCTCTGGGAGCTTACTAGAAATGACCAAACACTAGGGGTTCAGCGTCCGGTCACTTGTGCTGAAGCGTCCGGTCATGTCGTGACCGTTGAGATCGGGCGGCTTCGGTTGAACGCAATGTTACATGTGGTTGTCATCGGGCGATCGGACGCTGGGTCCAGCATCTAGTCAACATGACTGGAGCGTCCGATCACCCTGAGTTGTGGCTAGTGAAGGGGTACAACGACTCTATTTCGTGGGGGCTTCTATTTAAGCCCCATGGCTGGTTCAAGCTTACTCTCTTGGCCATTTGCATTGACATAGCAACCTTGTGAGCTTAACCAAAGCCCTCCCACTCATCTCCATCATTGTTTCATCATTATTGTGAGATTGGGAGAGAATCCAAGTGCATTACTTGAGTGATTGCATCTAGAGGCACTTGGCTTTTGTGTTTCACTACAGGATTCACTTGTTACTCTTGGTGGTTGCCGCCACCTAGATGGCTTGGAGCAATGAGGATCGTTGAGCGGAGGTTAGTGATTGTCTCTGGCTCCGATTGTGGTGATTATGAGGGGTCTTGTGCCTTCCCCAGCGAAGAGCCGAAAGGTAACTCTAGTGGATTGCTCATGTCATTAAGTTACCTCACTTGAGGGTAGGTTCTTGCAGTGTCCAATTGTGTGGATGAGGTTTGTGCAACACCTCTTAGCTGCCGAATCACCAAGTGTTGGTTGACACAATGAGGACTGGTGTGCCGGCAAGCACGTGAACCTCAGGAGAAAATTGGTTGTCTCTTGCCCTTTGGTATTCTCCTGGTGATTGATTTAGTATTCATCTTGTAATTGGTTCACTCCTCTACATGGCGGTATAATCACCCTACTCACTCATTTATATTCTTGCAAACTAGTTGTGGCAAGCTCTTTAGTGTAATTAGAATTGAGAGCTTGCTTTGTTATTTTAAGTTTATCTAGTGGAGCTCTTTAGAATAGCAAGATTGAGAGCTCTTAGTGAGTAGTAATATTGCAAGTTATGTGCCTAGTAATCATTGCAACTAGAATTGTTGGATAGGTGGCTTGCAACCCTTGTAAAGCTAGAGCAAGTTTGCATTTCGCTATTTGTCATACTAATCAAATTGGTCTAGTTGATTTCTAGATTTTTTAAATAGGCTATTCACCCCCCTCTATCCATATTAGGACCTTTCAGCTATAGCACCTCAACCCCAATGGGATCCAACACATGGTGATGTTCGTCGCCTTATGTGAGGGATTCCTAGGGATCAGCCCCCACTTTGATTTGTGGTGGCACTTCTTCGCCATCACCCTCTAGAAGAAGAGGGAGAAGAGGTAGGAGCTGAATATGCCGATGGGATGCGTTAGCATCCAGCTTTGAAATAACTGGGTCAGCGACTACCCGGCAATGCGGCTATTGACCTCCAACAAGGGGTGGCATTCACATTAGTTTTATCTCAACAACGATGCCGACGCCTCCTTGCTGGAGTTTATCAGACGCTTAATCGAAGAGGCCCTAGATTCATGGAGGAAGTGGGGTGTCCCAGAGAAGGACAAGAACAGGATCTAGGCCCATCTCACCACCATTCGCTTCCTTATGGAGAAGGGGCTAAAGGGGTCGGGAATCATTGGCGCCTACCATACGAGGAGGGTGGCACCACTGATGAGGCATTCGCTTCCCCTATACGCGATTTCGCCTGGGGCATCATTCGACAGGACGACGTTTGCCGAGGAGGCACTCTCCCCCCTGAAGTCACGCAATACATCAAGGAGGCGATGGAGCCTTCTCAAGACAGTGCGGGCGCCCCTCTTGATTTTGTGTACCCAGTGCTGGGGCATCCCCTAATATGGCCAGAACCAGAGTACATTGTCCTTGTTAGGTTTCTCTTCCTCGTGCCTTCTTCTTTAATTGAACTTCCAACCCCTTGATACTGACATTGAGTTTGGGGGACCAGCTGAGGGACCTCATCCTTATGAATCTCCCAACTCTATTGTCGAGGGATTTGTCCATGAGGGCGGTGAACCGCACTAAGGTCGAGCAATAGAGGAAAGCAAAGGAGGACAAGAGAAAGAAGAGGCAGCAGAAATTGTGTGCATGGGAGCAAGGGGAGGAAGAAGATGATGAGGTAATTGATGACATCGAGCGTGATGGCCTAGAGAGCGAGGACATGCTAACAGGCACCCGCTCATCCATGAGGTCGACAGAGATGGGCTAGACCATCAGCCTGCCCTTAGAGCAGCAGGGGCGGGTGGATCTGCCACCACGCTCAAGGTGCCAGTAGAGGGGGTGGCCTCACCTCCGCGCCTCAAGAGCTAGCAGGGGCGAGCAGATCTGTCGCCATGCCCGAGGTGCTAATGGAGGGGGGTGGCTCCACCACTATGCCCTAAGAGAGAACAGGGGCAAGCAGGCCTGCTGTCGCGTCTGAGGTGCCAGCTTTGGGGGGTGGCTCCACCGTCACGCCCCAAGACACAAGGAAGGCGAGCCCCTCTACCTAGGAGCAGGGGGTAGGCTCAAAACTACCCTGCCCCGATGAGGTGGAGCAGGGACCTGGGGGGCATCCCCCAAACGTATCCACCACCCAATAGCGCCAATGTAAGTCACCAACTCCTTTGTTTTCTCTATTTTCAATGTGACTTATGCCTTTTATTTCTTGCAGCGTCTTTAGGCGGCGCAACCTTTTGGCATTGGCGCCCAAGAAAAGCATCGCCCTTCAAGCGAGGCGGTGGCCGTCAGTCGACGTGGCACCCATTTTGGGCAGGAACGACGCTGGTGTTACTGCCTTGTCAGTCAATCAGGAGCCGCTCGTGGTGGCTCCCGTGCCCTCGGTAGGACAAGTGGGCACCAGGGCTGAAAGAACGCCCTCGAAGGTTGCTGAACTGTCGATGAGGGATGCGATTCCACTACCGATGTCAGGGTGGATGGCGCTGCTGCTCGCGCTTGTGGCGCCAACCACTAGGGGCACGACGCCGCCGGTCGAGTCCCCGCCGATGCAGGCAGAGGTGGTAGTGGCTATGATAGGCTAGACATAGTTGGATTCCACTATGGTGGTGCTCAAGGCAGTGGCGTGATCCGCACCAACGGCAGCCCAAGTGACAGCACCCGATGTGGGCCGAACGGAGGGCGACACGGCCGAGGGGTTCCTAGACATCATGGCAGTGGTGGAGTGGACCGGCGGGGAATCGTCCCTAGTCATGACATCGGGGGGTAGCCATTCGCCCATGTGGGGTGAGCCCCTGCTCTAGTGGATGAACCCATAAGACCCAACGTTGACACTCATCGCCCTCGACGATGCTACTAAGAGCGTGGAGCAGGAGAGTCTTGATGAGGGGATTGTGGCCACGCTAAAAGCCTTGGACCATGTCTAGGGCACCCTGCACGAAGTCATCATTCCCACTGGCTAGGTATTCACTCGACCTTGCCTCTCGCCCTCCTTTTTCTTCATGTATTTTTGTGTTCTGACCATCATCTTTTTTTAGTTCCTTATTGCTCGCAAACTGGGAGAAATCCCGGTTCCTTTGTGAGCAGAAGGAGAACTAGGACTACCTCATCGAAGAGGCCTAGCTGCGTGGGGATGTGGCCACCTAGCTTGCTATCACCCAACAGAGGGTGGTCGAGCTAACTCCCCTAGCCGTGGAGGCAGACAGTCTTTGACTACAGGAGGCCGAGGCCCATCGACATGAGGAGGAGACCGAGAGGGCGTTCGAGGCCCTATCGATGAGGGTGTGGCAAGATGAGGAGGAGGCCACCAGAGTTAGGAGGGAGAGGGACCAACTGCTCTAGAGGGACATTGAAACCCACTAGTGGAACCTTGACCTCCTAGCCGAGGCCAAGAAGGAGCAGGAGCTAAAGCTAGTGGCCGAGGAGAAGCTTGCAGCCCTAGAGCAGAGGGTGAGTTAGGATGCTGAGGTGGTCGCTTGGCTATGCAAGGAGCAAGATGAGCTGCTCCAAACCATGGGGAGGCTCCACTCGGAGTGTGGCATGGCCTATGAGGAGCACAACCAGGCCGTCCGAGAGTGCGACGAGGCACATCAGAGGATCGACTCCCTCGGCTGAGCTCAAAACCGCTACAACCTAGAGGCTAAAGGCCGAGGGCGTCTCTACCGGGCTAGCCATGGAGCTTGCCAAGGTTAGGAGGAACCTTCAGACAGAGAGTGATGAGCTTGGTATCCTGAGCGCCACCCTCGAAGTGGTCTGTGATGACCTAGAGGTGGTGCCGTTAGAGGGGACCGATTCACTTGCGACCCATGCCGTCGATATCACGGCGCGGGTGCACTAGCTCGAGAGGGATGCTATTTGCACTGGGGTCACCCAAGCCTTTGTAATTGCTCGTTCGCATTACACGGATAACATCGACTTGGAGACGATGAGCCTCGGTTTTGCACCTGGCTACGAAGCCTCTGAGCTGGATGAGATAGAGACGGTGGTGGCTCCTCTTAGGCAAGACCTAGCAAACAGAGTTGAAGATATAGTTCTCCTCTAGAGGGGATAGTTAGTCATATAGGTTGGATGAACATTATTGTAATCTGTGGACAAGTGTTGACCCTTATGTATCGTAAAAACAATTTTGTAACTTCATTTTGTTTGATTGAACTTGTTTTCTTCCATTCTTGTATGCGAAAAAGTGGCTCGTGTATTCCGACTCTTTCATTCATTAAGACTGTAGGGCTCGAGGTGTAAGAGCATAACTTTGATCATGCTAGTGAGCAAAGACACCGTAGCCGCCGAGGTGTAGGCTTTTTGTAGTCCAACCAGGGATGCTCAGTTGTTCATTTCCACAAACCTTGCCTCTAGGCTTAGTATGAGGAAGAGGTCTGATGCAGCGACTATTTCAGAAAAGGTGTACTTATACGTTTATCAGCCCCCGAGTAAGATCTGACCCTTTGTCGTTGCTGGGGTTGGATGTCACTAAAAATCGAGGAGAGGATAGCGAAGCTTAGTAGGAGAAAGCATCTCTTGTAATCACACGTAGTCCCTTCCTAGGATCTTAGCTATTGTTCTACGACCCTGCATTCGGTCTCCTTGCAAATCCAACCTTCCTCGAGCCCCCCGCGCATAGCAGGGATTCAGTCGAGGGTTGGCTCATTTTTGTGACTGTCACCCTATTCAAAGTTTCCGCAACCAGAGGGGTTGAGTTAACATCACTTGCCTTGATGGCTCAAGTGATGCGCTCGGTAAGCTCGCTAACGGGCATGTTCGAATGGATTCTGGTTCCATCACTTGTGATGTGGTCGGCAAAGCCCTTGTGTGGCATTCCGTGGCTCCTTAACCCGCCTTCCAATAGATTCCTCCTCCATGGGAATTCTATGGGCTCGGCTAGAGGTTTAGATTGAATGAGAAGGTTGAGATGATCTTGTCCGCTTCTAGGCAGGATGGGCAAAGGCCGCTAGCACTCATGTGCATTTTCCCCCTCTAGCTTTTGTTTGACACGAGGCATCCTTGGGCCCTTCATGAGCCAACCTTCGAACCTCGATCTCTCGATCTAGGATCGGGCGGCTCGAGCCCCTCAACCCTATGGGGTTTGATAGGGGTCAACCGTGTTTCATGTGTCACCCCATCCTCGATTTCCACAATCAGAGGGGCTAACCTAACAACACTTGCCTCAATGGCTCGAGTGTCACACTCGGTGAGCTTGCTAACAGGCATGTTTGAGTGGAATCTAGGTCCGTCATCCACTGATGGGGTCGATAGAGCCCTCATGTGGTATTCCACTACTTCTTAACCTGCCTCCTGGTAGATGCTCGAGCCATTCGATAGGCTCGAGTGGCCCGTTGGCCTCTCCTCGATGAAGATTCTGTGAGCTTGGCTCAAGGTTAGAATCAAATGAGAAAGGTCGAGATGTCCTTGTTCGCTTCTGAGCAGGGTCGGGCAACATCGTTGGGGCTCATCTCAGTTTTTCTCCCTTGGCTCAGTTTGACACGAGGCAGCCTCGAGCCCTTCGTGGGCTAACCTTTGAACCTCGGTCGATCGCTGCTCATATCGAATGAGATGACTACCATTTCGTGACACAACGTGAAGTGTTGTGATGCAGCAATTGCATATGCAATGCTTGGATGTATGAGATGAAAATGGATGAACGAATGATCATATAAAGAAAAAGCAAGGGTCAGTAATGTTACCTCGGTAGCATGAGTAATGGGTCCTAGGAGCTCTTATCGGATATGTCCATATGGGATCCAAGTCCAACGTTCATGATGGGACCCATGTAACCTACACGAGCATCCTAGTCTTTCGTATCTATCTCTCGGCAATGGCCCGAGCCATTCGATCGACTTAGGTGACCTGACAGCCTCTCCTCGATGGAGATTTCATGGGTAGGCCCCTCCAAACCCTTCCCGAGAAGGTGGAGGTTAAGGTTTAGAGTGCGGAGACAAAGACTCTGATTGCGCTGGTGAGCAAAAATGACATAGCCACTGTGGTGTAGGGTCCTAGCGGTCTAAGCAGGTTTATTCAAAGCTTGCACCCATACATCGTGCCTCTAGTTGTTAAACATAAGGAGGGGTTAGGCAAAGAGAATGCCTAGCGAATAGACACTCTCGCCAGCCCTGAGCGATGCCCAAACCCCTACCGTTGCTAGGTTCGAAGGCTTGGTATCGAAATTAATACGTGAAGTAAGTAAGTAAGGGTGTTTGTCTCTCGGTGGTGGTTTTGAGCCGTTCAATTGACCTGGGCACCGGTTTTACCTTGATAATAGGAGTGATGGGTTCAGAAAACCTCCACCGAATATGAGCGTGATCCTATCTGCTCCTTACCTGTTTCTCGTTAGTGGCCAAGCCGTCTGATTGACTCGTGTTACCTGTTGAGACAAGATTTTCCTGCGGACATAGAGAATGAGAACATCCTATGCAAGAATTTAGTCAGATAGGTAAGCCAAGCGATGAAATTGTGCAAAATGGACAAGCTCTTAATCTTTGTTATAGCAAACAACTTTTTAGCTCTTCCCTCCCATTTTGTAAAAAAGGTTTAGTGCATTCCGACCCTTTCCATAGTTAAGGTCATAAAAGCTCAAAGCGGTTGAGCCAGCTCTGATCATGCTGGTGAGCCAAGGTGTTGTAGCCGCTGGGGCATATGTTTCTCGCAGTCCAACCAGTTATACTCAGAGTTTATTCCCAAAAACCTAGCTCCTAGGCATTAACATGAGAAAAGGGGGTAGGCACAGAGAATGTTTGTAGGATAAATATACTCATATCAGCCCCCCGAGTGAGGCCCAATCCCTTGTTGTTGTTGGGGTCAGATGTCACAAAGGATCGGGGGTTTTGATAACGAAACTAATAAGAGAAAGTGTGCATTTATTAGGGGTAAAAGTGATGTAGCTGCTCAATATTCTAGGCATTGGTGAAGACTTCACTATCGATGGTCTTTAGCTTGTAGGCGCCTAGATGGAGCACCTCCACAACTACGTACGGTCCCTCCCATAGTGGGGAGGGCTTGTGGCAATCCATGTTGCTCTGTATGAGGCGGAGGACTAGGTCTCTGACGTTGAAGGCTTGACCCCATGCTTTATCCAACTGGTGCATGGCATCCTCGAGGGTTGCCTTGGCTCCTTATTCATTGTACGCCCTGATCCTTGGTGCTCTATAGTCGAGGTCGGTTGGGAGGACAGCCTTGGAGCCATAAACCATGAAGAAGAGTGTGTAGCCGGTGGCTCGACTAGGGGTTGTCCTTAGGCTCTAGAGTACTAAAGGAAGCTCGGTGACCCAACATGCACTAAACTTGTTCAACCGGTTGAAGATCCTAGGCTTGAGGCCTTGTAGGACCATGCCGTTTGTATGCTCGACCTGCCCGTTCATTCGGGGGAGCGCGACGATGGTCCAATTGACCCGGATGTGGTATTCATCACAGAATTGAAGGAACTTCTTTCTGGTGAACTACATGCCGTTGTTCGTGATGATGGAGTTTGGGACTCCAAAGTGATGGATGATGTCGAGGAAGAACAACACAGCTTGCTCAAACTTGATCGTGGAGATTGGCTGAGCTTCTATGCACTTTGACTTGTCTATGGTGATAAGCAGGTGGGTATAGCCTCTAGGGACCCTCCCAGACCATGAATGTCATAGAACTGACCAATTTATAAGAGTACAAGTACAATGGCAGCCCACAAGCGGTCGCACTATCATACTTGAACCCATATAAACCCAGTAGTCCGTCGAGTACCACGATGGGTCTCGATAAACGATTTACAACAACCAAGATCGTACATGATTCAACATACATGTCATATATTACATAAAGTTTACAGATACATTTTCATTATCAGAGTATGAAACAAAGTTATTACAAATCAAGTTTAATAGATAAAAGCAGAAGCAAATTAAGTTTGAAAGTAGCATTTGCCAACATAGTTTGATACAGTGCCAACATATGATCACAGTCCATAAAAGCATGTAGAGGGATTAATAAAGAAGCCTACCTAAGGCTTACTCCTCATCCATAGTGGGATAGAAGCAACTATTGCAATAATCATGATACATAGTGCCATCTACAACAATGGGAAATAAAACCCTAAGTACAAGAAGGTACTCAGCTAGACTTACCCATCATAAACCAGAAATAAAATGACTCCAAGGATCATGCAAGGCTGTATAAATAGAGATAGCTTGACAACATTTTACATAAAAAGCGATTAAATCAATTATACAATTATAATTATGTTATCAAGTTAATTATGACTATCCATCTCTAAATTAGCAACTATCCTGTGCCAAACATGTGGTGTATCATTTTAAGAGCATACACTAGTAACCATAGCCGGTATTGTAAATCCATGTTCATGTGAACCATCATGTTCCATAATACAGTTACTACGATATTGGTACTAGCCAAGTTTCTCACTATCCGGGAGAGACAGCGATTTGAATCATTTTTAACCAGCTAAGAATTTATTCCTAACACAAACCCAGACAGACCAGATCAACGGTCACCTTAGGTCACCTTTGGTACAACTCAGGTACATATTTTGCGGGTTCGTACTATGCTGCACAATCGGGGACACCAAATGCTAGGACATTCAAGCCTAGCCTGCCCTTGGGCTCAGTCTGGCTCCCTGCAAGGAGCGCACAATAGAATGGAGCCCAGCCTGAGTTGAGCTACTCGGCTTCGCAGTCGAAACGAGTTATTCGGCCAGCTAAGTGATAGGCATGCGTTCAATCTTATCAAACAACGCCAACAATAGTATGGTCCTTAATCAGCACAGACAAAATCATATGAGTCAGCCTACGCATAGACTCCGCTCGGCCTTGATTTACTTTTACCCCATGGTTCTTTTCCACGATAGCAAATATAGCCAGCCATGCTGTGGTATCCACCTATATCTCACAGGTGACAGAAAATCACCCGACTTCTACCGGTCTAAGCATGGCTAAGCATATATTCGATCCTAGACCTACACAGGGTTAAAGGTGTATATATCTAGACAAGGAATTCATATACATCAAGTGGTTCCAATTAGCTCTTATAACCTAATGCATCAATCATAAGGACTTGGGTAATATTTTGTAAAATACTGGAAGACTTAGAATGCTCCGGGGTTTACCTTTCAGAAAGGAAGTAGGGCGGTGGTCAGGGCACTCCGGAAGCTCTTCTAGGATCTGCTCCTCGCCTTCAAGAGCTATGGCTTAAGGAACCTCCTGCTGGTCCCCTTCCTCTCCTTCGTCGAACTCCAGCAATGTTATCTCTTCTGTTGATCCTAGATGCATGAGTGTGACATGAGATAATACGATTGCATTCATGTTGGCAAGTATAGTATGATGATACATGATGAATGGATTCTTGCAAGCATTTTTAACAACATGGTGTTAAAGAAATAACAAGTGCATCACATTTACTGAGTACGTGCATATCTCTTCTTGCTTATTTAATCGACTACTTCAACAATGCATTTACTATATCACAAAACAATAGCTACTTGTTTTACTCATAACTGAAGTTCTACTTATCCAAATGTGGTGATCTTAGACTTTCTAGAAATCTTATAAAATTATCTACAACTTTCCTTTAATACTCTCACTGTGATTCAGGAGTTAAATTGGGCAAACAAATCATTCAATCAAATCTATCTAGAAAGTAAACCTTTCGGACAGCAAATTTGTAACAGCTCAAACTCGAAAACCCTAAGTCCTATGACTGTGAAAATTTAACACCAGGTAGATTAGAAAGTTATCTACAACTTTCTTATTAACAAGTTTTACAGTAGAGACCAATATCTATATGAAATCATCCATGCGATCAAAACTATGCATGCAGTCTTGTATTTGAATGATAAAGCGATAATTAGTCATTTGTGTACAATCAATGGCTTCTAAGCCTTACCACTGATATCAACAGTTACTATGCAACATAAAAACCATAGAAAACATTATGCTTGATCATAATCTAATTATTTAATTGTCTTTCTTAATTTAATTAAATAATTAGGGTAAATAATAAACATATACCAAAGGTGCATCATAAATTCTTAAAACTTTACGGTGGCTTACTAGTGCTACCAATAGGCTATTGTAAAAGTTTCATTCCATTTTAGCAAGTAAAACACCCTACACAAAAAGGACAAGGCATAAAGGCTTAAAATAGCATAAATAGAAAACCCTAGTGAAAAGTGTCAAGCAACATATTTTATATTTTTTTAGCATCCATATGGTACTAGGATAACCTCCAACAAATTTCATGAATATTGGATTCATAAATAATTTATAAAAACTCATACAAGGATCACCTAATTATAAAAGGTAAATCTATAACTACAAATCCATACATGCACTGACCCTCAAATTTTTACCAAAGCTTATAATTGTCAAGAACAGCTCACCACATAAATTTCATAATTTTTGGAGCACAGGAACTCTAGATATAAATTAAATAAGTTCACATACATTTAAAAACACATTTCAAGTTTCATTTTAAATCTTCTAGAAACTTTACTACCATTGCTAATATCATATTTTTCATAAATACTACACTTCTCAAGGAACACTACAAAATTTGGTTCACAAATTTTGGATCTCTATAGCTCAACTTATAAATTTTCAAAGTTGTATACAAAAACAGGAATAAATGGACTAGCTTTCTTCACTTCTATCGCTAACAGGTGGGACCCACTATCAATCGGCCCCACATGTCAATGAAACAAAGCAGGGCAGCGGCGCTGAAACGATGCTGTTCGGCCACGGCTCATCGTCGGCGAACTTTCCGGTGAAGGCAAGTGGACCAACGTGATCTATAGAGCAAGGCGAGCCTAGTGACCTAAGTGGTGGCGGTGCTGGTGTGGCGGAGCAGGCTCGTCGCCGGCCATGGCGGCACAGCAGCGCTGCTCTATAGTGTGCCGACCGTCATCGATCATGGCGAATCCAGGCGAAGCGCTCTATAGAACCACGGTGACCATGTGACTATGTCCAGGTGACCTAGGCGGCTAGAGGTGCTCCGACGGGGCATGGCCACGGCAGCGGCCATGGCAGAGTTCCGGCGAAGGCGTACCCGTGATGGCACAAAGCGAAAAGTGGCTTACCAAAGACACGATGGTGGGCGCTGCAAGGTGGGAAAGGTGGAGAAGGGTGAGGCGGAGCTATGAGCGCAATCGATTGGAAACTAGGGCGGCAGTGAGTGCAGGCGAGCTCAGCAAAGCAGTTGTGATGGAAATGGCGATGGCGGCTGCTGTGGTGGCTGCGCTGAGGCGAAGAAGGAGGCCAAAAAACTGAAATGCAAGTGCGGGCGTAACGGGCGGACGCTGGGGGTGATAAAGACGCTCACTGGCCTGGCGTGGACACGCTGGGCTGGGCATCGGCGACGCGTGGCTTCGCCAGTGGCTCCACATGGCGGCCCAAGCCTGATGCCGGTTGGCCACTGAACGCTGATCTAGTTCGTTCATCAGCGCGAGAGAGCAGCCTAACAGCGCGATTTGGTGACGCTTGTTCTCCTAAACCGTGAAGCAAAATCGAAAACAATCTAAATAAAAGTCGTAGACCTATATACCATCTTCAACTTCTATTAAAGAATCAATCTCTAATTCCCAACCAATACACAGTAATATCATCTCTAAGTTGAGCCAGTGCAATTGAAAACCAGAAAAAGACTTAGAAAATTCTGTGTTGCAAAATAGTGTTTTGTTGATTTTTGGGAGCTCAAAAAGACTAAGCTATGCACCTATTACCTCATGGCCCAAAAATAAAAATTATTCCTCAAGCCAAATACTACAACTTTGCTTTAGTGACCACCTCCATGCAAGGTCTCTAGCACATAGTTCAAACTTGATCAAACATGCTACATTCAAATGATGGTATACACTCAAACTATGGCTTAGTGACCAAATTACCCCTAACCATGAATACCAAAGTTGTTCATAATGATCTTCTAAACATGTTTAAGCTATTCATAAGGTCACACACTCATTACATGCATTGGTCACACATAGGGCTATCCAAGTCCACATAACATCACTTAAGTACTTGATCATGAAAGGTGACCTTCATGAACAATGTTCCATTTGTTAACCTAGGTGTAGCTAATATGTTTTAGTGACTCACATAAACCATTTACATGTATTCACTCATGATCATACACATATATACAAAGAAACATAAAATAACAAGCAATGTTGCATATGTTTCAATCAAATGTTTCACTTGTAAAAGCTTAAATATGAATGCTTGATGCTCATGCTCATGCAATGCAAGTCAATTTATGCAAGGCTAACACCTAGGGTGTTACATCATGGCCATGTGATAGAGATCATCTAGAGTGCTTGGGTCGATAAGTGAATCCACCGAGCATAGTACTGACACCCTTTGTAGGTGCACACGATCTGCTCAGCGTTGGCTACAGCGGTGGGCCAGTAGAAGCCCTATTGGAACGCATTTTTGACCAAGGTTCTAGGTGCAGCCTGGTGACTATAGCCCCCACCATGGATATCGCTCAGCAAATGCTTCCCCTGTTTGATGGGGATGCAGCGCTATAGGATCCTGGTGTGGCTTCGCTTGTAGAGTTCGCTCTCTATAAGAGCAAAGGACTTGGCACGACGTACGAGTCATCGAGCCTCCGTCTTGTCCATCGGTAGCACATCACGGAGGAGTTAGTTGAGGTAGAGCGTCCTCTAGTAGACCAGAGGGTCAAGCTCTATCACTGGGTCCTCTTTGAGCTCCATGACTTCGGGGCCAGATGGAGCCGATGGTTGGTTAGCCCCTAGGCCTGGATTGGATGGACCATCACTGCCTTATTTCGACCCCACGTAGCGAACCGAGGGCATATGCTAGTCACTGGCAAAGACGCCCATTGGCACCAGCTCTTGGCTAGATGCTGCTTTCGCAAGCATGTCGGCCACCTCATTGAGGCGCCTCAGGATATGATTGAGCTCAAGGCCATCGAACTTGTCCTCTAATCGGTGAAATTCTTGACAGTATGTGGCCATTTTGGCATTGTGGCATCTTGACTCCTTTGTGACTTGGTCAATGACCAGCTAGGAATCTCCTCGAACATCAAGTCATTGGATGCCCAACTCGACGGCAATGGGTAGGCCGTTGATGAGCGCCTCATATCAGCCACATTGTTGGAGGAGGGGAAATGGAGACGGATCATGTACCTCATGCGTACCCCAAGGGGAGAAACGAAGACTAGCCCTATGTTGGTGCCCTTCTTCATTAGCGATCCATCAAAGTACACTGTTCAATACTCTTGATCGATGACTACTAGTGGCATTTGGACCTTGGTCCATTCCGTGACAAAATCAGCCAACACCTAGGACTTGATGGCCGTCTGGGAGGCATACGCAATGCCCTGGCCCATCAACTCGAGTGCCCATTTCATGGTTCTTCCCATGGCATCCTGGTTTTGGATGACCTCACCGAGGGGGAAGGATGTCATGACTATCACTGGATGTGACTCGAAGTAGTGGCATAGCTTCCTCTTGGTGATGAGGACAGCGTACAAAAGCTTCTAGATTTGGGGATAGCAGGTCTTTGAGTCGGATAGGACCTCGCTGATGATGTACACAGGGCACTAGACTTTGAGGGCATGCCCCTCTTCTTCCCCTCCACTACTAGGACGACATTGACCACTTGTGTGGTGTCCGTGATGTTGAGGAAAAGAGGTTCCTCATTGGTAGGAGGAACCAGGATCAGGGCCGTCGCCAGAAGTAGCTTGACCATGTCAAGTGCCTCCTGGGCCTCAGATGTCCATTCGAAGTGGTCGACCTTCTTTAGAAGACGATAAAGGGGGAGACCTTGTTCACCAAGGCACAAGATGAAGTGGCTAAGCATGGCGAGGCATCTTGTAACTCGTTGTACTCCCTTCATGTTCTAAATTGGGCCCATCCTTGTGATGGCTGAGATCTTCTCTAGGTTTACTTCAATGCCACACTCGGAGACGAGGAAGCCAAGCAGCATGCCCCTCGAGACCCTAAAAACACACTTCTTGGGATTGAGTTTGATGTTGTTTGCTTAGAGTTTTGCAAAGGTCTACTCAAGATCGGCTATGAGGTGGTCAGCGCATTTGGACTTGACCATGATGTCATCAACATAGGCCTCAACGGTCTGCCCAATGAGGTCCTCGAAACATTTGAGCATACAATGCTAGTATGTAGCCCCAGCGTTCTTCAGACCGAATGGCATGGTGACGTAGCAGATCGATCCGAAGGGGGTGATGAAAGATGTCGCGAGATGGTCAGACTCTTCCATTGCGATTTGATGGTATCCAGAGTATGCATCAAGGAAGTAGAGGGTTTTACACCCCGAGGTAGAGTCAACTATTTGGTCTATGCACGACAAAGGAAACAGATCCTTTGGGCATGCTTTGTTGAGACCTGTGTAGTCAACACACATCCTCCATTTCCCACTCTTCTTTCATATAAGAATGGGATTGGCTAACCACTCTAGGTGGTATACTTCCTTGATGAATCTAGCCACCAAAAGCTTTACAATGTTCTCACCGATGGTCCTACGTTTCCCCTCGTCGAAGCGACATAGGCGTTGCTTCACCGGCTTGGAGCTTGGGTGGATCTTCAAGGCATGCTTGGTGACTTCCCTCGGAATGCCTAGCATATCTAAGGGTTTCCATACAAAGATGTCTCTATTGGTGTGGAGGAAGCCGACGAGTACGCTTTCCTATTTAGAGGAAAGCATGGCACCAATGCACACCATTTTGTCCTTGGTGCTCCCGATGTCTACAAGGACCTCCTTGGAGCCCTCCCCTGGCTCGAAGGACCCGGTTGACCTCTTGGGGTCGGGTGCTTTTTCGGTGACCTCCTTCCTGAGGGCCACGAGCTCTGTGGAGGCGACGATTGCTGCGGCGTGATCACAACACTCGACTTCGCACTCTTAGGCACACTGAAAGGTGGTGCCGATAGTGATGACCTCGTCTAGGCCTGACATCTTCAGCTTGAGGTAGGTGTAGTTGGGGACAACCATGAACTTCGTGTAGCATGGTCATCCTAGGATGGTGTGGTAGGTTCCATGGAACCCAACCACTTTGAAGGTGAGGGTCTCCATCCTATAGTTGGATGGACCCCTGAAGGTGATGGATAGATCGACCTACCCAAGTGGCAAGGCCTGCTGTCTAGGTAGGACACCTTGGAAAGGTGCTTTGGTCGGCCAGACGCGTGCTCGGTCGATGCCAATGGTGTCGAGCATTTTGGCGTACATGATGTTGAGGCCGCTACCCCCATCCATTAGTACCTTGGTGAGCCTCTATGTACTAACAAATGGGTCAACCATGAGCAGATATCTCCCCCATTGTGGGATGCTCTCTGGGTGGTCAGTCTAGTCGAAGGTTATGGCGGACTCTGACCACTGGAGGAAGACAGGCATGGCTAGCTTGGTCATATAGACCTCATGGTGTGCAACCTTCTGGCAGCGCTTGGAGTCATAGGCTATCGACCCTCCGAAGATCATGAGGCAACCATCTAGCATCGAAAAGCCATTATCTTTCCCATCGGCGTTGTCCGTGGTTGGGTCAAGGTCCATCCCATGCTCCCCTTTGTTCGAGCCTCCAGACAAGAACTGCCTCATGAGGCCATAGTCCTTGTATAGATGCTTAATGGAAAAGGCATAGTTTGGGCATGGTCCCTCGAGTAGTTTCTCAAAGTGGTTCAGAGTGCCCTCTATGGGCTTTCGACCACCCCTACGGTCTACGGCAGCCACGAGCGAGCCCTCGCACTATTGTTTTTTCTTTTTCTTAGTGGGACGATTGGAGGCGCCTTTGCCGGTGTCCTCATCCCACCCTACCTTGCCTTTGAGGTGGTCAAAGATCACTCTGACCGCTTCTTTGCCCAAGGCATGGCTGGTGATGATGTCAAGGAGTTCCTTGGTGGTTCATGGGCCGTTGCATCCTAGTTTGTGAACTAGGGACTCATAGGTGGTCCTGGACAGGAAAGCACCTATAACATCAGCGTCGGTGACGTTAGGTAGCTCATTGCACTGCTAGGAGAAATGTTGGATGTACCCATGGAGGGTCTCATCGACCTTCTGTCGGCAGTTTTTGGAGGTCCCATGGGATCCCAAGGCGCTTGTATGTGCCCTAGAAGTTACCAATATTACTTATTGCTTTCATTATTTATTTAATTATAGCAATATCACTTTGCTTGATTGGGATTGATCTAGATCAGCCTTATATCCTGTTTAACCCATCATTTGTTAATCTAAACTGATCTAATCTGCAACTTAAATGATGAGTTATGTTTTATCGACTATTTTATGTCAATCTTGATCGTGCATAGTGTACAGTTAAGGCATGTCTGGTCTTGAATAGATCTATTGGCTAACAAAAACCGTTTCATGGCCTGTGTGATTCTGCCTCACACCCCACTATTAGCACTATGGAGTGGAGACCATTATTTGGTAGATCTATTCCTAATAAGACATGACCTTAACTGTGCGCTATGCCTAAATCGGCTGTTTTAGCCGATATCGAGAGCTTTCACATATGCAGTTCACGTCACGAGACCATTGAAGTAAAGATAGATTGAAAGATGTGTTAGCCCCATGATCTTACTATTGTATTATGGCCTACATGATTCTGCCTCATGCCCCACTGATATTAGTAATAAGTTAGGGTCGTCAAATTTATCGCTGTTTCTATGGCCTATATGATTCTGCCTCATGCCCCACTGGTCATAACGATAGATGAGATCTTATATGTTCATTAGATTTATCTTTATTAAATGGTTAAATGATGAGGAGTTGCTTCTTTTATATAAAAAGAGATTCAGTTTCTTGTAGTTATTGGCTTAGCATAAACTGATTATTATTGATATCCTATTGCCATTGATTAATATTTGTCTAAATAATGAGATTCATCCTGAACGATAACCGATTTTCCTTCCATAACTCCACGAGCTTTAACTGATTTATTCTTATGAGTATGCTGGAATCAGCTGTTTAGTCGATCTCCTTCCACATCGGCTCTCAGAGCCACACATTTGGGACTGTCTAGCAACACCAGCATGTTTCGTCTTAAATTACTAATTAGCTTTCTCTCCTTGCTAATTGCAGCGTCAAATTGACTGGCACGCCTCGGGAGGAGTGCACAGGATCGATAATCCCTATGTTGAAGCTAGGCGGATCTCTAGCTCCATCGAGCATACCCTTTTGGTTTACTCATGTTCCCTCGGCATAGGACGAAATTTTGTGCCGACAATGCCAAATCGGCCAAGAATAGTGGAAGGTTATGGATAATGAAATCATCATTATCCGCACCACCGGCTTGGTAGGCAAGCCGATAATTCTCAAGCCAGAGTCCGAGGTTCATCTCCCTAGAGTACTTCGGGATGTTGGTTGGTGGCTGGTACCTTGGTGAGAAGGCAGCATTGAGGATGTGTTGGGCGAAGGCCTGAGGCCCCGGTAGGCCGGGGCTCAGGCTTTAGTCCTCATCGCTGTCATAGCGCCCGCCATGGCGAGGGTGATAGCCACAACTAGCTCCCTCTCTTGGGTCATTGTGGGTACGCCTACGAGCATTGAGGGTGTCACATGCATCATGTTTGTGGCCGAGACACTGATGCACTAGGACCATGGTGTGCTGCCTGCCGCCCTATGGTGCCTGGTGTACTAGATCATCCCTGCCTAGGCACTCAGAGAGCGTGCGCTAGCTAGTGTTGAGCTCATGTCACTAAGACAACAAGCTCTCAGTCTGCTGTGTCACCGCATGCTCGAGCAGCGTGGGAATCTTGCGGTGGGCCCGATGATCCTTGGGCATCATGATCTCTAGAAGACCGTGGAGTAAGGCCATCATGGCGGTGATGTTCTGGCTTGCCCAGACGAAGCGAGGGAGGGTTTCATTGTCCACGATGATCCTTCGGTTCATGTCATGGGCCATGGCACGTGCACGACCACCGTCTCCATGGTGCTCGATCTCTCGATCGAGCTACGCGCGCTCCTGCTTGAGCTGGAGACTCGCTTCCTCAAGCTCTTGGTGTCGGGCTTTTAGCTGCTCCACCCGCATGCGAGGTGGGGTTGCTGTCTCCCTCTTGACCTTGTCATCGAGGTCATTTGTTGGGGTAGCCTCCTCCCCGTGGATGCTTTTGATGTGTCCCTCGGGGGTACCCATCATGAAGCATTCGCGAGAGGGGTGATGACTCCCCCTACTAGAGTTAGAGCCAGAGGGTGACTCTGGCTCCTCTACGAGGAGGTCATGGAAAGATTCCATGATGTGTTCCATCACCCCACAAATTTGTTGTTCATGGGAGGTGGAATCATATGTTGTGCCACAATGTGGCTAATGGTCTTCGCGGTGTTGCGGAGACCGAATGGGAGCACTATCGGGTTGCTCTAGATGAGGTGTTCTAGAGAGAGGGGTTCCCCTCCAGCGAGTCACACCATGTCATTGGCGTAAGAGAAGGTGAGGTGGCACATGTCCTCCTAGGACAGCTAGGGTCCTAGGGAGACACCGAGCTAGGGCTCAAGCCTCCCATAGTTGAGGAGCTTGTTGTTTCTAGGGGCGTGGGCCCCCGGTGCATGCAGCTACAGCTCCTCAACCACCTCATCGACTATGTCGAGGCCGATGAAGGGGAGAGGTTGGATGGCGGCGTGAGCTAATGCAAACTCTCCTCCCACCGTGATGATGAAGTCTAGGTCCTCGAAGCGCACGTGCATGCCTGGGACCTAGCTGATACCATGACTAGTCATCTATGGCCTGATGTTAATGTCGAGACACGCAAAGCCCCCTACCTAGTGCACCAAATGTCAGTGTTTCGAGTAAACACCAATGAATAAATTTGTGTTATTGTGCGTCTAGCCTGGATGGTGTGCTAAAAAGACACAAGATTTATACTGGTTTGGGCAGAATGTTCCTACGTCTAGTTTGTGGCTGCTACTCATGTTACTAGCACTGAAAAGTTCATAGTAGGGGTTACAAATGGGCGAGAGAGGGACAGGTCCCAAGTCTCTGATGGAAAGGTCGAATGGGTACTGAGAGCTTGGTTGCTGCTCAGCTATGTGTGATGTGATGCGTGATGTGTTGAATCAATCCTTTTAGTGGGGTGCCCTGCCTTCTCTTTTATAGGCCAAGGGAGAGCATGGATTATAGATGGGAGAAAACCTAGAGGCAAAGGAGGTCCTTTAAAGATGCTGGATCTTCCTTTTTCTCTGTGTGAGCCCTACTGACATGGTAGGCGGTGCTAGGGATTGCTCCACGCTAGGCATCTATCCACTAATGATGCCATGTCCTAACATTATCAGCAAGTTGTCATGTCCCATCCTACCCCAGAGGGTGGCACGGCAGACTAGGGTGCTAATCCGTGGCCATACAGGGAGCAGACAACGTAGTGACCGCATGTCCATTACTATAGGTGATGTGAGTTTCCTCCTAGACTATAGTGGTTGTCATGAGCTTTTGTCTGGATCCACACCCAAGGGCAAATGGTGGTGCCCACAACACTATAAGACAAATATCGGTGTCTACAACACTGTTTGGGCTCTGACAAGCCTAGAAGGTCTCAAAGCGCCCTTCTTGTCATATCATGATGGTAGTTTCCTACAAGCGTGTAGGGTATGATCCTCGGTATTGCGATTGACTTGAGTGCCCTGCCTTATCTGCAGGCATCGTTAGGGAGGAGTCGTGCACATACATTGAGCGAGGTGGATCCAACCCTTGGGGATTGGGCAAAGCGAAGCCCGTCCTTAGACATCAGGCGAGGCAAAGCCATCCTTCAGACATCGGGCGAGGCAGAGCTAGCCCTCCAATGTTAGGCAAGGTGAAGCCAACCCTCGGGGGTCATGCAAAGCAGAGCTAGTCCTCAGATGTTAGGTGAGGCGGAGCCATCCTTTAGTCATCGGGTGAGGCTAAGCCATCCTTCAAACGTTGAGCATAGCGGAGCCAACCCTCAGGGGTCGGGCGAGGCGGAGCAAGCTATCAGATGTCAAGCGAGGCGGAGCCATCCCTTGGGAGTCAGCCTGAGGTGTTCCCAACCCTCGGGGGTTAGATGATCAGACGAAATGGAGCCTACAGCCTTGGTGGTTTGGATGAGGTGGGGCCTACTAGGACATGTAGTTGCGTTCTTGATCACTCTGATGAATTAGCGTTGATGGGTATCAACTCCTCTTCTTTGTGTACCCAAGTATTGGTCCCCGACAAGTGGCTTGCTAGTTCCTATCTTGCTTGTGTAGCATAGAAGTAGCTCCTTTGCGTGGCTAATTTGGTTCTAGTAACCTTGTTAGTCACATTGCTTAGTTTGTGTAGCTAAGTAATTTGCGCTCACTAATTTGGCATTAGTTGCCTTGTTATTGAGCATTGCTAGTGAGCTTAGGAGCTTTGTGCTTTTGCTTACTAGTTTGTGTAGGAGCTCTCCTTGTTGCTTGAAGTACTAGTGGCATAGGTTTGTATGACCTTGCTCCTAGAATTGGTTAGGTGAGCTCTAGCTAGCCCGGCACCTTTGTTGCCAATTAGAATCTTTATAAGGTGCTTGTGAACTTAGGTAGAAGGGTGTAGTTTTGGCTAGACCGATAGTTTTAATTCCATATTTATTTCGGTTAGCTGGTGTGTTTATTTTTAGAAAGGACTATTCACCCCCCTCTATTCTGCCATCTCGACCCTACACTCATGTCGATCACTCTCAAAGTGTGGGAGTCGAGCTTCGAGCCTTACCTAGATCCGACATAATGGCCCGAGTACTATGGGTTGGATTATGTTCCTGACCTAGACCATCTAAAGACAAAGAAGGGTAGAAGGAAGAAAAAGTGGCTTTAAGGAGTTAAGGATGCACCGAACAGGTATGGTGAAGACATGTATGGTTTTGGCGACTGATGAGGCACCAGGGCAGGTCTGTTGCTCCAAATGCCACAAAATCGGTCATACTGATGCCACACATAACAAGCGTAAGAAGTCAAAGAAATTAGAAACACAAAATGGGAGTACTAGTGGTACATAGATTAAAATAGGTGTTGCTTATATATTCCATGCATTTGTTCATTGTTTTTGTACCATTTATCATGTTTCATTTACCTTTTCCATTTTGTAATCTTGTGTTATCTTTTTGACAATTGTAGCATGGCACACCCGCACTACCCCCTTCTTGAGACCTACTATGACAAGGACCACTGAGTGCACTTGATGGTCGACGAGAGTGCGGTAAGTGATTTACACACAATATTTCATTGTCATGTATAATGTGTTAACCCCGCTATCGATTGTAACGTTGTTTTTTGTAGGCCTTGGTCCCGCTGCGTCTCCAAACTCACCGACCATTCGAGTGGGATGAGCCCTACGCCCAGTACCTATCAAGAGCCGGAGCTAGTGTTTTGGGCCTAGCTCGAGCTATCAATGCTAGCCTCCCAAACATGGATGGTTCCCTCATCACCACCTTCATCGACAGGTGGTGTCTAGAGACCCATAGCTTCCACCTACCCTCTAGAGAGATGTCCATGCTCATGCAAGACGTTGGATACATTTTGGGCCTTCACTTGTATGGTCCAATAGTGACAGGCATGATGGATACAAAGAACTGGAAGGATATGGTGGAGCAGTTTACCAGCCACCGACCACCCGACCCTGAAGAAGGGAAGAAGGGTAAGAAGACTTTAGGTGTCAGCTCAGCCTGGTTGCAGCAGCGCTTTAATAGGTGCCTACCCCATGCACCAGCGGATGTCATTGAGAGACATGCTCGTGTTTGGCTATGGCACATGGTTGCAAGCTTCCTCTTTCTAGATGCTTCTAGGAACACCATCTCATGGATGGCCCTACCCTAGCTGTGTGAGCCATGGGAAAACATCGTCCAATATAGTTGGGGGTCTTTCGCTCTTGCTTGGTTATATTGGTAGCTATGTGAGCGATGTAGGAGGGCCAACCCCAATTCAAACATAGTTGGTTGCACATACTTGCTTTAGATTTGGATTTGAGAGCGCATTACTATCGGACTGGTGCATAGAGGCCAAGTTCTGGTAAGTACCTTGCATTTATTTGGTATATGTGTTTCATATGTTGCATGCACTATGTGACATCCTTAAAATTGTTTCATTTTTCAGGCTTGGACACATGGTGACTGTCGCCCCCCATTTGCTACCTTTGGAGGGGAATTAAGTTGGTTTGGGGTCAGCCGCAATGTCGCTACATTCAATACTCCAATGATTTGGATGTCTTAACTCCAAATCAGGTTCGTTCTACCACGGATGCTTCCATTTCTTTTGTTCCCAAAGTATGAACAAGGCCATGTACTAAGTAATTCAAGTTATAGGTTGAATGGGATCCATATGATAAGCGAGACATATGGGAGTTGAACATGGCCCCACATGTTGAGGCTAACAAGGTGCTGTGGAAATCCAATGTACCGATGATCTTGTAGTATGTGGTGGAGCACCACCTGCCCCAAAGAGTTATGAAGTAGTTTGATAGGAAATAAAATTTCCCTCTACAGCACGAGTCGACAACCCAATAGTTGCATGAGTAAGCTAGACTTTGCATGTATCATGACTGACCATTGCATGCTTCGTACAAGTCCTCAAAATGTAATATGTGTCCTTGCAGGTGTTCGAGGAGGAAAAGGTTCGGTGGCAATAACTGGTTTATTAAACATGAAAAGTACATGCAACAGTGGGAAGCTAGAGAGAGGCTAAAACTGAGTAATGGGGCTTGTTGTGTGATCAACGAGTATCGTGAGTACCTAGCATGGCTTCATAGGTCCACAAGAATTAGTGTGCATCCACCAATGTCAAGCATTCCAATAGATGAAGAAGGGAGCGATGACGACGACCCCTATGATGTGATGACAAGGACGAGCATGCAGCCGAAGAGAGCGCCACTTGAGAACTACATGGTAAGCATTTCATTTGAACTATGCCTTCACGTAGCTTCACTTGAAAAGTACGTGGTCATGATGATTATGCATGTAATCTAGGCAACTTAGCTAGCTCACCTTTCCAATGAGGCAGGAGTTTACCTTGGACATGCAGCAGGGATCGAGAATTCATACCTTGAAGAATTTGCTAAGGTAGTACCTGTATGCCTATGTATTTTCCTACTCACCCGAAATGATATGTAAGCACTTCTCATTTCACATGACCATGGTTGCAGAAGGTGTTGACATCCTATCAATGGATGGCTCGTAAGTTGAGTTGCATGAGAGCAGAAGATGTACAAGTGCCATCTCCCGGATCCCACCAAGGATGACAAACCCATACAAGCCAAAAGGGCGGTGATTGATAGATCGGAGAGCTCCCGTGCAAGATGTAGGGATGAGGAAGATGATGATGATGTAGTGATGATGACATTGATGATCCAACTTATGAGCAAGATGAGCTGTCGGGTTCCCAACTTGCTGATGCTCCTTAGGGTACACAAACTTAGGTGCATGTGTCATCATCAACTACTACATGATTTCATATGGTCCACTGGCGATATAAAGGCCCTATCTTGTATATGTTTTGTGTAGAGTTCATCCCAACGCCTGCGGCGAGGTCAAGGACGAAATGTGCAAGGATGTGCCCGTGACCACTCCAACGTCGGCAGTCCTAATCTCCAACCGACAAATCCAGGCCACTTGCGTCGTCCTCGAGAACCCTTCACGCCTAACCCTTAATCTCAAGCATGCTTTGTGAACTATGTGCTTCTTTTGTTGCCTATGTTGGTCATGGTACAACTATGTCGACTATGGACTATGTTCGTCGTGTGGACTTTGTGAAGTATGTGGACTTTGTCAATGATTTGTGAACTATGTGGACTTTGTGAACTAAGTTTGTCGCATATGAACTATGTGGACTTGATGTTATATGGTATGTTGGTCATGTATTATTTGTTGACTTGTGACCCATGTTGGGCATCTATGAACTATTATATGCTATGTATGATGTGTCAATTGTATATCTGTGTTAAGAGGTGTGGAAGAAAAGGAAAAAATTTGCTTCCAAACCTGTCGTGCTAGACTGGCTAGCGTGATAGCCATCACGGAGTACTATGCAAATGACTGTCGCACCAGCCATGGTGGCGTGACAAGGAGGCACCCTAGGTAGAACCAAACTAGTGAGAGTTGCATGATAGTGTCGCGCCAACCACGGTGGCATGACAACGTCATGCCAGTGAACCCATGTTTTCAGTTTAGTTTTGCCTGGCCGGTGCCTCCTCGTCGTGCCACCGTGCTTGGCGTGATAGCCTTGTCGTGCCATCAACTCCGGCATGGTAGGCTTGTCATGCCACTCAACCTGGCATGACAATCCTAGAAATAACATGCCCTGCCACCCTCCCCATACTGGCATCTACATCCCTACTGCACTCTCTCGTCTCCTGCATCCACAAAGGTCACAAGCCACACACATGTACACACTCTCTCTCCTTTCGAAATCTTTGAGGTTGTAGTAAACTTTTTCTTCGCAAAGAGATAGAGATAAGTAGAGTGCATCTAGTGTACTGTAGGAGTAGTGCATAGCCACCAGTAGTAGCCAAAAAACACCGTCTCTCTCTCTCTATGTCATTAAAATTGAATT
Source organism: Miscanthus floridulus (assembly GCF_019320115.1). Classification (NCBI taxonomy): domain Eukaryota; kingdom Viridiplantae; phylum Streptophyta; class Magnoliopsida; order Poales; family Poaceae; genus Miscanthus; species Miscanthus floridulus. The sequence goes on from NC_089580.1 coordinate 162,389,252, forward strand.
TTGTTCATGTTTTTTTTTGAAAAAGTGCACCAAATTATGTGACCCACTCCAACAAGAACAAGAGGTACACGATGCTTTGCAAGAATGGATGTCAATGGGGTCTACGCGCTCAGAGGCAGAGAAATGAAAAGTGGAAGATTCATAATGTTTTGAACTAAAGTTGAAATTGCAGGAATTGTTGAAATCATAAACCACGAATGCAAAGTTAAACATTGTTCACATAGCATTACACACCATAAGGAGTCAGACCATAACGAGTTCGAAGCATTACACGTGATAAGGAGTTCAAAGCATTTTTCATACAACTCAAGGTCAGCATCATCATCATCACTTACATAAGTGTTCCATCTAGCATATACAACCACTACTATTAACACTAATCTTCCATCTACCATGAACAATTACTACCAAATTGCAACCCATGGCCATTTGCAAAATATGTATGGATCTTGTTGCCTTTGCACAAAAGAAGCAATGTTATCATACCAATCCTACATCTACCATATACAAGACCTACATAATGCCAAACCTATTGGCATTTGCAAAAAATATGTACTGCACCTTGTAGGCATTAGTTGAGAGGAAACACTACTCATCATCCTCATCATCATTATCATCATCGTCATGGTCATGGTCATCATTGTCATCATCATCATCATCATCCTCTATGGGTGCGGGGATATGGCCATCGTTCAATGCATCATCGAGGACTACAAGAACAAAACAATGTCTCATTGGCAACAATTGTAAGAACACGCACAAGTCAAAACAAATTTTGAAATCAATTACTCACATAAGCGATGATTCAAATGTTTGTGGAAAAAGGTCATCTCCCTCGCATCCTCGACCTCCTTGTTTTATCGCCAGAAGCTCATCAACTCAGCCTCATTATTGTAAAAATTCAGCTATCGACCGGTCACTCGAGGAAAGTCCTCTAAAATCGTGTTATGGGTCTTCCATGATGGCATTTATACCTCGTATCTCATCCTCAAATCTATCTGCTTCTCCTCCCGCATCCAACACCTCCTATCCTTTTCAAGAGGTGAATGTATCTTTAGCCTCTCTAGTAACTCTCCACGACCAGGGAAGTCCTCTCAATTGCATATCCTCCTAACCTAAGCAAACACAAAGCAATGAGCAAACAAACCAGTGGCCTATGTTCATATAGTAACTTCATCAGTTTAGTCAACTCACCCATAACTTAGATGGCCCTCCATAAGCATTGCCACAATAGTATCTGTATCCTAGTTCAGATGGAACAACTCCTTCGTGAGCCTTGATGCCACACTTGCACTTACGATCCGACATCTTTGTGCATGGCCATGGCTTAATGCCTGCTTGAAACTCTACAAATTCATACTCAGAAGGCTAGTACGATTTGGGTCCATAGTTGTACTCCTCAAAGTCACAAGATGGGAACCCTCTCTGCAAAAAACAAATGTTCCAAGTGTAACATTGTATGTGCAAAATGCATACAAGATTAGAGATAGATTGTTTTCATGAGAACTTACATAATCTGGCAATCCACAGTGATAGAAGGTAGTGAATGCTCCACGTTGGCTAGAGTAGTTAGTAGCATCGACACTCCATAATGGCTGGCAACCCTAATGCAGTGCCAACCAAAACCAATCACAAAAATCATAAAAGTCCAACAACTGTGACATAAACCATAATAAAATACATGTGATTAGCCAAAGCAACTTTCATTAAACCAAATGAAAGCTAGTATTGCACACAGTAGTGTAAACCAGAGCAGTATATAAACATCAACTAAACATAAAAAACAACTGAGGTGAGGGAGTCATACCTCATGCACGAGACCAATCAAACCTGAAATGCAAATGCAAACTTGATCAAAGACAAATAGAGGATGGGAGGAAGAGAAGACAAAGAACATGGGTCACCTCGAGCTTGGCCAAAATGAAGGGAGGAAAAAGGAGGTGGGCCACTCACTTATATGGGCCTACCATGCTAGCCTCGCTGGCGTGACAGGCCGAGGCCCATCCTATGCCACGCTAGCTCTAGTCAACCATCAACGCCAGCGTGGCTCCCCTTATTGCTCCAGTGCATGTGGTGCGGCAGTGTGGTACTATCACACCAGCCGCGCTGGCATGACCAAAAGGGTTAGTTTTGCAAAAACTTTTTTGGGGATTAGTATTAAAATATTGATTAGAAAAGATTAAAAATAAAAAAATCCCCATGGCTGCGCATAGCCACCGCATGGCTCCCCGAGGGAGGCGGCTCCCTAGAAGCCCCCCTATGTCATCGGCCTATCGACCATAAGCCACACACCCTAGGGCACACAGAAGGCGACCTCGACCACACAGCGCCTGCTTGATCAAAGGCAACCACACGATAGACACAGGTAGCACGCACGCAAAGTAGGTCCACCAGGAGCCACTCATCCATTGCGCCTATGGTTAGATCAATTGGATTTGGCATGGGAGGAGGCATCAGAGGCCCTGCCGTGGCGGAGGCGGACTCAAGCGGTAGGAAGGGGACTTAAGCAGTAGGAAGAAAGGAAGAGGATGAAGAGCTAACGCACGGGCCTTAGGTCACAATGAGATAGAGGAGAGACTAGAGCTGCACCAAACACTTTCTAGGATCCTTGATCCACTGTGGAGCTATTCCATGATAGATCCAGGTGAATCCCAGATCTAGATATACATTTTGTAATGGTAGAGATCTAGCAAACAGATCCTAAGTCCTAGTAATAGAACTGAATTTGTCTGAATAATTAGGAAAACCTCAGACATGTAGAAGCGGGTGCACACCCATTAGGATCACATCCACAACTGTTTGATTATAAACATGCATAAATACATTCCCTGTTATGTTTTATATTTAAAGTTTGTCAAGTTTGTTCCTTTTTGCGAAGGGGTTTTCAAGTGTTTATAGGTATAAGGAGATGCGGAGATAAAGGTACTCTCTTGAGCTTGCTTGATTTGTTTCTCAAGGGTGTTGGAGTTTTTTTATAATTCAAGTGTGTTGGAGTTTGCTCCACTAAACGTGGCAAGGTAAAATGTTGTCGAAGCTGATGAAGTACAGAGCATGTCCTCCATTTATATATTTGGGATATTTGGATTGAGGACATTATAATTCTTGAAGTTTTGAGATTTGACATTACTATTCATCTATCCTGAAGCATGCCATTACAATTTTCGCATACGTTGATATATGCCACACTCTACACCCACCGAATGCTTGGGCCCGCTCACAGGCTTACGTGGCATACATTGCACCGTATCCGTATGTCTTTCATTCCTCAAGTAAATGGCTCGGTTACCTCCGCTGTCTCCTTAGTCTCACTCTCCCACACTCCCCCCTCTCTCGCCCTTGCTCAAACCCTAACCCAGCGGTGGTGGTGGCGACTTCAGTGACGGCGATGGTGGCAAACCCGACGGCGACACGGCGCAGCAGGGACTCGACGACGGTAATGCAAGGGGCTCGTGGATATGAGCTCGAGTTCCATCACTGGTGGCACCAGAAGGGGGTAGGCCCCCCTACTAGACTGCCCCGATTGCCATGTTCCTCTGATCCGAATCCAGAGCAAGCAACCAAACTCGTTGAACGAGTGGTTCATGAAGTGCCCCAACAACAAAAAGGTGAGGATTTGCATTGTTTTTTTTTATTTTTTCTGATTTGGTTTTAGTTGAACTGATCTAGGGTTAGCAGGGTGATCCAACAACATGTGGATGGATCCGGTCTGAGGAATAGTACAAAGCCTTTGTGTGATTAGAGGCTCAAAAGCAAGGGAAGCAGATTCAGAAGCAGGTGCCGTTTCATGGTGGAGATGACATTGGTGATTTGAAGGAACAGCTAGCTGAAGTGAAGCAGAGTCTGGACAGTGTTGTCAATGAAGTTTGGAAAATGAAGATGCAAACTGGTGCATGGCCACTTGGTGATGTTCATCTAAGGCAGGACAGTGTTAGTGAACCAAGGTAGGATTTAGGTCATAGGAAATTGCAGATTGTGTTGGATCTATTTGTTGTTGTCGGTGTGCTTGTTGGTGCACTGCTAGGTTTAGTTGTTGCCCAAATGTTTAAGTGACTGTGAATCAGTCTTAATGTAATGAATTGAGAATGAATCAATGGATGGATGGATGTTGCTTGAAGTTATGTGTTTGTTGTCTGACTGTGATGCAATGTGACTTGATTGTAGTCATAATTTGAGCAGCATTGTGACTTGATTTTAGGCTGAATTTTAGCAACATTTTGCAATGATTTTAGTCTTAATTTTAGTACCATTTTCACTTGATTTTAGTTAGAATTTTAGCATGACTTTGACTTGATTTTAGTCAAGATTTCAGCAGCATTTTGACATGATTTTGGTAGCATTTCAATGTCCACATTACACATCACAATAGAGTAGCAAGACCATCAGTATAGTAGCAAGTACATTACTTAATATTGTTCACTAACAACACACACAAAAGGGCATAAGTTCTAGGGTTCAAAAGCTAGCCACAAGGACTACTACTTAATTATTACATTTGACCAAAAGCTAGCCACAAAGTACAAATGCAGGCCACAGCAAGCCACACACTAGCTATCATATAAATGCTTTTGGCATTCTATGGGAGGTACAATCTCGGATACCCATGGCAGACTACATGGGCTACGTTCTAGGGGTGGCTTAGCCCACAAGACGAAGCCTTGTGGAGCATGGCGCTGCTCAGCGCGCCCTGCAAGACACCAAGAAGATATCCTGAGGATACTACAAGATCTGTTAGGATACGTATGATCCCATGATTCCTGTAATCTGTTATTACTTTCTGGTTATCTTCTAGATCTAATCGACTTGTAACAATGCCCCCAGACTATATAAGGCGGGCAGGGACCCCCTCAAAAGACACGCAATATTATACGATAGCCAATACAATCTAACAGACCACAGGAGTATGGTATTACGTTGTGCTGATGGCTCAAACCTATCTAACTCTTGTATCTCTATTGCCTTCTTGTTCTCGATTACACGCATCTCTGCCGATCAATCTATCTTCGTGGGATACCCCCTCAGAGGATTGCCAATAATATTCTATCGACACATTCAATCACTAGCTATCAAAAACTAGTTGCACCGTGAACTAGAAAATTTGCACAATGTAACAGAAAATGCTAATATAATTGATAGTTGTAACAAGTTCACAGGCCATTCAGGCAATATTACATAAACAAGTCACACACACACACACACTTAAACTCAAACAAGTTCACAGAAATAGGTTCAGGAAGGCCAATATTGCAAGTTCATAGGCCATTACTACATTACAGGAGCTAACAAGTTCACAGCCAACCACCTTAGATTACTACTACATCATAGTGCCAAAATAGGAATATGACAGTGCCATGCATAGAAGGCCAACAAGTTCAGATTGCTACCAAAATGATAGCACCAAGTTTAGATTACTACGTCACAGCGCCAAAATGATAGGCCAGTAGACAACCATTTAACAGGCCACCAAAATGACAAAACCCCAATAAGGTTATTCCACTAAGAACAACAAATCCTTGAGGCTTTTAACCACTTTAGGTGCTGGAGCAGCTGCATCTTTCTTCTGCTTTTTCTTTAGTGGTGTCTTCTTCTTCTTAGGTGACTTCTTCTTAGTTGCCTTCTTCTTAGGTGCCTTCTTGGATGGGCCAGCAGTGTCAACTTCATCTTGCCTCTTTCTATTACAACAGCTTCAGTTAGTATAGATTTAAATGGAAATAAAATAAAAAAATTAGTACAGATTTAAATGGAAATGAAATGCAAAAATTAGTATAGATTTAAATGGAAATGATTGCTGACCTTTTGTTTGTTCTAGCAGTTTCACCATCTTCACCTATCATCTCCAGCTTGCATGTCTTGGAGAAGTGTCCAAAACCTCCACATCTTTTGCTCCTTACTTTCTTCTTGCTGGCTTGTTTCTCTAGGCAGCCCCTTATCCTTACTTTCTTTGGCCTGCCTGCTCCTCTCCCAAGCAAAGGTGGATGTACTTTGAACCCAAGCTAAAATTTAGGCCATTGTGTTCTATCTGGCATAGGCTCAACTCTTCCTTCATATGCAGCTCTGAATCTAGCAATAGAGTAATACTCATGCACATAATCTATAATTTTAACGCCTCTATTTGATAGTATCTAGGCCAAGGCATGCTTGCATGGCTTCCCAGTAATCTGCCATTCCCTGCAGGAGCACTTGTGATTCTTCAAGTCCACTGTGCACCTCTTCTGGTTATTCTAGTCATCAAGAATAGTCACCTTTGCAAAGTCTTCATCACTTACTGCAACCTTGACAACTTTGAGATTCTTGCTTATTAGGTTAAGTTCCTTGATAACACTTGATAGTATGCCTTCTTCCCACTGTTGTGCTATCTTCTTTCTGACATACCTCTTCTCCATTATCAACTCCCTAAGTCTGTCCACTAGCTCATGGATATGAAGTCCCTTGAACTGCTTAATCTGAGCATTGAAACTCTCAGACACATTATTTGTCAAGTAGTCATACTTGCTCTCCTCTGAGAAGGCACACCTATACCATATTTTGCCATGATAGCACTCTAGAAAGTCAATTGCACCTAGAGTGAATTCATAGATTTGCTAGATATGCCACTTGAAAAGCCCTTCTATGTAGCTCCTTGCAGTAGAGTACATGTGTTTAGTGAAGACATCCCCTGAGTAGTGTTTCATGAAGTTTTGATATAGGTGTCTCATGCACTCTTTGTTCTTTGCCTATGGGAACATAGTCCCCATAGTTTTTTCTAACCCTTTACAAGCATCTAAGCATAACACCAGACCTGGAGGGTCTCCTATGACTATGTGCAAATTCTCCAAAAACCACTTCCAGTTATCCTCAATCTCAGAGTAAAAAATTCCATATGCAATATGGTACAACTAGTTGTGCCCATCCATCCTAGTAGTTGAAGCTAACTGTCCAGTATATTTTCCATGCAGACAAGATGCATCTACACCAATGAATGGTCTACAACCAACTAAGAAGCCATCAATGCATGGCTTCAAAGCAACAAATACTCTCTTGAACCTATTCTTTTTACCAACCTTCTCTAACTCGATTTGTACTCTACTTCCAGGAGAACTAAGTTTAATCTGTGCAGCCCAATTGAAAAGGTGTTGAAAGCTTTCCTCATACTTACCATGAATGTGGTTTTGAGTTTGCTATAAACCAGACCATGCTTTTGAGTACTTCAGCTTTATGCTAAAATCACCCTCCAACTTGTCTCTAGCATCCTTGGCTCCCTTAGTTGGGTTCTTCTTAATCTAATCCCCAAGTTTGTCTGCACACCAACCCTGGGTAGCCATTTTTCATTCTCTAAGCTTGGTGGTAGGATAGTTGTGCTCGGCAGGTAGGACTTTGATCTGAAAAAGACATATTACAATGACTTAGTCACACATATTGACATGTACAAGGCATAATAAGGTTGATATGAACTTACCTGTATAGTTTTCTTATCAAAAATGGTAGAAGCATGTATGCGCCAAGGGCAGTCACTAGCAGCACACCTCGCAATAAACCTTGTCTTATCTGTTCGGACCCCAGGTGCAAACTCAAAACCCTTGACAACAGCGTAATGCCTTTTGGATTTCCTAAATGCAATGATATCAAAAAATAGCTCCCCTTCTAGATTTTTGGATTCAAAGGATGATGCAGAACATGAACATCCAGTGGGTCTTTCTCACCAACCTGGCAACCTCTACCTCATCAACAACAAGAACAACATTATCATCATTATCAATACTAGAAGTAAATGCATTTTTAGATGCATGTGCATTGTCAGTCTGTGCATTGTCATCAGCTGCCTTTGCATTCCCAGTTGCCTGTGCAGTTGGCACTGGAATATACATAGCTTCATCATCCACTCCAACATATTCTTCAACATTATGAAACATATCAAGCACTACATCTACATCTATAGCAGCTGCCTTTGGAATGTCATCAACAGACACATTGCATTTGGTTGTAGGCTCTGTAGGCATGTTAGCATCAAGGTTGCCTAACTCTACATCAGGAGGAACCACACAAAGTGGCTCCAGTGCATCAAATTCAGCATCTAAACAAGCTGCATTATCAAACACTCCAACTACAACCTAACAGCTCCTCTCCTCCTTGTACATTTCAAACATATCAACCATCTGAATCTCATTAGCTAACCTAACATCCTCATGCAATCTTTTGTCATAGAACCACACTGTAGGTTTCTGAGCAGAAGATAAATTCAACTCTTTACACAGACTACTCAGCAGCAACTCAAGTGTCAAACTCCCAAACTCGACATCCCACTTAACAATAGTTTCCTTCATGTACAATTTCCTCCCATCAGAGCCATTGGAAGCGAAAGCTTCCACTTTAACCTCTAGCACGAACATCTCACACCTAACGCAAATGAAATTGTAAATATGCAGAATGGCGTACATCTACACTAGCAAGCACATATAACCCTAATCCGAACCCTAATCCCAACACTATGATGGACAAAACGACATCAAGAGTGCAAGAAAGGTACCTACTGTCGTCGTCCTCCATCACCGCCGCCACCAATTGCCGCGGAGCACCAGTGGGGGTTATGGGGGCTCCATCGCCTTCAGTCCAGGCACGGTCGCCTCTAGGACCCCAACCACCACCGTCTGCTTACTTGCCCGGCCACCTACTCTAGTTCTCCAGCCACCGTTGTCTGCACCTCCGCCGCAGAATCGATTCAATCGCGCCAGCCGCCGCCGCCTTGAATCGCGCTAGTCGCCGCCGTCGCCTTCAATCGCCGAGCTAGGGTTCGTCGCTGAGAAAGGGGAACAGGAAGGGGAGAAAGCGAGTGAGAGCGACGCGAGCTGCTTAACAGAGGAGGCCGATAGATAACGCTCGTTTGCGTCCCTGTACGCATACGGTGCTGACAGTGGGCCCCAGTACGCGGCATGTGTACAAAATGGCAAGGTTCAGGGATAACGGGAATTATAATGGCCTATCTCCGGATAGAGGATTTATAATGGCGTTTTTCAAAACTTGAAGAATTGTAATGACCTCAATCCAAATATCCCTATATATTTCAGGATGATGATTGACCCACAAGACAAACCTATCAGGCAATGGCTGGGCCTCCTGCGATCCATCATCAACCACCCGGACCCGTCCGAGCGCACCAGGCCTGCAGGCCCAGGGCAGCCCAGACGGTCGCCCTCGGTGCCAGACCCACCGGCCCACCGCCGTGATTGCGATGCGCCCCTCGTGGCAGAAAGAAAACCCACGCCCCGCCACGCCTAGCACGGCGCGCCACACAACACAAGCAGACAGAAGTAGCAGCAGAACACGTTACACCACCGCCGTCACGTCATCCGCCCCCGTCAAGACCAAACAAAGTGTCAAACCAACCAAACGCCTGGAGCCACTTAAACAGAACAGCCGCTGCGCGCCTGCGACACAGCGACCGGCCGACCGACGCCGACGCAGTGCGCCCTGCCCCTGCGCCGGGATCGAGAGGAACGGAGGAAGGGAATCAGCCGGCGCGCGTGGAGCCCGCCGCCGCCGCGTGGCCTCGCCTCGGCGGGCCCATGGGGGGAAGGCTGGTGTCCATGCTCCGGTGGCCGCCGGACCTCGGCCTGCCCAGCCTGGCCGCGCTGCTCCCCTCGCCGCCCGCGCACCTCCGGGTCCAGGTCCAGGAATGGTGGCAGTGGCAGCGGTCGCGCCCCGAGCAGCTCGGCGCTGCGGCGCGGCGGTGGCCCGAGCTCGTGCGGGACGTGCCGCTCCTGGTGGACGCCGCGCTCTGGGGCGTCGTCACGGCCGTCGAGTCCGTCGCGCTCGTCTCCATGATGTGCTGCTTCTTCCTCTGCTGCGGCTGCACGCTCTGACGAACTTCGCAGTGCCGCCAAGCAAGTACTGCTGCTGCCAGTATGGATCCGTCTCCATGCGATTTCTTCGTTTTTGTTTACTGCGTGTGGTTGTGGTGGATTAGCTTTGTTATATTATTTGGTAGAGTTACTGTCATGGCAATGGTAACTAGGATGTGATCTATGATTGTATTTGACCGTCGGTTGTCCGCCATTTGGGGATCTGTATGACTTGGAGCAGGCTACTGTAGCGAGGGTTGTGGAGGGGATTACTAAATTGGAGGGCTTAGTAGGTGCGTGGTGGGAACGGAACGACTTTTAGTTGCGGGGAAAATATCTCAGTTTCTTATCTTAATCAGCCGAGTCAGTGTACTCCTAATAGAAATACTAGAATTATTTTTGTTAAATGAAGAATTATGCCATTTGCCATCCTCTGGCATTGGCATTCCTCCCGTCTGAAACCGGAGGTACTAGTAGTGCAGTAATACAGGCCTCGTGCTACTGTCCTGTCCTATTCCTATCCCGTTCCTTGTGGGGCATGACCACCATCTGGACCATACTCCTCGTGTCGAAGTCCTGGGAAGATCGTAACCACGGGTTGGTTCAGCCTTTGGGCCTGCATCGCACACGGAACCCTACATCTTCTCTCTTCGTTGTTTCGATTTTTGTTGTTGGTAGTAAAGTCGATTGCCCGATAATAATCCCATTGTATGCGCCAGCCCACATGTATGCAAAGGGCCAACTCCAAGCATCTGCAGACATGACTCGCGTCGCATTCGCGTTCCTGCCAGAATCGGCTAGCCTACTAACGTTAGTAACTGCAGTAGCACAGCAACAACGCCCAGCTGCCAGCCAGCAGCAATCATGCTCCCATCCGCGAAACCCACAGGAGCCGCGGTCCCTCCCAGCCGAGCCGGGGCGCCCGCCACGGCGCCAAGCGAACTAGGAAGAGACGCCGCTGCTCTCATCTCATGTGTGGCGGCGTCGGCAGCAACGCCCGATCTCCTAACGCTACCACTACCAGGCTCCCAGAGTCAGGAGTCCGGCCAACACGCTGTGTTTGTCGCCGGCAAGCAAAACGCACGGAAGGATTCACCCCGCCGTCTTCCGTGCCGTGCAGCAAAAACCTCCTTTCGGGAGCTGGTAGCAGTGGCTGCTGGACGGGCCCGGATAAGGATAAACACCGCGCACAACCACACAACCTCTGGTGTCGATACCACATAACCTCTGGATGGCTGCCTGACTGGTAAGTTCGTAAACCTCATTTTCCGTCGCTATCGAGCATTATTTGCTTTTTGCATACGAATCAATGCGTATGGAACCAATGTGAGTATATCCAACGATAACCAAAGTTTAGGTCATGTTCGTTTGGATTTGTTTGGCTTATAAGTCATGGTTGAAGGTACCGTTGGCTGGTTTGGTGTAAGAGAAAAATACGGTTCGTTGACTGATAAGTCATGGCTTATAAGCCAAATACGACCCAGCGAATAGGATTTTTTAATTGCTTTGTATACGGATCAACGCGTGTGGAACCAATGTGAGCATCCAACGATAACCAAAGTCTGCTTTTGCATCATTTCAGTGCTTCCGATAACCAAAGTCTGCTTTTGCATCATTCCGAAAATCGAAAACATCACTGCAGTGCATCTGCAGAATTGTTGTAGCTTCGAAGCGGCACGGCAGATTTACATCCCACAAGATCTCAACAAAACAACTTAACAGAAAGTCTGCTTTCTCACTTCGAAAGAGAAACTGTTTGTTTTAGTATTGTATGCGGCAACTAAATAAAAATGACAACCTATCAGGACCACTAGATGCCCATTCAATCGATGGGATGAGAGGTGAGATTTTTTTACGCTTAAGCCTCCCACCCGCCGGTCTTTTTTTTTTTTTTTTTTTGCGCTTAAGCCCTCTAACCCCATCCATTGGATCAACATCTAGTGGTCCTGATTGGTAGTTTTCAAATTTGCACAGGTTAATTTATTTTCACCTGATATGTTGCCAATAAAAATAGCATAATATAAGCATTTTTAGCTTCCCGCACCAGGCGTTGCAAAACAACTCCGTACTTATAAGAAATCGAGCAAGCAACTTTTTTAGCTCGAATAGTTTTCTGCCAAGATACAGCTAGCATAATTCCTTAGAGGCGCATTTTACATGTGCCAAAAATATCATAAATGGGAGCCACGTAAATTATCATGGTCGACAATTCAGAGGTCACGGCGCATTGAAGTTTTGTTTTCTAGGGTTCCTGTTTGTTATTTTTTTTCTCCATCGTTGTCAAAAAGGAAAAAATTGTGGAGAGGTTATCCATCTTTAAATGCAAGCTCATTTGATTTGAAATCCAGATTCCAGATCAACCCATTTCTCGATGTCTCTGGCTAAATCCTCTGCTAGCCCAGTATAAGAATGTGGGGTTAGCTTTGAAAGCTTCGATCGAACCTCCTCCGGTAAGTCCAGACCATCAATGAATTGCTGCATGCTGTCCTTGGTGACAGCTTGGCCCCTCGTCAGTTCCTTCAGCTTCTCATAAGGTTCAGGTATTCCATATCTTCGCATCACCTACAAAGAGTAATAACAGTAACGTGATACATGCCTGATGCGCACACAATAAGCACTTTCTGACAGCAACCAGAACAGGGAATTCAAGGGGAAATAGACAGAAGAAAACAGATGCCTTACTGTTTGTATTGGCTCAGCAAGGACCTCCCAAGTTTGCTCCAAGTCTTCAACTAAACGCGATTCATTCACCTGTATAGGCACCAATTCAGCACAGAAGTTCTAGCCTGATCATAATTACTAAAAATGCATGCAAAAATTTAACCAAGTTATTCAGGTAGAGTAAAGAAGAGTAACGTCTGAAATTCCCATGCAATGGTCTAAGAATACAAGTATGTGAAGTTGAGCACTGCACAAAGGAACATCCTTATATCCTAAAGTCAGTTATCCTCAGCTGGTTTGAGTGGTGTGAACTTTTAGTTGGTTAAACGCCTACGCCTAGCAGTCACCACTAATTTATAGTGTATTTTCCCCTATCAAGCCAAAACTTGTGAAAAGAGCAAGTGGTGAGGTAGGTCTATCTGCTTGATCAATAAGCATTCTGCAAGTACTTAATAATCATAAACTAAAAATTAAACATGCATCAACTATATTGAAGGACAACTATATCATCTGTAACGAGACAAAGGACAATCTCTGGGCCACCTACCTGAACCTTGCTGATTCCACGCATGGTAGCTTTGTAAGCCAATAGAGAATGACCTAATCCCATGCCCAAGTTTCTCAAAACAGTTGAGTCTGTCAGGTCACGCTGTCAATGATACAACATGGTGGTTCATTAGTATACGTATATACTAATGAGATGGTAAGTATAATTTAAGATTCAATCGCGCATAGGTGTCATGAATACAGGCACCAGATTTTCATCCTGACACCTCATGTTAGAAAAACTGAAATTGATGATTAGCGACAATACCTGCAACCGGGATATTGGCAGTTTCATGCTTATACTGGATAATATAGAATTTGCCTGACATAAATTGCCATCGCTATTTTCAAAATCAATGGGGTTGATTTTATGAGGCATAGTGGAAGAACCAACTTCACCAGCCTTTGGTATCTGAAAAAAGAATTTTGGAAGATGTTGCAAGTTAATATGAAAGATAAAAAATCAATACCATCAATTTGTTTCCTCGCAGTACAAGTTTAATCCTCCCAAACTGTAGTGTCAACCCTTTTTAGTTTACCTGCTTGAAGTATCCTAATGATATATAGGACCACATGTCTCTATCAAAATCAGTCAACACATTGTTGAACTGGGTGAATAGATTGAAGAGCTTCGATATGTAGTCATGAGGCTCAATCTGTAAAAGGGATAAAACTGCATCAGAACCAACAACATTGATGGCCCTAGAATTTGAGAAGCCTCCCTAATTGTGCAAGAACATTGAAGAGCAGAGAAGAAACTAAATGTCAAAATAAAGAATATAGATCACCTGAGTCACGTAGGGATTAAACTGCAAACCCAAGGATCTAACAAATTCTTCTGCCACCTTAGGCCAATCAACTTCAGGATATGCAACCACATCAGCATTGTAATTGCCGACAGCACCAGCAAACTTCCCTAGTATCTTCACCTCCGAGAAACTCTTTCCTATATCAGATAATCTGGCCGCAAAGTTTGCCATCTCCTTTCCCACGGTTGTTGGTGATGCTGGCTACATGCACGAATTGAAAACAATTTAAGATAGGATCCAAATCAAGTCTTTCTTGGCAAAGAAAAACGCATTCCACTAACATACAAGCAATTGAACAAGACAACTGTGTTCAATATTGCATCGAAAGAATTACTAAGCTGTACTCCACAATGCAACACTGCTGAAGATCATTTTTTTTTACTTATAGAAATATTTTTTCCTTTTCCTGTACAAATGGAAAGGTTGAAGATTACCTGCCAGAATAGTATAATAATCTTTCAAAATTTCCTAGACTATGTTGATACATAATGCAGGTTTTGTTATTTCCTCCACCCATGTTGCCTTGGCAATAGCTGAATGAGTTGATCAATCATTCAATTCCATTCTTTTTCATTATGATCTTATCAATTTACTATCACTCAAAATCACCTTGCTACATCAACCAGGCAAAGTTACAAAACATTAAGCCCCGATAAGTAATTATTTTATATCGTATATCTAACATAGAAGGCCTTTGAGAGCTGTCTATGGAGAAGATATGCTTCAAACTAAGGGTACAAAAACCTTCTTGTTCTTGCTGTATAACAGTAATAAAATATTACGGTGAAGGTGGCTTCATAAGTCATACCTGCCCATGAGTTCGAGCCAACATAGGGTAGCCTGAATTTTGTGTTGCCAAGGAACACAATGCTCTGTATATGTCGATCATGGCAGGGAACATAACTCTATTTACCCCCTCTTTCAGAGCCAATGCATGTGACAAATTGTTGATATCTTCAGAGGTACAACCGAAATGGAAGAACTCCGACACCTGGAAACAGGTTCAAGAAGCCACTCAGCTTAAAGTCTAACCAGAAATAATTACTCCTAGACACATTAAGATCCTAGCTGCAACCTTTGCAATCTCTGGATTTGAGCTGCACCTTTGCTTCAGAAAGTACTCGACGGCTTTCACATCATGGTTGGTTACTTTCTCGATTTTCTTTACTTCTTTCGCATCGTCAATGCAAAAATTCTCAATAATAGCATTCAAGAAGGCCTGGCCTTCCTTGCTGAACTGAGGCACCTCAGTGATCTCAGGAATTTGAGAAAGTTTCAGTAGCCACTTGATCTGAAGAACAAGAAAGGCGCGGCAGATAAGCAACATTGACAATAACACCAGCAACAGGCTCTCAAGCGTCCAATTTCCAATCAAGATTGTACACAGATACACCAGTAAAGATTGCAGGCAGATACAGTGTTTGCAAGGAGCTCAAACTGTCCTAAATGTCAGATACCTCGATGAGAACGCGGTATCTGATTAAGCCAAACTCGCTGAAGAAGGGCATCAGCTCCTTGACGAAGCGATCGTACCGCCCGTCCAGCGGCGCAAGCGCCATCAAGCAGAACGTGTCGTGGTCCGGCAAGCTGCGCAACTCCTCCAGCGACCTCCCCGCCCAATCCAGCGGAGCATCAGCCATCTGAACAACACGGCACAGCCCGCAAGTCACAAGCAACCAATACCTCACTAGCAGGATTCCGGGAAGTTCCACGTGGTGGAGGCGTGCATCGTCACCTCGGTGGAAGCTCCAGCCACGGCGGCGGAGGCTGAGCACCGGAGGCGCCGAGTCGGGAGAGCACGGGCGCTGCTAAGCCCGGTTGTTCTCGGGGCGGCGGCCGAGCGCGGAGAGCCCGCTACGGCGGTTGCCGGGGCCTTGAGCGACGGCGGCGCGGACATGATTCGAGAGTCACGGCAGCTGCTGTGAGTGGTGCGTGCTGTGATGAAATAGAGCGGATAAATGTGTGCAGGTGTGGGGGTTTAAGCAGGATTTGTCGATTTCATTTGATCGGGGCTTCTTACGATTTGGTCGCTGTAGACTGTAGTTGTACTCGCTCAAGACTCGAGAGAAGCATTGGAGACCTGGCGGCGCGTGTTTTTTTTCTGGGACGGCTTTGGACCGCAGCGGTTCCTTTGGTGGGACCAAGGCAAGCACATGTTCCCTTGTCTCTCCTGCACACTGTCACATTTCAAGGTTCATTATCGTTTCTAAATCACTTTTTCGTTTGAATGAATATCACCAGTCAACTTATATATAAGAAAATTGCAATATAGATATACATTTCATGAGTACCACTTATATGGACTCAGTAACTTCAAAACGTAGCGACTTGGATTCTCAATGGTAAGGATATATAGTAGTTAAATGTATCTAAAATTATGTACTTGAGCCTGTGAGAAGGATAAGCAAGAAATTAAGAGCGGTTAGGGAAAAATGAGGCTAGTGCACTTCTACGTGGGAGCATAGAGCCTAGTTTCTTCTCTGCTATAGATTTACCATTGTTTCAAGAAAAAAATGTTGAAGGTGGTAACTTATTCTACTTCGTAGAAAAAAAATATGAACCATAAAGCTTTAAAGAATCAATTGACACTTGCCTAGATAAGCTTGTGACATGCTTACTAAATGTGAATCTACAAATTTTTCCACTGCACACTACAAAAGAAACTACTCCTTCCTTTCCTCTACCCTTCCAAATAGATTGGCTTCTTTTCTTCCGATATAATTATTAGGGCCCATCATCAAGCCATCCCACATTGGCCCAATTTTTTGCAATTTGGTTCTTTTTTGAAGAAAATTTACGTTTGGCCTCCTGAGAGACGTAAACTCATTTTTACCCTGGGGGTCGACATCAGGACTCATGACTCCGAGGTAACACGTCTTGGCACCACAGATCTTAGCTCTGAGGTGTCTGGCTGTGCACAGCAGGGCATCCTAGGTGGCGTTGATGTGACCGGTACCTCGGAGCCACAAATCTTGGCTTCGAGCTCGGCGCCAAGATCTGTGGCTCCGACCTCGGAGCCGTGGACCTCGGCTCCGAGCTTGGAGCCATGGATCCTGGCGCCGAGCATAGATTCAAAACCCACAGCCAAGTTTTCCTTTCCGAGGCTGCTTTCATTTCTTCCTCCTCCCTCTCGAGTTCTTTCTCTCCCTAACCCGTCCCAATCTCTTGAATCGACGAATTTGACCTTGGATACTTGGATTTTATCCATACATCTTCGCAAGCAAGGTATTTCTCTCCCCTTATCATTTTTTACGCATTGATTTGGTATATATTACGTCTATTTTGCAACCCTAGATACGTTATTACCTAATGTTTGAAGTGATTTTTTATTTTTTGTATTATGTAACGGTAGGATGCCAAAGCGTGGTAAAGCTAGTAAGCCAAGGTAATCTCTTATCATCGTATTATATTATGTTTTTATTTATGTGCAACAAATGGAAAAACCCTAGGTTTAGGGTTTAATGTTCATTGCTTTCGGTTCTTAGAACAAATTTAGTTCAATTGTAGTTATGGCCAGATGACCGGAAATGCATTCGACCCATTGCCTCTGCCTAGTGGTGTTCCAGTGCCCATGTGCTGGTGCGGTGATCCTTGCAAGGTAGCCAAGTCCGACGAAGAGGACACATATAGGCAGAGGTATTGGATGTGTGCCAATTTTACGTTTGAGCCTACACTTCGTCAGCGCCGCATTAACAAGATGGTGAGAAATTGATGTTGTGTAATAATTATTTTGTGTCAAATGAAGTCTTGCATGATTTATTTGTTTTGTAACAATTGCATTTATTATAGACCCCTCCACCGCTCTGTGATTTTGAGCAGTGGATCAACACTAAGATCAAGACGGAAGACAAGGAGTGGATGCAGGAACGGATACGGTGGGAGGCAGAGGACACAAAGATGATGAAGAAAAGACGTAGAGAGGAGGCTCTAGAAAAGGAGCACAAGGAAGAGGAGGAAAGGAGGCGTGTTGCTGTGTACAGGGAGGAGAGGGAGAGGAAGCTTGAGCGTACGCTCTGAGCGAAGACAGCGATGGAGGAGAATCCCGATGCCCAGAGAAAGAGAAAGTGGCCTCGTTGCACTCAGTAGTCTTTATGACTTGCTAGTTTTATGGTTTATTCATGAACAATGTTGTCTAATCTTGGACTTTGCATTGTGTTGTCATGTAATGCACTTTAAGTATGGACGTACCTAGGACATGTTCTGCGTTATTTAGTTTGTCGTCATGTACTTCAAATGTTGTTATGTTGATTAATGTGCTCTATTATTAGATCTTTCATAGTGTTGTTGGTTTCATTATTTGTTGTCATAATATTAAGTTTAATATTGCATAGGTAGTAAAATGAGCTCACGTAGTGCAAATAAAATGTAACGAAGTAGTGGATTACCTAAATCAACACACACAACACATGAAATGGCATGTGATAACATGTACCAAACCAGGGTACAGAGGTCCTGGACTAAACCCAACATGCCTTAGGTAATTAAAGCAAACAACAAGCACATGAAATGGTATGTGAGAACATGTGCCAAACAAGGGTACATAGTTCCTTCGACTAACCCTAACATGCCTTATATTAGAGATTAAACCAAAAAAACAAACACATAGATGTGCCCCGTTAAAAAGATTGGTTTGTCCTAATAGTGCGGCCACATAGCAAATTGAGTTTTGAATCCATGCTCAGCGCTAGGATCCACATAGATCTTGGCACCGAGCTTGGAGCCAAGATCTACGGCTCCAAGCTCAGAGACAAGATATGTGGCTCTGAGGTACCGGTCACATCAACGCCACCTAGGATGCCCTATTGTGCACGGCCAGGCACCTCAGAGCCAAGATCTATGGCGCCAAAACATGTTACCTCGGAGCCATGAGTCCTGGCGTCGACCCCCAGGGTCCAAAGATGAGTTTACGTCTCCTAGTGGCCAAACGTAAATTTTCTTCAAAAAAAGGATCAAATTACAAAAAATTGGACCACATTGGACCTAATTTGATCCTTTTTTTTGAAGATGTGATTCTATTGTTAAGACTTTATTATTTTCCACATGTTTGTTTTGATAGGGATTTGATATTGAATTGTCATGATGTCTCTTCTACTTTTGTTTATGCAATAATAAAGAGGATTTCGACGAGCAAAAGTGGTCCATAGGACCTAATTTTTTTACAATTTGGCTCCTTTTTGAAGAAAATTTACGTTTGATCCCCTGGGAGACGTAAACACATCTTTGGACCCTGGGGGGTCGGCGCCAGGACTCATGGTGTCGAGGTAACACGTCTCGGCACCATAGATCTTAGCTCTAAGGTGCCTGGCCAAGCACACCAGGGCAGTCTACGTGGCGTTGACATGGCTGGTACCTCGACGCTAGAATACATGGCGCCAAGCTTGGCGTCTCGGTGCCATGTATTCTGGCGCCGAGGTACCGGATAACCATATGTGGCCGCCGTAGCTCTCTCGCGCGCTCTCTCTCTCTCTTTCTCATGCTCTCTATCTCTCCCTCTCACTGCCACCGCCAGCCAGCCCCATCGTCGCCCATGCCTCCTCCGCCAGCTATCGCCCGCTCCACCGCCCACCGTCCCCCACGTACCGGTTGCCTCCCCATCCCTCTCCTCTCTTCCTCCTCCTCCATAGCCGCCACCGACGGTGCTCGCCACGCAGCGGCAGGCCACATCCACCTCCGATGTGCTGTCGCCTCCTCCCCCACCACCAGCACCAGAGGCACCGACTGCCACCCCTACCCTAGCCCCGCCGCCCAGGTGCCCGCTAGCAGGCCATGTTCGCCTTCGACGCGTCGTCCCCTCCTCCCTCGCTGGCGTAGTGGCACCGCCCCTGCCCCTGCCCCCACGGTGCGGCGTTGTCGGTGCCTTCCCTCAATGCCAAAGAGGCCTACGTAGTGGCAGATGAGGCCTTCCAGAGGTACACGTCGTCGAGCTTGAGGAGAGGCGGTGTCGGGGTGGCCATCGTGTGGTTCAGGAACGCCCTTTGAGTTCTTGATAACGAGGCACTTCTACGCACGTGGGCGGCTTCCAAGGTGGTTCTGCCAGTGTACTGCGTCGATCCATGGGTCTTTGCGTGTAGCACGCATTACTTTGGGCTCCTGCCTAGGTGCCCACCACGCATCCAGGGAGGGCACGACGCCTCCACGGAGGGGAAGCCAGGGAGGACGGATGGGAGGAGGAGGACACCATTTCATGTGTTGTGTGTTGAATTAGGTAATCCACTACTTCGTTACGTTTTATTTGCACTACGTGAGCTCGTTTCACTACCTATGCAATATTAAACTCAATATTATGACAACAAATAATGAAACCAACAACACTATGAAAGGTCCAATAATAGAGCACATTAATCAATATAACAACATTTGAAGTACATGACGACAAACTAAAAGTGCATTACATGACAACACAATGCAAAGTCTAAGATTTGACAACATTGTTCATGAATATACCATAGAACTAGCAAGTTATGAAGACTACTGAGTGCAACGAGGCCACTTTCCCTTCCTTTGGGCATCGGGATTCTCCTCCATCGCTGCCTTCGCTTGGAGCACACGTTCAAGCTTCCTCTCCCTCTCCTCCATGTGTGAAGCAACACGCCTCCTTTCATGTTCTTGCTTATGCTCCTTTTCTAGAGCCTCCTCTTTGTGTTTCTTCTCCATCATCTCTTAGTCATCTGCCTCCTACCGTAACAGTTTTTGCATCCACTCCTTGTCTTCAGTGTCGATCCACTACTCAAAATCACAGAGTGGTGGAGGGGTCCGCAACAAATGCAATTGTTACAAACAAATAAATCATGCAAGACTTCATTTGACATAAAATAAATATTAAACAACATCAATTTCTCACCATCTTATTAATGCGGCGCCGATGAAGTGTAGGCTCAAACGCAAAATTGGCACACATCCAATACCTCTGCTTATATGTGTCCTCTTTATCGGACTTGGCTTCCTTGCAAGGATCGCCGCAAAAGCACATGGGCACTGGAACACCACTAGGCAGACACAACGGGTCGAAGGCATTTCCGGTCACCAAAGATGGCCATGAACAATCACCAACTCATGCCAATCCTCCTCTGCTGCACCAAGCCATCTAGGTGGTGGCAACCACCAAGAGCAACAAGTGAATCTCGCAGCAAAACATGAATACCAAGTGCCTCTAGATGCAATCACTCAAGCAATACACTTGGATTCTCTCCCAATCTCACAATGATGATGAAACAATGATGGAGATGAGTGGGAGAGCTTTGGCTAAGCTCACAAGGTTGCTATGTCAATGCAAATGGCCAAGAGAATGAGCTTGAGCCAGCCATGGGGCTCAAATAGAAGCCCTCACGAAATAGAGCCATTATACCCCTTCACTGGTGAAAGGTCCTTATTTGGTTTTGGTAATTGAGTGACAACTTAGGTGGACTAATTGTATTTATATGAGATACACAGGTGATTAGTCCACAGGTACATGTGTATGAGCAACATATGCCATGGAGGTGAAAATGGCTTGGAGATGTTGCAAAGCTCACACATGTGATGATGACGGAGCTTATTGCACATGAGACATGACATTGAGTCATGTGATCAAGGTGGAGAAGATCAAGACAAGGCTTGGCTTGATGGACCGGTTGCAAGCGTGAAGGGCAAGTCGAAGGCTTTGGAGTGATGGACCGCGTGGCGGTGAAGCTTGAGCAAGACTTGGCGCCGATGGACGATGGCAACGGTGAAGAGCAAGTAAAGTCAAGATCGATGAACCAATATGATCATGTGATGATATGAAGTGGATTATATCATTATTGATCGTGTTGGTGCATGTGTTGCATCAACATTAGAGGAGATGGAATAGAATGCGCAAGACAAAGGTATAACCTAGGGCATTTCATTTCACCGGTCATAGGTGTGTAAAGAAGTTTATGACCGGGTTTAGGATAGATGGCCGTACTATCAAGAGGAGCAAACTTGTTTGTATATTGGTCATCTAGTGCCACTCGAGTGATCTAACTTTGCATCGTCGCTAGGATCGAGTGGCGTGGCAAGTTGAGTGGCTAACATCCTTTGGAAATGATTGTCAAAAGCTAACACACATACATATGGTGGTGTACACTTGGTGGTATTGGCACATCTTTAAAGGCACTTTTGGGAAAATGGAATGCCTATTTTCTATTGCGCCGGATGCAAGTTCTTGTGGTTGGCACATTGGAGCAAGGGTGAAGAAGTTAGAAGTGAAAACAAGTTGAATGCGAAGACGCTGGCGTCGGTCAACTGACCGGACACTGGGTCTGAAAGCATCGGACGCTGGCAGGCTACGTCTGGTCAGGCTAACGTACGATGACGCAGAAGCTGGAGTGTGACCGAACGCTGGGCTACGTCTGATCAAGTGTGACCGGACGCATCCGGTCGAGGTCAGTACCTTACTGGAAACGACCGGACACTGGGGGTTTAGTGTCCGGTCTGTTGAAGCTGCTGCATCCGGTCTGGTCAAGTGACCGTTGGAATCGGGACATGTGGCCGTCTGTGGGCGACTGGATGCTGAGGTCCAGTGTCCGGTCAACACGACCGGAGCGTCCGGTCGGCCCGATTTTTGCCCAGTGAAGGGGTAACGGCTAGTTTAGCCCTTGAGGCTATAAATAGAAGTGGCCTTCGGCCATGGCTGGTGTGGAACACCTTGGGGGACTTTGTATCCATGCTTGAGAGTGCTTAGGAGCCCTCCATCTCACACATACTTGATAGCGATCATCCGATTGTGTGAGTGAGCGATTCTAGTGCGATTGCATCATGATGTTGCATCGAGTGGCACTAGGTGATCGAGTTGCAAGCCGGTGGTGCTTGTTACTCTTGGAGATTGCCACCTCCTAGACAGCTTGGTGGTGGTCTCCGTCGAAGCGTGCAAGAAGCTTGTGCGACGCTCCGAAGAAGTGCTTGTGAGGGGCACTTGTGCTCGCCCCGCGGGAGTCGCGAAGAGCAACTTTAGTAAAGCGTGTCATTAAGCTACCCTCACTCAAGGGGTAGGTTCTTGCGGTGCCCGACGTGCAGGCTTAGCGGGTGATGCTAATTAGCCGCCGAACCACCAAGTGAGCGGTCGACACAACGGGGACTAGCATGTTGGCAAACACGTGAACCTCGGGAGAAAAATCATCGTCTCAACCTTGTTCTTCCTGTTGGTTTGCATCCCCATTACATAAGCTTGCAATTAATTTTATACATATTAAGCTTGTGTAGTTGCTCTTGTAATTAGATAGCTTGTGTAGCTTGCTAATTACCTTCTTACTTATGTAGCATAGAAGTAGCTCTCTTGCGTGGCTAATTTGGTTTTAGTAACCTTGTTAGTCACATTGCTTAGTTTCTGTAGCTAAGTATTTGCACTCTCTAATTAGGCATTGGTTGCCTTGTTGTTGAGCATTGCTAGTGAGCTTAGTTAGTTTTGTGCTTTTGCTTACTAGCATGTGTAGGAGCTCTCTTGTTGCTTAAAATACTAGTGGCATAGGTTTGTGTAACCTTACTCTTAGAATTGTTTAGGAGAGCTCTAGCTAGCCCGACACCTTGGTTGCATAATTAGTATCTTTGCAAGGTGCTAGTGAACATATATAGTGGGGTATAGTCTTGGCTAGACCGATAGTTTTAATTCCGTATTTGTATCGGTTAGCTGACGCGATTAAGTTTTAGAAAAGACTATTCACCCCTCCTCTAGTCGCCATCTCAACCCTTCAACTGGGCACAACATGGGGTGACCGGATGCTCCGGTCAGTTCGACCGGACGCAGGACCCCAGCGTCCGGTCGCCCGATGCTTGCCACGTGTCATCGACTTCAAACACCGATCGCCCGATCTCAACGGTCAAGTGATGACCGGACACATCAGTTAGAAAGCGATCAGACATAGGACCCCATCATCTAGTCGTTTCCAGTAAGGTTCCAAACATGAAATTTCACGACCAGACGTGTCCAGTCATGCTTGACCGGACTCACCCGGTGTTCGGTCACTCAATGTTTCCTCTGTACGCCTCATGCCAGCGTACGTCAGCATTGACCGGACACAAACCACGAGTGTCTGGTCAGTTTACATGCCAGCATCCAATCACAAGACCGAGACTGTGTGCTTACTGCTATCACTAACCAGACTCTAAACCCAGCGTCTGGTCACCGCACCACCAGCGTTCGATCACTCTGTGAATCCCTGTCTTTTCTATATAGGGTGCCGGTGGCACCATCGAACCATTCACACTCTACAGGTGGACACTCCGCTGGTGAAGTTTCTAACCCTTGTTCAAATGTGCCAACCACCAAGTGTATCACCTTGTGCACATGTGTTAGCATATTTTCACAAATACTTTCAAGGGTGTTAGCACTCCACTAGTTCCTAAATACATATGCAATGAGTTAGAGCATCTAGTGGCACTTTGATAACCGTATTTCAATATGAGTTTCACCCCTCTTCATAGTATGGCTATCTAACCTAAATGTGATCACACTCGCTAAGTGTCTTGATCACTGAAACAAAATGACTCCTACTATTTATACCTTTGCCTTGAACCTTTTGTTTTTCTTCCTTCTTTTTAAATTCAAGCATTTGATCATCACCATGCCATCACCATCGTCATGATCTTCGCCATTGCTTCATCACTTGGAGTAGTGCTACCTATCTCATAATCACTTTGATAAACTAGGTTAGCACTTAGGGTTTCATCAATTAACCAAAACTAAACTAGAGCTTTCAATCTCCCCCTTTTTGGTAATTGATGACAACCCTTACACAAAGATATGAATTGAGATTTAATTGAATCCATGTTGCTTGCCCAAGCATACTTACCATGTATAAAAGAATATGGACAAGTTTCATGAACTCCAAATGGTAGCAATTGCTCCCCCTACATATGTGCTAAGAGTTTGGATTATAGCTTGCATATATGTTTAGATAGGAAATATAGGAGACAATTTCTACTATATGATGTTAAGGTATAAGAGATGGACCTTTGAAGCGTGATACCAATCAGAGTGCACCAATATACCATCCTTAGCACCATTAGTAACTATACATACATAAAAACTAGAATACCCCATGAGATCACCATTACAAGCAAGGGTCTAGTTTCCATAAAATGAACATAAGTCTAGTTACTTTAGCCTATGCATGCTAGTTTTTATTTCACCATTCAAGCATATAACTAGCATACACCACACAAGCATGGATATTGAAATTTAGAACTTGTGACATGTAAGCAAATATATGAAATACACATTTAGATGCAACATACAAGTTTATGAGCTTGCTCCCCCTATTTATGTGCATTTTTTTATGATCCCCTTGCAATGTCAATGTCATTTCATTTCATTTGTTTGCTCCTTCTATCTTACTATCTTTGTGAATTTCTCCCCCTTTGTCAACAATTAGCACAAACGGTGAGCTCAAATTATAGATAGGTTGGGGAGAAACCATATGAAATAAGGATCATTTTCCCAATGTCAATCTAGATTACTTGCTTCAAAGACAAGCTTCTTCACACCTCCAAATAAGGGTTATCTTGTACCATATTGAGTTAAACACTTGTAGCTTATTTTCTAGATCAAACACTAGGTTTACAAGCCCATAAACATGTCATATGCTACCACTAGATCATTTCAAACATACAAACAATAGTGGTACCATACAAGCATCAAATTCATTTGATTTTAATGAATGAGCCTAGGACATAATAGGAATGACTAGATGCACTAAACAAGTCCTTAGCAATGGATGGATGACATGTCAATCAACTTTACCTTGCTTTGCTCAAAGAAGAGGCATGTTATATAATGGGGGTGCATCAACACATATTGGAGAAGTCAAGTATGTTTAATTTATTTCTTAGCTTGCAAAATCTCTTTTCATCAAGTGGCTTGGTGAAGATATCGGCAAGTTGATCTTCGGTGCCCACACTCTCAATGTAAATGTCCTCTTTTTGTTGGTGATCTCTTATGAAATGATAGCGGACATCAATATGCTTTATTCTTGAATGTTGAACTGGGTTATTGGTGAGCTTTACGACACTCTCATTGTCATATAGCAATGGCACTTGCTTGAATTTAATTCCAAAGTCACTCAAAGTAGCCTTCATCCAAAGTAATTGAGCATAACAACTACCACCCGAAATGTACTCTGCTTCGGCGGTTGAAAGTGCTACACTATTTTGCTTCTTTGATGATCAAGACACAAGCGATCTTTCCAATAGTTGACATGTGCCCGATGTGCTCTTTTTCTCAACTTTGCATCCCACATAATTGGAGTACAAATATCCAATCAACTCAAATCTTGCTCCTTTATGATACCACAATCCAACATTTTGTGTATGCTTCAAGTACCTCAATATTCTCTTTGTTGCTTTCGAATGACTTTCTCTTGGTGAGGCTTGGAGTCTAGCATATATGTATACACTAAACATCATATCCGGCCTTGATGTGGTCACATAAAGTAGGCTTCCAATCATAGACCAATACATCTTTTGATCCACCATGTTGCCACTAGCATCATTATCCAAGCTTCCACTTGTCCCCATTGGTGTACTAATAGCTTTACTATCATCCATTCCAAACTTCTTGAGCATGTCCTTGATATACTTGCTTTGACTCACAAATATGCCATTTTTTATTTGCTTGATTTGAAGATCAAGAAAGTAGCTAAGCTCTCCAATCATGAACATCTCAAACTCACTTGCCATCATCTTACCAAACTCCTCACAAAAAATCTTGATTTGTTGACCCAAAAATGATGTCATCAACATATATTTGGATTACAAGCAAGTCATTCCCAAGCTTCTTGGTGAAGAGAGTGGTATCAACCTTTCCCATCTTAAATCACTTAGAGAGTAGGAAATCTCTCATACCATGCTCTAGGTGCTTGTTTTGATCCATACAAAGCCTTTCTCAACTTATAAACATGGTTGGGTTTCTTCTCATCTTCAAAACCGGGAGGTTGCTCAACATACATAAGCTCATTGATGTACCCATTGAGAAATATACTCTTCACATCCATTTGGTACAACTTGATGTTATGGGCACAAGCATAGGCTAACAAGATCCTAATTGTTTCCAATCTTGCAACCGGAGCATATGTTTCTCCAAAGTTAAGACCTTCAACTTGAGTGTAACCTTGAGCCACTAATCTTGCTTTGTTCCTTATTACTGTCCTATCTTGATCTTGCTTGTTCTGAAAGACCCACTTGGTTCCAATCACATTATGATCCTTAGGCCTCTCAACTAACTCCCATACTTGGTTTCTTGTAAAGTTATTTAGCTCTTCATGCATAGCATTGATCCAATCAACATCTTTCAAATCTTTATCTATCTTCTTAGGTTCAATGGATGACACAAATGAGAAATGCTCATAAAATGAAGCCAATCTTGATCTAGTTTGCACACCTCTTGAAATATCACCAATGATAGTATCCAAGGGATGATCTCTTGCAACATTGGTTGGTTGAAGCACTTGCACTTGATTGCTTGCATTTGATAGATCACTTGGTTGAGATGATGAACTAGCCACTTGTTGTTGATCTTGCACTTTGTCATCACTAGTTCTTGCTTGAACTTGATTATAGGAACTACTAGCTTGCACATTTGAGTTAGAGAGCGCTTGATTCTTGTCATCTTCAACATTAATCACCTCTCTAGGCCTTATATCACCAATGTCCATGTTCTTCTTTGCATTGACCAATTGAGTGCCTCTTACATCATCTAGATTCTCATCTTACTCTTGAGAACCATTTATTTCATCAAACTCCACATCATGACCTCCTCAAGAGTACCACTAGCCAAATTCCAAACTCTATAAGCCTTGCTAGCAGTGGAATATCCAAGCAAGAAACCTTCATCACATTTCTTTTCAAACTTGCTCAATCTAGTGCCTTTCTTCAATATGTAGCATTTACAACCAAAAACTCAAAAGTATACTATGTTGGGTTTTCTTCTATTCAAAAGCTCATAAGGTGTCTTCTCCATCATGGGGTGACAATAGAGGCGGTTGCTATAATAGCAAGCCGTGTTGATTACTTCGGCCCAAAATGAATGACTCATATTGTACTCACTCAATATTGATCTTGCCATGTCAATCAAAGTTCTATTCTTCCTTTCAACTAAGTCATTTACTTGAGGAGTGTACTTGGCTGAGAATTGATGTCTAATTCCAAATTCATCACACAAGTTATCAATTCTAGTGTTCTTGAATTCACTACCATTGTCACTTCTAACTTTCTTGATGGTTGTTTCAAACTCATTATGAATGCCCTTGACAAATGATTTGAATGTTGCAAACACATCACTCTTGTCAACAAGAAAGAATACTTATGTGTATCTAGTGAAATCATCCACAATCATAAATCCATATTTGTTTCCACCAATGCTTGTGTATGTGGTTGGTCCAAATAAGTCCATATGTATCAACTCAAATGCCTTAGATATGCTCATCATGCTCTTCTTATGATATGTGTTACCAACTTGTTTTCTGGCTTGACATGCACTACATAGCTTATTCTTCTTAAATGTGACATCTTTCAAACCTCTAACTAAATCATGCTTAATCAACTTGTTCAATCGTTTCATTCCAACATGACCAAGCCTTCTATGCCATAACCAACCTATGCTAGACTTAGTGATCAAATATGTTGTCGATTGAGCTTCTCTAGCATTGAAATCAACCAAGTATAGATTTTCATATCTAAATCCTTTTAATATCAAGTTATAGCCATCTACACTTATAATCTCTACATCATCCATACCAAATATGTACTTAAAATTAAGATCACACAATTGAGCTACCGACAAAAGGTTGAAGTTCAAGCTTTCTACTAGTAGCACATTGAAAATGCTCAAGTCATTGGATACTACAATCTTACCAAGCCCTTTGATCTTGCTTTGCCATTGTCACTAAATGTGATACTATCAATCCCATTGCTCTTATTTTTATTGATTGAATTGAACATTCTTGGATCACCAGTCATGTGTTGTGTGCACCCACTATCAAGCACATAATGCCTTCCTCTGGCTTTATAATTAACCTACAAAAAAAGATCAATTCTTTTTAGGTACCCAAACTTGCTTAGGTCCTTAAAGGTTTGTTACCAAGGTCTTTGGTACCCAAATGGCCTTCTTCTTTGGGCCCATAATAGGTGTACCAATGAACTTAGCCTTCACACTATTGGCACCCTTAACAAGCATGTAACAAGAATCAAATTTAATTGAGGATACAATAGGTAGCTTGTTCTTATTAATCTTGCAATATTGCTATACATGCCCAACTTGCTTGCATCTATTATAAAACCGGCCATTGCCCTTTACAAAGTTAACTTTGGGAGTGACAAAGTGAAAGCTCTAGTTTAGTTTTGGTGAATTGATGAAACCCTAAGTGCTAACCTAGTTTATTAAGTGATTATGAGATAGGTAGCACACTCCAAGTCGTGAAGCAAATGAAGATCATAGCATGATGAAGGTGATGCCATGATAATGATCAAGTGCTTAGACTTGGAAAGAAGAAAGAGAAAACAAAAAGCTCAAGGCAAAGGTATAAACCATAGGAGCTATTTTGTTTTGGTGATCAAGACATTTGGAGAGTGAGATCATATTTAGGTTTGATAGCCGTACTATTAAGAGGGGTGAAACTCGTATCGAAATACGGTTATCAAAGTGCCACTAGATGCTCTAACTCATTGCATATGCATTTAGGATCTAGTGGAATGCTAACACCCTTAAAAATGTTGGTGAAAATATGCTAACACATGTGCATAAGGTGATACACTTGGTGGTTGGCACATTTAAGCAAGGGTGAAGAAGTTAGAGGTAAAAAGGAGTTAGTCTCGCTGGTCACAAGGTGATCGGACGCTGGTCCCAAAGGAATCAGCGCGTCCGGTCAGTTGTTACAGCGAAGATGCTGGCGTCGGTCAAACGACCAGACGCTGGGTCGCTCAGCGATCAGACGTTGGCAAGATGTGTCTGGTCCTATTGTTGGGCAACGCTTAGAGGCTAGGGTCTCTGACCGAACGATGGAAGGGTTCGGTCGTGCATGATCGGACATGTTCGGTGGGCGAAAAGCGTTTCTAGAACCTTACTGGAAACGATCGGACACTGGTGGCTCAGCGTCTGGTTAGTTATAGCGTAGCATCCGGTCAACTTCAGTGACTATTGAGTTCAGGACACGTGGCTATCGTTGGGCGACCGGACACTGAGGTCCAGCATCCGATCAACATGACTGGAGCGTCCGATCAGCCCGTGTTGTGCCCAGTGAAGGGGTACAATGGTTCTATTTCGTGGAGGCTTCTATTTGAGCCCCATGGCCGGTTGAAGCTAATACCTTTAGCAATTTTCATTGACATAGCAACCTTGTGAGCTTAGCCAAAGTCCCCCCACCCATCTCCATCATTGATTCATCATCTTTGTGAGATTGGGAGTGAATCCAAGTGCATTGCTTAAGTGATTACATCTAGAGGCACTTGGTGTTTGTGTTTTGCTGTGGATTTCGCTTGTCTCTTTATCTCAAAGCAAGTATGCACTTGCTCACACATGTCCATGAGCTCCTCCTTAAAGTACTCCTCATTATCATCATTACTCCTACAAGCATCACATTCACATTCATCATCATCACTCACATCATATTTTACTTTGGTAGGTTTTGTCATGAGGCATGTCGAAGGAGTGTCGAAGATGGAGGACTTGTTGTTGATGGTGATGCTTGCTAGTGCTTTCTTAATAGATTTCTTGCCATCATCACTAGAGTCATCACTATTTGAAGAGCCATCACTATCCCAAGTGACCATATAGCCTCCACCCTTCTTCTTCTTTTGGAAGGTCATTCTCTTCTCCTTCTTTTCTTTCTTATCCTTCTTGTGCTTCTTCTCATCCTTATCATTATCACTCTTGTAGGGACAATGTGCTACAACATGATCGAAACTCTTACAATTGTAGCATCTTCTCATATATTCTTTGTTTTTTGTGTGATCTCTTCTCTTTCTTGCACTATAGCCCTTCTTCTTCATGAATTTTCTCATCTTGCATACAAAAAGGGCCATAGCTTCATCATCAATATCACTAAGATCATCATCATCACTTGATTTTTTCTTAGACTTGCCCTTGTTCTTGGATGATGATGACCTAGCCTTAAATGCTATACTCTTCTTCTTCTTGTCTTCTTCTTCATTCTTATCATCCTTGTCATCCCCCTCTCTTTCCACATGGCATGTCTCTTGGGTCATGACATCACCTAGTACTTGGTTAGGGGTAATCTCCTTCAATCCTCCTCTTATGATAAGCAATCTCAACATCTCAAATCTTGAAGGTAAGCACATTAAGAACCGATGAGAGACATCATCATCCTTGATCTTCTCTCATAAGGCATTTAAGTCATTTACAATCACTTGCAACCGATGGAACATTTCTGGAATGCTCTCATCTTTCTTCATCTTGAAGCTTGTTAACTTATCCTTGAGAATGTACAACTTAGCACTCTTCACCGCCAGTGTGTCCTCATATGTTTCCTTCAATCTCCTCCACACCTCATTTGCTTTTTCATAATTCTTAATTTGCTCAAATACCTTATAATCAATGGCATTGTATATGGTGCTGAGAGCCATTGTATTGCATTGCTTATTGGTTTTGTCTTGGTTGATGGGGTCATCGGGATCAATGATAGCATAGTCATTCTCGTCACCTCCCATACTTGATCATTGATTGAACCAAGATACATCCTCATCTTTCTCTTCCAATAATCATTGCATATGCCATCAAAGAACGGTGGTTTGCCCTCCACATGGTTGAACACAATTTGAGCCATAATTTGACACCGAGGTTATTAAGCCTTCAATCAAACGGTGACCACGGCTCTTATACCACTTGAAAGGTCCTAATATGGCTAGATAGGGGTGAATAGCCTATTTAAAAATCTACAAATCAACTAGAGCACTTTGATTAGTATGACAAATAGCGAAATGCAAACTTGCTCTAGCTCTACAAGGGTTGTAAGCCACCTATCCAACAATTCTAGTTGCAATGATTACTAGGCACACAACTTGTAATGTTACTACTCACTAAGAGCTCTCAATCTTGCTACTCTAAAGAGCTCCACTAGATGAACTTAAAATAACAAAGCAAGCTCTCAATTTTAATTACACTAAAGAGCTTGCCACAACTAGTTTGCAAGAATATAAATGAGTGAGTAGGGTGATTATATCGTCATGTAGAGGAGTGAACTAATCACAAGGTGAATATTAAATCAATCATCAGGAGAATACCAAATGGCAAGAGACAACCAATTTTCTCCCGAGGTTCACATGCTTGTCAACACGCTACATCCCCGTTTGTGTTGACCAACACTTGGTGGTTTGGCGGCTAAGACACAATTTGGACACCGCAAGAACCTACCCACAAGTGAGATAACTCAATGACACGAGCAATCCACTAGAGTTACCTTTCGGCGCTCCGCCGAGGAAGGTACAAATCCCTCATAATCACTGGAGATGGCCACGAACAATCACCGACTCGTGCCAATCCTCCTCCGCTGCACCAAGCCGTCTAGGTGGTGACAACCACCAAAAGTAACAAGTGAATCCTGCAGCAAAACATGAACACCAAATGCCTCTAGATGCAATCACTCAAACAATGCACTTGGATTCTCTCCCAATCTCACAATGATGATGAAACAATGATGGAGATGAGTGGGAGGGCTTTGGCTAAGCTCACAAGGTTGCTATGTCAATGCAAATGGCCAAGAGAATGAGTTTGAGCCAGCCATGGGGCTTAAATAGAAGTCTCCACGAAATAGAGCCGTTGTACCCCTTCACTGGGCACAACACGGGCTGACCGGACGCAGGACTCCAGCGTCCGGTCGCCCGATGCTTGCCACGTGTCATCGGCTTCAAACGTTGATCGCCCGATCTCAACGGTCAAGTGATGACCGGACGCGTCAGTTAGAAAGTGACCGGACGCAGGACCCCAGCGTCCGGTCGTTTCCAGTAAGGTTCCAAACGCAAAATTTCACGACCAAACGCGTCCGGTCATGCTCGACCGGACTCACCCGGCGTCCGGTCACTGAACGTTTCCTCTGTACGCCTCACGTCAGCGTACGTCAACATATTGACTGGACTTAGACCATGAGCGTCCGGTCAGTTTACACGCCAGCGTCCGGTCACAAGACCGAGACCGTGTGCTTACTGCTGTCACTGGCCGGACTCTGAACCCAGCGTCCGGTCACTGCACCACTAGCGTCTGGTCACTCTATGAACCCCTGTCTTTTCTGTATAGGGCACCGGTGGACACTCCGCCGGTGAAGTTTCTAACCCTTCTAACCCTTGCTCAAATGTGTCAACCACCAAGTGTATCACCTTGTGCACATGTGTTAGCATATTTTCACATGCATTTTCAAGGGTATTAGCACTCCACTAGTTCATAAATGCATATGCAATGAGTTAGAGCATTTAGTGACACTTTGATAACCGCATTTCAATACGAGTTTCACCCATCTTCATAGTATGACTATCTAACCTAAATGTGATCACACTCGCTAAGTGTCTTGATCACCGAAACAAAATAGCTCCTACTATTTATATCTTTGCCTTAAGCCTTTTATTTTTCTCTTTCTTCTTTTCAAGTTCAAGCATTTGATCATCACTATGCCATCACCATCATCATGATCTTCGCCATTGCTTCATCACTTGGAGTAGTGCTACTTATCTCATAATCACTTTGATAAACTAGGTTAGCACTTAGGGTTTCATCAATTAACCAAAACCAAACTAGAGCTTTCAGCCTCCCACAGAGCTAAACAGAAATTTTCTTAAAAAATGGCCAAATTATAAAAAAATCGGGTCCATAGGAACAACTAACAACACCATGAAGCTTTAGAATTAGGAAAGTGAACTTATAGAAAGCCAACAACAATATAATATTGTTAATCTATTAAGTATTGACAGCTCTGAAAGCGAGCACACAACCTTATATAAAATAAAAACTTAAAGAGACCAAATCAGCAACCTGACCTTTCCTCTTCCTTCGTTCCTCGCCAGCCATCCTGAGGCAGAGCCAGCCAGCCAGCCAGCTACCGCGCGTGGCACGCTCCCAACTTCCCAATGTTTTTGCTACCTCAGATCTCTCTGATTCAGCTCTACAGCCTGTGTGCTCCTACGTGAGCCACTATACTCAGTGCCCCCCTATGATGCACTGACTGATGTATCCCTTCAGTCTGTAAAACTTATTGCAGCGTCTCGCTGCTGAAATGGAATCGTTTGTTGTCAAAAAAAAAAAAATGTTCCGCCGTGCCGGCTCGCGACTCCTACCATCCGGCTCCGGCCGACCAAACCCCCAACGAGCCAAGTATAAACTCCATCCTTCTCGCGTGGTTGTCCCCGTCTCCCCTCCCTCCCTCCCCTTCTCCGATCCCGTTCCGTTCGGGTCCATGCCCTTTCTAACTAAACCCCAAAGCGGTCTCGAGTCTCAACGATTTCAAAGCGACAACAAAGCGTGAAGCTCTGTTCGCGTCGTCGTCTCCGCGTCCGCCACCCACTCAACAACGCGGCGGCAAATCGCGGCCGGTTCGCCGCCGACCGCCGCCTCCTTTCCCTCGCCAGCGGCCCGCTCCAGAAGCAATGGCACTGGACCTCGCTGTCGGGGGCTCGGCGGCCCGCAGGGCCGAGACCCAAACCCTAGCCCCCGTGCTGCTCATGGGCCCGCCGCCTCCACCGCCGATCCCACCGACGACGGGGATGTACCTCCCCGGTCCCCCGCCCCCGGGGGCGCTCCTGTCGCGCCCGATCCCCATGGCGCTCCCGCGCGAGGTCATCGTTTACATGGACGAGTGTCGGAGCCGCTCCCTCCTCAAGGTGAACTCTGGAGCTTAAAGCTCGCACGCACGGCTGTCCCTTATGGTGTAATTTCGTGTGCATTCGTGGTTGATTTCGGGAACTGACGTTTTACGTGGTGTAGTTCATTTCCGACGCGGGGATTGTGCCTTCGCTAGAGGACGAGCTGAGGAGGGAGCGGGTAGTACGCGAGCTCGGCAAGGTAATGGGGGTTAGGGTTTCGGGCTTAAAGGCTTCTGCTTGCAATGCCGGTTGAAATTGATGTTTTGATCTGGTTGTGATTTTGTTGCAGATAGTGATGGAGTGGGCAAAGAGGGTGGCGCACGAGCAGGGCAAACAGCACTGGATCGCATCAGCCACAGTGTTGACCTTTGGCTCCTATGCCTTAGGGGTAAGGATGATGCTAAATTTGTCCACAATTTCTTGGAAACCTTTATGGTGATGTAACATCCAGTTTAAATGTTTAATTGTTCATGGTATTGATTTAGAATGATATGTAGTGTCCGTGTTGCATTTACTGTATCTTTTGTATGTTGTGTTCTATTTAAACAA
Source organism: Miscanthus floridulus (assembly GCF_019320115.1). NCBI lineage: Eukaryota > Viridiplantae > Streptophyta > Magnoliopsida > Poales > Poaceae > Miscanthus > Miscanthus floridulus. The sequence continues at coordinate 162,424,422 of NC_089580.1, forward strand.
ATTAATTGTTGCTGAATTTGATATCACGAGTCTTTAATTGCCCTGATATTTTCCAGCAAGGCATTAAGTTTATAAGCTAGCCATGCAGTACTGTTAGTTTGTTACATTATTTATTTTATTTCCACAAGTTATCTTCTGTGCAAGTATGTGTTGGAGTTGCATATGTGACATGATCAGTTTAGTAAAGGGTGTCTCCTGCTTTGACAAATCTGCCAATTATGACGACTTTGATAGTGTTTCACCAAAGAAATACAAGCAGCATATAGCTCCTCAATCTTTCTGTCATTTGTTTCCTGAGCTTGCTGAGTTAATGATCTGGTTGAGTGATCTGTCTGATTGTGTTTCTTATGCACACTAATGTAAGCCCAATGATTGATAGGTTAATCAAAACATGCAGTCATAAATTTAAGAAGAGAGTTGCTGCTCATATTAAGTTCTCTCCGGTCAGAAAGAAGTGCTGTTTTGGGCATACATGACCTCTAAAACACTTTGTCTCAGCAAAATTGTGTTGTAATTTGTATATAAAACATAGCAATAACAAACATGCTGATAACACGGCGGTAGGACCCACATTCCGGAGGTGACGCTGGTCAATTTCTGGCCCTGGTTTGCACGTGAAAAAAGTTCCCTCACTGGCAATCCACATAGTAGTTGCAGGATACCGGCCTGGGCTACGGTGTGGCAGTATGGGTGAAGTCAGGGTTCGGGGCCCTTTCTCGGGCTTGTGTGGTTGAGGCTCCTTCTATTGATAATGCCTCTGGGAAGGCTATTCCCTGGGGTCAAGTTTTTTTTCTTTTCTTAATAAAACATAAGTCTACTCATGTTGTTTTCAGATATCGAATCTCAATGTAAAAAAGATAGCTGCCATGTGTTTAAAGTTTAAAAGTGCATAACTAAATATGACATTTGTACGACTTTAAGGAGCATGGGAGAATTTTTTTTGTTCAAGTCTGCTTCTATGGTTAATAGTACGCATGAACTTGTATAAACTGTGTGCAACTGTGCTCTGCAAGCTTTAACAGAAGTTCAATCCAGGCAGGTAATCAGGGAGTTAGAAAGAGTTTTAAATATGAATTTGTATTGATAACTGTATGCAAGTTTTCAAGAATGAACATGATACTTGTGCGTAGAATGCTTTGTTTTGCATTCCAAATCATTATTAGCATGCCATCATTTTTCGTTGTTGCAAGTTTCTGAACCTTGAGTCAATTAGCTTTTGATAGTTTAATTGCATGTAAAGCAGCTGAGCTATGGAGAATTATAATTTGAGTTTGCTTGTTTATACTTTATATGGTATGCTTCTGTAGTTGCTCCTTTGAATATTGTGATTTATCTTTTTATGACAAACCTTGACTAAAAATTTTCTACTTTGAAGGCATATGGACCTGAATCTGATATTGATGTCCTCTGTATTGGTCCTTATATTGCAACACTGCAAGTAAGTGTCAATTTTGTATTTTGTTTTTGCTGACAAATTTTGAAATTTACTCAGAATATTGTGTTGATTTCAGCACCATTTTTTTGTTGTCCTGCGACAAATGCTTGAAGGGAGGCCAGAAGTATCAGAATTGCATTCAATTGAAGGAGCTAAGGTTCCATTGATGCGTTTTAAATTCAATGGGATTTTAGTTGACTTTCCTTATGTTCAACTCCCAGTGATCAATGCTGCAGAGGTAAGCATCCGGTCTTTCACTACATTATATATTTATATATTAAATGTGTTATATTTGTTGACTCAGTGTAATTTGTATTTCTACTTTTCTCAGAACATCCTTTTTGTCTGCCCACCCTGTAACACTGCTTTCGTCTTGGTCATGCTGTACCTTGATAAGCTATTGCTTGCCACAACTTTTGGTAGCATGCAGTGAGGCATATGTAATATCTTTTGAAATCTATGCCTAATTCATAAGACCAAGAAATTTCAGTCCAGCACCTTAATGAATTGTACGTTAGTACATTCATTTCAACATGTTTGGGTCTTTCACGTGATTGAGCAAAGCATGGTAACATTTGTGAGAAATTATCTTTGATGTCCTTATGCTATACTCCCTCCGTTCCAATTATAAGACGTTTTTACTTTTTTTTAGATACATAGCTTTTGCTATGCACTTAGATATACAACATGTCTTTTTTTTTGCGCAAGAGATATACAACATGTCTAGGTACATAGGAAAAACAATGTATCTAGAAAAATCAAAACGTCTTATAATTTGAAACGGAGGTGTACTACATCATAACTCTGTCCTCCCTGGCCCATCATGTGTTTTTACTATTACTTTGAATTCGTTAAACTATTGGTTAGTTTGTAGAACAAAATGCTGTACATGATATCTGGTGCTTATTTTAAGTTCTCACTGGCTGTACACTGCAGGCTATGCATGCATTTGATCCCCATGTGCTAGAGAATGTGGATGGGCCAAGCTGGAGATGTCTATCTGGAGTTCGTGCTAATAGACAAATCATTCAATTAGTTCCTAATATGAAGGTCCAAAAACCACCTCACTAGTTTTATCCATGTACCATTTTCCTTCATTTATTTTGTTTACTCTGTGCCTTTTTGTATCTGGGACCTATTGGTTGTCTCCAACTGTATCACTTTGTTCGTTATATACATCCTATATTTCTCAGTTTAGTCTCGGTTAATGTGTTTTGACAATGCTGAATCAGATGTCCTTTTTTGTTAGCACTGTTGCATACTTGCACTTTTTATGACTTCTTTAAACCTTTCTTGCTACCACTCTTCCTATTCTAATTTTACCTTTTCATGGAGTATCAATGCAGAAATTTCAATATCTGTTGCGGTGCCTCAAACTATGGGCAAGAAGAAGAGGACTTCATTGCCATGTAGGTGCTTTGTCTACAGTCGATTATGATGTCCTTTATTTTCTACAATTACTCTGTTATTGATTGCCTGATGGTATTTCTGTATTTCAGCTACTTGGCTTCTTCGCTGGAATTCATTTGACGATTCTTGCTGCATATGTTTGCCGCAGACATCCGAATGCTAGTATAAATACTTTGTTGTCTTTGTTCTTCGATATTTTTGTTCACTGGCCTTGGCCTCTTCCAGTGAGTTTGCTTGATCCACCAGTTCTTTGTCGGGGTCCTGATGGGTGCTCTCTCATGCCCATAATGTTGCCCTGTAATCCACCAGAATTTTGCTCCTCTAGTACAACAGAAAGTACTTTCAGCAAAATCAAAGAAGAACTTCGGCGTGGTTATGCTTTGACAAAGGTACAGCTATTCTTGCTGTTTTTTTTTTATTGATGCTTTTTTTTCTCCCTGAAAGGTTCCTTGCTTATGTTTCCACTGTCACACCATGCTGGGATATTATATACAAATTGCTAGAATGTGTATATTTATCAATTGAGGTTGCAAGTTATTTCCTTTGTAGCATTTTGTTACAAGCTACCAAGTAATTTAAACTGAAAGGTGTTGTTTCTTATTTTAAGGCTCTCTTTTCAATTGATGAATTTCCCTTTCGTGTGGCCATGTTTCCATTTTCTCTTAATAGGAAGGGTTTAACTGGTTTTGTTTGAATATTGGATAGCTATAGTGTCTTACAATGCAATTTCTGGGTGTGTTGGCTTCTCGGAGTCCAGGGTGGACATGGCTCAATAAATTTCTCATTTCCCCACAAGGCACTATAATTTTTCACCATTTAACTACTCAGGAAGACACTACATGTGCCCACGTCCCTGCCCCCACCGTGGGACCCACCCAATGCCAACCCACCAAATTAGCTCTCTGGATCAGTTGCTGTGTTTATGGTTTAGATTTTTACTCACTGATAGTTCTCCAAATATGTTATGTGGTAAAGTCTTAATGCTAAATGTCAACAGTTCCATTTCACCCCCAATGTTCGAAAAAACATCATTAAACGCTCGCCTAGGCACGACTAAGCGCGAAACAGAGCCCGAGTGCATCGCCTAGGGTATAGGCGTCCAATTAAACGTGGGGGCGAGCTGAAAGACCCATCTATGGTGAAGAAAACAAGAGAAGCGACAGGGTTAGGACCTCATGGTGTCCATGTCGCTCGATTTTGCTTGCCCTCTGCTCGATTCTGCCTCGCCTCATGTCCGCGAACAGAGAGAGTGGAGGCCGTGCACCACGAAGGGGGAGCAGAAGGAGACGAGGTTGCCCACAAGTGGAGCGGAGGTAGCGCGCCATGGGGCAGAGAGCGGACAGGATGGGAGCGCAGGGAGCGGAAGCTGCTGCGCAAAACCTGAGAACTGGCGGCGGTGGGGTGGGAATTGCTGGAATGGTGCTGGCTGTTAGGGCACCGGTAGCACATATGGTGCTTAGATGGGCTATATGATGCTTAGATGGGTTGTGGGCTTTCCTAAGACAATGGTCTGAGTGGGCTTTATAGACATAACTCTTTATTTCTCATTTATTCTTTCATATATGCAGCTGCATCTCCATATACATAGCTATTGTGTTACTGAAACATAAACTTTTCATCGCGATTAGGCGCTAGCCAGTGGCCTAGCGCCTAGCGTTTTTTGGAACCTTGCTCTATTATTGGTGCAATGTAGGGTTAAGGCTTGCATGTGTCCCTAATTGTCAGGTTGGTAATATTTCATCTGCTGCTTCCACAGGATACCAGAAGTACTGATTTTGACTGGAGTTGGCTATTTGCATCTTTTCCATACGGTGCAAGATACAAATGCTTTCTCCGCATAGTTCTCTCTGCTCCATTGGATGAAGAATTGCGTGACTGGGTTGGATGGGTGAAATCACGATTCCGCAACCTTCTTCTCAAGGTTATTTCACATTTTCTTTGTGCATTTGTGTTTTTCTTTGCCACATTCTGGGTAGTAGCTTTAATGTTGATCTTCAACTCTCCAATGATGTTCTGCAGCTGGAGAGTCTTGGCATTTACTGTGACCCAGATCCCTCGGAACAAGTTGATCATACCATCACTGAGCCAAATGTTGTATTCTTCTGGGGTCTTGTCTACAGAAGGAATATTCAAATCTGCACAAGTTCTCTCAAAGAAGATTTCATGAAAAGCGTCTGCAATAACATCTATGGAAAGGAAAAATGTGCCCATTCAGACATCACAATGTCCATTGTTGGGCCTCCCCAGCTGCCTAAAAGTATCTTTGATCTCTCAGTTTACTCAGAAAAGCTGCCACAGCATATGATGGGGCACCAACTAATGAAGCAGAGGTACAATGCAGTCAGTTAGGCTCTGCTGTCATATTGCGTTCGAGCTTCGTTGGTGAATATGAAAACAGTAAGAAGCCGCTGTTGAAGTCGTTTCCAACATCAGATATTCAGGATTTTTTTCTGTTCATGCCTCAGGCACAAGGAATATTGAAGTTTTTGTTTTCGGGGAGCTGGATGTCGATAGCTGGATCTTTCTTCAAGCATCCAGCAAAATAGGGTCATTCAAGCGAGTTATTCCTGTTGTGAGGTTTGTGCAGGTACATGCATATTAATGTACACAGCATAGCAATTGGTATACAAGTCAGAGGGTGGTAACATATAGATGTATGTAAACTGTAGGTGTAAAGTTTGTACCCAGCAGCAAAAATTGTGTATAATCTTCCTGTTAGTGCTGCTGCTGGGCACAGATGCTGAGGTCGATATGGAGGAGGTTGTGAATGGAAACTATACAGTGCAGGTCAGTATGAAAGTGTTTTGGATCGATGCGATCCACTTTTGCTTTTGTAGGACGGCAAAAACTTGTGTGTGCCCTACTATCCAAGGATTCTTGTGGTAATTGGTAATGAGTAATGACCATGACTTTGAGGAAGAGGAAATGTTTTCTCGTGCTAAGCTTGATGTAATTGTGGCCATTATTCTTTTCCATCACTTTATATTCTTATACAAAAACGTTGAAGGTGCAAGATTTGAATACAGCCGTTTTCGCTTGTGGCTGAGCCAACTTTGTCATAGTTTGGGCTCATTTGGATGCATGACAGAGTAATGGTAAGCTTGCCTCCTTGGTAGTGGTCTACTCCGAAATCTTTTTTTTTTTTGAAAGATCCCATCGGCTTGTGTTTATAAGAATTGCTGGTCAATCATTAACTGAATTGTGGGCAATAGAATTTTGGTGCGGAAAGTTTGTGCCCAGATCAGGCAAATATCTCACTAGAAAATAGGTGCGGCCTCGCCGCGCTATTCATTTGATTATGCCAGTGTAAAAAAAAAAACAGATTATTCCAGTGTTGCTCTTACGGATAAAGATCAATCGTGTTTGAGGATTCATAGTTCCTTCTTGTTGGCCGGCAAGAGGTCTCAGTTTTCGCACCCAATAACGGTCTTTTAGGCTCTCTCCCGTCTGTCAAGTTGTGCAGCGAGTTGTTAACGATAGTGCTAGTTGCTAACGATAAAGAGTACAGGAGTAGCAGGTTCAGTTAAGATAGAAATAGAGATTTTTTTTCTTATACCTGTGGCTACCCTGGATCTATAGAGCAAGGTGTTCAGGTGGAGGGATGGAGAGTTCTCTGAAATGTGTTTTCTGGAATAGCACAGGATAAGTGTAAAGTTCTATAGAAGGGCAGGGAAAAAAAAATATGAAGCTCTCGTCCTCTCTAGTACTCAATCTGTTTCAAATTATAAGACGTTTTGGGTTTTTTTTAGATTTATAACTTTTACTACGCACTTAGATATACACTATGTCTACATGTATAGGAAAAGTAATGTATCTAGAAAAACCAAAACATCTTATAATTTAAAACGAAAGGAGTATATATTTTCAAACGTAGATGAAATATGGTTTGATCCGTGCAAGATTTGGTCATTAGTGGTGTCGCCGATCGAAATCCAAAGATGTGGTAGCATACTAGCATCCACCGCCAGGTGAAAAGCTGAAGACATGGAAGATTGAGACGCCAAACTGAGTCCATTCAAAGGACGCCTGGACGTGTGAAGTACTGAAGACGTGGCAAAAATGAGACGCCAGAGTTATTGGTACAAGATTCGTCGTGTTAGGGCCTATTTGGATGAGAGTGACAACTTTAGTCTGGAGCGTGACTAAACTAATTAGTCCATTATTAATCCAATGGGGGTGATCAAAGAAGACTAAACGGCTAAAAAGACTCCCGTACCCCTCCCTAATTCCAATAAATAAAGATTGTGTGTATTAATTGGGGACGTTTTGATCCTTGTACAATAGCCTTAATGACCATTAGTCCCTCCATTCAAACATGATATGGACTAAACTTTAATCCATAGACTAAAGGATCCAAATAGGCCCTTAAAGATTGAAAGGTCCTAATGGCTAGATGGGATAAATAGTCTATTAAAAATTTCTACAACAACACTAAGACAAATGATTAGTCAATAAGATGACGAAACGAATTTTGCGCTAGCACTATACTTGGGGTTGCAAGCCACCTACCCAATTCTATTTTCTATTATCTCTAGTATATCACAACAAAGCTATGTCACTAATATACACCTATGTGATCAACCTAGTGAGAGTAATACAATTAAATGATACACTATCTAGTCTTAACTATCACTAGCTCTATCCAAGTGAATGTATAAAGAAATACAAGAGAGTGGTAGAGAGGTATACCGCTGTGGCAAGTGACCAATGAGTGAATACCAATGAATACCAAGGAGATAATTAAGACACAATGATTTTTCCTCTGAGGTTCACTTGCTTGCCGACAGCTAGTCCCCGTTGTGGTGATTCACTCACTTGGAGGTTCACGCGCTAATTGGCATCACACGCCAAACCCTCAATAGGGTGCCACACAACCAACACAGGATGAGAATCACACAAGTCACGAGCAATTTACTAGAGTATCTTTTGGCTCTCTACCAGGAAAATGTCAAGAACCCCTCACAAACACCACGATCGAAGCCAGAGACAATCACCAATCCCCGCTCGACGATCCTCGCTATTCCAAGTAGTCTAGGTGGCGGCAACCACCAAGAGCAACAAGACAAACCCGCAGCGAAACACGAATACCAAGTGCCTCTAGATGCAAACACTCAAGCAATGCACTTGGATTCTCTCTCAATCTCACATAGACGATGAATCAAAGATGGAGATGAGTGGGAGGGCTTTGGCTAAGCTCACAAGGTTGCTATGTCAATGCAAATGGCCAAGAGTGTGAGCTAGAGCCGACCAAACGATATTTATAGACACCCCAAAACAATAGAGCCGTTGGCTCAATTATTGGGCTGACTGCGGGACGACCGAACACACAGGTCGTGTGCACCGCCACGTGTCCCTTTCAAATTGTTTAGCCATTGGCGCCCAATGGCTATCTCTGTGCACAGTAATACTACGTGATCGGACGAGCAGTTAGAAAACGACCGAACCCGAGAGACGCGGCGTCAGGTCAAGTCCAAAGAGCTCCTAGAGCCGCTCTGGGCCGACCGGACGCATCCGATCACACCGGACCGGACGATACCAGCGTCCGATGAATTATTGCGCTGAAAACCCAAGACTTGCTGGTTCACACTAGACGCGTCCGGTGTGGTGACCGGACGTGTCCGTTCGCTCTCTGCAATCCTACTTCGGGCTATATCACTTTGATCTGACGCTGAACAATAACTCATCAGCGTCTGGTCACTCCACTGAGCCAGAGTCCGGTCACTTTCACTTAGTCGCTCACCTCGGGTCCAAATATCGGACACGTCTGATCCTAATTCTAGACATGTCCGATCACTTCTGTCTGACTACCCCAAGACTGGATAAAATACTGGACGCATCCAGTCCCAATTTCGGACGTGTCCGGTCACTCTGTGACCAGCGCGACTAACTCTTTTTCAACTCTATCTTCTTTTCCCTTGCGCAAATGTGTCAACCACCAAGTGTATCACCTTATGCACATGTGTTAGCATATTTTCACAAATGTTTTCAAGGGTGTTAGCACTCCACTAGATCATAAATGCATATACAATGAGTTAGAGCATCTAGTAGCACTTTGATAACCGCATTTCGATACGAGTTTCACCCTCTTAATAGTACGGATATCGATCCTAAATGTGATCACACTCGCTAAGTGTCTCGATCACTAAACCTAAAAGCTCATATCAATTTCACTTTTGCCTTGAGCTTTTTGTTTTTCTCTTTCTTTTTTTCCAAGTCCAAGCACTTGATCATCACCATAGCATCACTATCATCATGATCTTTACCGTTGCTTCATCACTTAGAATAATATTACCTATCTCATGATCACTTAGATGAACTAGGTTAGCACTTAGGGTTTCATCAATTCACCAAAATCAAACTAGAGCATTCAAAGATGCGGCGTGTACTGATTGCAATTCTCACTATGCCTGTACCTTGTTTCAGTAGAAAATGGCAAAAACTAAAATTTCCACGAACAAGGTAGTGTATTATCTTTACTCTCTGACTTTTTATTTAGTTTGTGGAGAAGAATGGCTTAATTCATCACTATCTCATTTTAAAAAAAAGTTATTCTACCAAGTTTAAGAAATAAACTTATTAAAGATAGAAATGGCTCAGTCGACCCTCGGCTTGACCGCTTGAGTCCAACCCACAAAAATAAGGTCAATAGACAGCATGGGTTAGTCTAAAAGATACAAATAAGCTAACAGAGCTTTAACCTATTACTTCAATGAGTAAGAAGGACTGACCCAAATACCTAATCATATTGGAACATTTTTTTTCTTGGCCTGTTTGGCTAGTTACCTCACCATGCCGCACCGCAGTTATGGCCGCGCCATAAGTTTGGCGATCAAATCCTTCGCCAGACCTTTGGCGTGAAAATTGAATGCAAAGCACTACGGACAAGCTGGAGCAACTACGGCACACCAACCAAAGCTATGGTTACGAAGCAAACGGTAGCCCAAGCTACGGTTGTTTAGTTTCACCCTAAATTTCCAAAAAGTATTACAGTACCTATCACATCGAATGTTTGTGGCCTATGTATGGAGTATTAAATGTAGACGAAAAAAAACTAATTGCACAGTTTGGTGGGAAATTGCGAGACGAATGTTTTGAGCCTAATTAGTCAATGATTGAACACTAATTGCCAAATAAAAACGAAAATGCTACGGTAGCCCCAAATTTCAACTCCCTGAAACTAAACACGCTTAAGTTAACGTGCCAGACTTTAGGTGCGGTAAGTTATGGCTACATATCAAACGGGCCTTGATCTTATAGAAAACATGGACCCTTGGAACAACACAATGGCTTTGATGGTTAATTGACAATATAACTATTAGAACCAACGACGCTTGCTAGGATAAATATCTCCATCAGATCTCTTATATTTAGTCTTCTATAAGTTGTTTTAGAAGAGTACCTTGTAATTAATTTATGATATAAAAGGATAATATTATAGCAGATTACATAAAATTTATCTACTATATTTCTTTGAAAATAGGGGAGATGTCCTTTATTTAGGAGAAATGTTGTTTTTCTAGAAGATCACTTAAAAATTATAGTACAAAAGATGAGATAGGAGATTTGTTATAGCATCTGCATATCTTAAAATGTTACTTTTAGGGTATATAGTTTGGATAGGATATACGAAACTCGTAGACAAAGATCAAACAATCTGACATCTCAAAAGAAGATCAAAGAACAACTCTACGCTAGGTTAGACCAGGCGAAGCCACGGACAGTGCTCGGTTCACAAGTCACGCCGCAGTGAGACGTGAGAATTGAGGGCCTATCGCCGTATCGGTGAGAGTGAGACCGCGAGTCCACTCGAACTCGATTGGCCCTTTGACCACCGAGGACCTCGTCTCGTCTCGTCGACCGGTGCGGCGCTGCGTCCCACGGACTCACGGAGCAAGCAGAGGAAGGAGAAGGGGAAGCGAGCGAATCTTTTTTTTATCTCTGGTCGGCTGCCCCTGCACCAACGATATCGACGACGGGACGTCTGACACCGAGGGAACGGGACGAGGAAAGGGGTCAGGGGCATCATCACGCCTACCGGATACCGCTTCGCTGTCCGCGCGCGGGGCGACGTCACTTCTTTACATTGCATTTTTTTTCTTTAACTTGTTATTTGTACTTATAAAATATTAGAATGAATCAATTCTCAGATTTGTCTTAATCAATGTTTTTAAGTCCAACTAAATCTATCTACAGTAAATAATATTAAGATTTATGGTACCAATTTTTTCCGTAATAGGTATCCTTTTCTGGAATCAAGAGATCATTATATAAAGAAGTCCGGGGTCTCATGAAACCAAATTGAATCACAAAACTGATCATCTAGCCAGAATATGAGCTACCACATTTCAGCATCTATTGACATGAATAAAATCGAACATAATAGATGACTTGCCTCATGCTTGATGTCATGGGATGATGGAAGCCACCAAAGAGAGTGATCCCTTCCATTTGATTGGAGCTTCGGGATCACCCAGACGCAACTAGAAGCAATTATCACCTTATTATATGGGATATTTGAGACGAAGCGGACAACATGCCTGAGAGCAATTGCCTCTGCAAGTTCAAGATCAGTGGTCCTTTGCATCCCTGCCTAGAAGCAGCCAGAAAGACATCATTGTTTTTTTAAGTTTAAAGTCACCGTTGTGGTCTCTGGTCACTAAACCAATGTCTCTCTGATTCTGTAAATAAAGCAGCATCAACATTCACCTTCACTCATCCTTTAGGCGAGCCCATTGTTTAGATTTTGCAGGGTCACACCTTTTGGAATCGATTGGTTTGTAAAGATGTAGCAGAACCATTTCAGTCTATGCTTGTATTTTGTTTGCAATACCGTAAGGATGCACCTAGAAATTACCATTTCCGACATTATTTTTGTCCTCCCAAATATGCCATATAGTGATTGTTAAGATGTGGCGTCTTTCTCCAAGGATTTTGCTAAATAATCAAATAGCCATTGCTTGGTAGAGAAGAAGTTCTTCAAACGCCTTGTTAAGCCACATCCTTGTTTCAGTTCTCTCCAAATTTCATCAACGTATTGGCAAGCAAGGAAAGCATGTTCTGGAGTTTCTTCTCCGTCACAATAAAAACAAGTGTCAGGTGCTAGGGCATGTCTCATTTTCAATGGATTTCCCGTCAGTAAGCAATTGCTTGCAAGCCTTCATAAAGCAATTTTCATCTTCAGTGAAGCTTTGATCACCCACAGTCGCTTCCACTTTTTTTGTTGTGCATATTTGGTTTTATGTTGTACCTTTCTCATTAGCACTTTCAGTAAGGTAAAAGGAACAACATATGCTAACTTTACTGTATATATATCTAATTAACATAGTAAAAACAATATACATATCTAAAAAAGACAAAACAGAGTAGTATAGTATATAAATTGGTGGATGATAATGGAGACGGGGATCCCGATCTTCCGTCAGGTGATGGTAACTATCGTTGTGGCGGAGAATGACACACCAATCCGGCTTCAGATCGAAAGATCGAATCCTGCAATCTTAGCACCACAGCTCCTCTGGTTATCAACCAAGTCACGGACCAGGTTGACCTTACCAAGAAGGCTAATCTTTGCCTGCGCAACGAAGAACACAAGCAAGAATAAGAAAGAACACAACCAAATTACAGATGAATGATTATCTCACGAAGTTGGGGTCTCATAAACCGATGAACGGCGAAACTGTTCTTGATAGAATAATCTAAGCAAAACACAAACCCTAATGATGGCGGCGGCGTATGATTATAAAGGTCTTAGGGTCGTCGCCTACCCTGGACACGTCCCCTAATGGGCCCAAACACGATACACGGTCCAACGGACCAAAAGAAGGTGTCGTAGCACCCTGGCAGATTCTGGACGCTGACTTGTTTCGACGACCCCCGTTGATTCCGAAGAGCTTTTGACGTGAAACAACTTGGATTGGCTTCCTTATCAAATTATCTTTACATCCATATGTGAATCATCGAAAACGGAGTCCGGATGCGTCCTGGGTGACCAGTTTAAGGCAGACTGGTCCTGGAGGCCGAGGTAGACTCGAATTCTTGTTGGACTGGGCCTCCGGCTTGTGTTGGACGTCCTTGCTGGTCATCATCACATCCACCACTTCCTCTAAGTCCTTTATGACTCTCTCCAATGTTCCTAAGCAAGATAACATCATTAGGTAGTAGTCTATTCTCAAAAGTATGAAAAGTATCGCTTAAGAACGAGCTCACCTCTAAATTGAGTTGTCGCTTTCGAGTCCGGATCATTGGACCTTGCATGACGATTGGAGGATCAGTGGGTACCTCTGAAGAAGTGATGTCCTCATCAGATGATGCAATGAAATACTTTGATGATTAAACAGAAAAGTTCCCTTACTTAAAACAAGATAACAAAACAGATACCGTAATCCATATGATTAGGAATACCGTAATCCATATGATTAGGAATACCGTAATCCATATGATTTGGAAAAGTGCGAAATAATAAATATAGAGTTGCTTTTGTGCTGTGTAGTTGCAATATAAATCGTGCACTCCTACTTGTAGTTCTAGTTTTGACAACAACTAGCTTGCTACTGGCTAACTCAACTGCTACACTCATGGCCAAATATTCTTAGATGACCGCGGTGAAAAATAGCTGCGTAGTGTGATGAATACCCCCGTAATAATGCAATGACCTTACTGGTAGGAAGTAGCGAGTTAACAATACGTATAGTACGCAAAAGCCATCAGATCTTAGCTGTATGTTTGATGTCATCTAATTTAGAATTTACCGTAGACATTCGTATTCTCTCACACGCTTTCCTGAAAGGTTTGACCAAGAAGAACACTAGACTTAGGTCATGTTTGTTTCTCTTATAATCCGTATTTTTTAACTTATCTTTATAGTCGTAACAATGTTTTTCTTTCATAATAAATCAGTCAGAACACTGTTTTTTTTAGCGAAACGAACTGGGCCGTCCAATAAGGCAAAAACAATATGCATAGCAGTATTTGGGAGAGTACGTTTTCCTAACAGCTTCGAATTTGAATTGTGACCGAGATCAAGAGAGGGCTTGTGAGTTGTGACACACGCGTACCTTCAGATCTCCCTTTTTCTGTTTTCTCGTTGCGTTCACCCTGCCAATTCCTTTCATCAGATATTTTTTAAAAACCGAAACCGCCGTAAGAGGCGCTGTTCACCGGATTGCGCAGCCGCAGCCAAAACAGCCGAGCACAGCAATGCGAAAGACCCGGCCCCAGCGCTGGCGGAGACCACCCCACCCCCGCACCTACCCCAGCTTCCATTGTTTTGTCTGGTTCCGCACACCTGAAGACCGAAGGAGAAGCGCCTGACCTCCTGCCCCATCATTTTCACCCCACGCCTATAAGTATCAGCTCCTCCATCCTCCTCTCCACCCCTTTTCCCCCGCCTCTCCGCCGCTTCTTCCGCGTGCCGCGTGCGGCGTGCGCCCCGCCGCCCTCTTCCCCCGGCTCCGTGTTTGTTCCTCTTCTCTTCTTCTCCCCCGAGAGAGAGAGAGAGAAACCCCACAAAAATCCCAGGACGAGAGGCTGATCGTGGAGAGACGATATCGCCACCGACGAACGGCGCCCTCTCGCTCGCCTACGCGCCGTCCATGATGCTGCGGGCGGGCGCCCTGACGAACCCGCCGCTCCTCCCCTTCGGCGGCTTCACGGATGAGGACTTCCTCGCCGCCGACGCCGCTCTCCTTGGCGGGGTTGGTGGCGCCGACCAGACCCTCCTCCTCCTGCCCTCGTGCCCCTGCCCCGGGACGAACGGCGGCGGCGGCGGCAGTAGCTCCGCCCAGGGTCTCGGAGCAGCAGCCCTGGTGTGTGAGGTCACGGCCGCCGTCGCGGCCGGATCCTTCTCGCTCGCGGGCCAGCCTACTGCGCCTGGGCAGGTTTCGTGGGAGGTCACGACTGCCGTCGCCGAGGACCGCACCACCAACTTCTCGCCCTCACCACCGTCCCCGGCGCTGCCGCTCGTGCAAACCACCTCCCAGAGGACCTCCATCTACCGCGGGGTGACCAGGTACCAGGGTGCGTGCGTGCGTGCGCGCGCATCGGTCGCAAGTGGAGTAGTAGATGATGTTCTTAGCGAGAGTAAGAGTGGTTAGGGAGTGTAATTAACGGCTATCACGTGACTAACCGCTCGCACGTGTGGGCCAGGCACAGGTGGACGGGGCGGTACGAGGCGCACCTGTGGGACAACACGTGCCGTAAGGAAGGCCAGAAGCGCAAGGGACGCCAAGGTAATTAGCCCCGCCGTCGACCAATCCTGATTCCTGCTGCGCATCTAATAATCCTCTCTGAATAGTGTTTATAATAAAGCTTGAGACGGCGATTACCGCGGCGTGGCCGGGTGCTAGCTGTGTGCTGGGCCGGGCCGGGCCGGGACGGGCGGGATTTCTCTTGTGTTTTGATGGGACGCCGCCGTCTCAGGAAAGGATGAAGTGACCAGCATCCCTGCGACCGCAAAGCCATGATGACCACAGGAGACCCACACCACTCGCGCATAGTAGTTCCCGGATTCTCTGCGGAGCCGGGGCCTTCCCTTTTGAGACTTTTGACCGTGCAGTTACTAGTAGGTGTTAGGCACATAGATATGCCTGTTTTGTTTCTCTTGTGCCTAAACGTCGGGGTAAATCAGTTTAGTTGCCGGGGTTTATGAGCGAGGATGAAATGTTGGTAGTAATCCCTTGGCGTCGGAATCATCCTGGCGCGGGCGATCGGGTACGTACATGCCAGTTCAACTTGGCAGGGTCAGTGATGCAGCTTTTGCTTTTGCTTTTGCAATTTCAGTTTTTGGCTCATGCGTCTTTCTTCGACGCCAAGTTTCCCGTTCTGTTTCGGCCGGCCCGGTGTTACGTGGACAGGATTTTGAATTTTGAAAATGGAAATGCCTGGTCACGTTGCAACGCTAGCTGGAGTGCCAACCGCCCATATTCGCCCGCAGCGACGACGTGTTTTTCAGTTGATGTTCACGGAGGCCTTGTTCCTGGTGGATAGGTTGTTAGTCACTGGCACTGCTGCAGTGCTGCTGCTGCTGCTGCTGGGGAGTGGCGAACAAGGCTTCCAATCGTTTGCAGCTGCCATAAGTGGAAAGTTTTTTATTTCTATTTTTTTGATTTATTGAAATTGAATTTGGAAGTGTCTACTCCCTCGGTCCCACAAACAATGGCAAACAAGGTTTCCAATTGTTTGCAGCATGCTCTAAGGGCCTGTTTGGTTCGCCTAGTAGCTACTAAATTTAGTAGTTTTTAGTTACTTTAGTAACTTTTCAACCAAACACTCTGACTAAAAGCTACTAAAAGGGCTTTAGTCATCTCTAGTAACTCTGAAGTTACTAAAAGTGACTAAACCGTTTAGTAGCTACTAAAGTTTAGTAGCTCGAACCAAACACCCCTTAAATCTGACTGCAGCGAAACTAGTGCTATAACTTCACAATGAATTGCCGCACTTGGTTGCTGAATTGCTGTTGTGTATGAGAAGATCACAAGATGACAATAGGAGTTTAGAGTAGAAGGTGAAAACAATTTGAAAATTTTTGTTGTTAAACTTCATGTGGGCTTACCACAGATTTTACACATGTACCATGACTCGTTTTGAAATAAGATACAAACAATACTCCCTCCATACTAAAAAAATCAAATCATTTTGGATAAGGCTTGGGTCAAATAATGGGAATATAAATCATGAATAACTTTTAAGTTGTTGAGTTTGGAAATATGAAATCCATATGTATAGATTTGTCTTGAAAAATACTTTCACAAAAATTTACATATATCACTTTTTGATAAATATCTTTATAAAAATAAGTAGTCAAAGTTATGCTTTGGAGACCGTGTTGCTGTCCAAAACGACTTTATTTTTTAGTATGAAGGGAGTACAATTTAAGCTGAAGTTGAATGCACGCTTAGTTGTTCTGGGAGCCATTTTGACTAGATTTTAAGCACGTGCCTTTTGTTTATTACCATATTGAAAAAAAGAAAGGTTTTGTCATTGCACTAGACATACATTACATGGTTCTCTTGCTCTTAATTATGCCTACCTGGTACAGTATTTCTTTTTTTTTTAAAAAAATGAAGTTGCCAGTTTGCATTCATGGATGGCAACATTTGGTCCTGTGAGTATTTGCTCAATTAGGTGCTAAGGCTCTATATATGAATAAAAATTGTGAAGTACTCCCTCCGTTCCAAACTATAGTCACTTTAGCTTCGCCCTAAGTAAAACATATCTAAATTTGATCAAGTTTTTAGAAACATATATTAACATTTATAATACCAAATGAATGCACTATCAAGAAATTTCATAGTGGATTTAATGAAACTAACGTGTTGTTGTAGATGTTAGTGCATTATTTTATAAAACTTGGTCAAACTAAAGAAATTTGACTTAGGAGTTAGGACAAACAAATTGGAATAGAGGGAGTAGTTCATACTTTTCAACTTTGCAACTGTGTATTTTCTGTTCTCTTTTCGTTCTAATTAACTAACTGTGGTTTCTCATGTCTACTCTGTTTATATCCATTATCCTGCCGACTATATGCGGATTTTCTGCAGTTTATTTGGGTACGAACAGTTACCTCTATCTTTTGTTTTCTAACTATACATTTTTAGCATATTGTTAAGTAGAAGCTTAAAATACCTGTGGTGCAGGTGGCTACGACAAAGAAGATAAGGCTGCTAGGGCATATGATATTGCAGCTCTGAAGTATTGGGGTGATAATGCTACTACTAACTTCCCTGTAAGTGTTGTACTTCTCTTCGTTTCTGAACAGTCAACACATCAGTTTTTCCAGTGTCATGAAGGTGAGTTGTGTATCAATAAATTACAAAGCAACCATCACGGTTCAGTTTGGATATTGCACATAATAAGGCATCCTGGTGCTATGTCAAGAATATACAGGCATGCATTGAAAACCATTAACATTTCACCTTTTCTTTTACAGAAAAGGAGCATAAAATTTCTTGTTTCAGCCTGCAGGTCATAAATTTCTTGTTTGCACTCTGAAAATCAACCCAGTTGTTTAGCAACATTATGATTATATACCATCTAATTTACCAAAATCAGATTCCTACACCAATACTTGTTCCATTTTGAACTTAATATGCTGGCTGTGAATTGGGCATATACATATATCATATGTTCTTTCTCCATTATATAACACAAACAAAACTTTATAGATGTACTCACATCTTTGCTCATGACATATTGACTGAAAACGGAGCACTCTTTCCAGAGAGAGAACTACATCAGAGAGATTCAGGATATGCAGAACATGAGCAGGCGTGATGTTGTAGCCTCACTGAGGAGGTATTTTTATAACTTCATACTACTGCAACTACGTGATGTCCATGGCTGCTTCCATGCGTGCTTACGTATTCAACGTGTCAATCTTCAGGAAGAGCAGTGGCTTTTCTAGAGGAGCATCAATCTACAGAGGAGTAACAAGGTAAGTTTCAGTTACAGGAGGCCATCATTGATCGATATCCTTTTTAGCGGTTGTTTTCACTTGATTTGTTTTGTCAGGCACCACCAACATGGACGCTGGCAGGCAAGAATCGGCCGTGTTGCAGGGAACAAGGATCTGTATCTTGGGACTTTCGGTAAGGGCCTGTAATTTTGATGTCGCATACCATAGATCCTCAATGAATTTAGCCTCTCTGTTTTTTTAATCAGAGCATGGCATGGAAGTACCCTTATGGACTTATGTATAGTATAGCAGTCTTGTAGCTTTCTTGAAAATAAACGGCACATGTTTCATTGTGCAAATGCAATGGTTATTTTTATGAGTGATTTGGTCTTGTCATGACTCATCTGGACTAATACCATAAACCCTGCTCCTTGCAGCAACCGAACAAGAGGCTGCAGAGGCGTACGACATCGCGGTACTGAAGTTCAGGGGCGAGAACGCCGTGACCAACTTCGAGCCCAGCCGGTACAACCTGCAAGCAATCGCTCAACGAGAAATCCCCATCCTCGGGAAGAAGCTGATTCAGAAGCCAGCTCCGGAGGCAGAAGACCAGGCCGCTCTGAGCGCTCCTTCATTCTCCCAGTCCCAGCAGTCGAGCAACAGCCTGCCACCGTATTTCCTCACCAACCTCCTCCAGCCGCTGCCGTCTCAGCCCTCACTAGCTCAGCCTCTGCCGAGCTACAACAACTTGGGGTTCGGGGAGCCCAGCTTCTACCGGCCCTGCCCCTGCCCCTGCCCCTGCCCCTGGGGTAACCCAGAGCAGAAGGTGCAGCTTGGCAGCAAGCTGGAAATCGTCAACGGTCTCATGCAGCTGGCCAACTCTGCTGCGAACTGACAGTGCTTATCTGAAATGCCGGTGTTTTGCGTGGCAACTGCGAGGAGGAACTGATGTTTTGCTTGGGTGGCTTGGGGGTAGGTTCATGGAACTGATAACCTGAAGATAGCGGGGTATAACATACATTGTGCCGTTTGTTTGTCGTTTTCTGGTGTACAAAGGCATCCAAGAGTCCAGTTATGCTAGCTAGATGCTGTATTGCTGTTAGCGGAAACAACACTGGGGGTGTGGTCTACCGGAATGGCTTTGAGGCATTCACCTCAGACGAAGTGCTAGATTGTTTTATTTTAATCAATGGGAAACATCACTGGGTGACTGCGTGTGCGGTCTCTCACGGAATGGCTTTAAGGCATTCAGGTCAGATGAAATTAACAATGGGTCATTTTCGAACATGAAGCGTTAGCACATTGTTCTGGGCCCTGCTTGGTTCACATCTAAAATCTGCCATGCTAAAGATTTGACAAGCCAAAAGTTAGATTAAAACATTGCCATATATTTAGCAAGTCAAATATAAGAGTTTGACAAGTTTTGCTAGTAAACTAAATACTAGATAAAATTATAGCTTGCCAAATCATTGACATGGCAAATTTTAGAGGCGAATCAAGCCCCTGATGTTCCACTGTCAGTTACCAATAGGTATTTGAGAAAATTGATACGGATGACAATACCCGTAGTGGCATGCTAGAGGCCGCACCTTCTTCGATTTTTGTAATTTATTTTATTATTACTATCCAAACATTTTCATGTGACACCTCTATGTGACACCCCGATGTGACACTCGTAAACTTTAACCTCTGAATTTAAATACCACCATAGTTGTAGAGCACATCGCCTGCATCCCATGATGATGCGCGCGGACCCTGGATTTAAACACCACCTTAGTTGTAAGCACATCGCCTGCATCCCATGATGATGCGCGCCCGCCGATAGCCCCTGGTTTTTTCTTTGATCCCGTCAGTATGCCAGTTGCCATCGAAGAACGCAGCTAGCAATCCAGTTCAGATCACCCGCCCGCACCCAAACTGGGCGCTAGCCATGGGCAATGATTTTGTGGTGCCAGGTTACGCTAACGGCTCTGGCTGCCGTTAGGTCACGGCCAGACCAGATTCACACACCACCATCACCATGGGCCCATGGCTGCACCAGGCAATGAACTCCAACTAGCATTCAATATTTCGTCATCATAGATTATAAACGTCAAAACAAACGATGTTCAGGGTATCAAGTATTCATGGACAACAAATTTACTGTGTCGAAACACTGAGTTCAAATTCACTCTTTGATGGTACTCGCCAGAAATTTATTCTGCTAGGAGCAAGCACATTGCTGGCAAATGACACAAGAAACTAGTCCCTACTCAACACAGCAAAATGTGAAATGACATAACCGGGAAGAGTCATCTTTACGCCTTCACTTGAGGAGGAGCATCGCCTTGGAGGGTGGGGTCAGATTTGACAGCATCCAGTGTCTTGAAGAACTCCTCAGGAAGAGCAACAGGCCGGTGCTGAGGAACATGCTTAGGAATTGGGGTGTCGTCTTCAATCACCTCACACTCATAGTCATCAGGAACACCCCACGGATCCCATTCTGCCATTCATTCAAACACAGAATCACATTAAAACAAACCGAAGCACTTTGCATCAGCCAACAAATACATATATGCTGGAATTGAAAGCCTAGAATATCAGTTTGCAGACAAGCGGCATTGCAATATAGCATCAGACACGTGTTCATAATCAAGGAATAGATGAATAGATGAGAAGTAAACCAGTGTAAGTGTTGGCCACCCAGCGTTAAAGTAACAATAACTTGCAAGTGATAAATTGAAGGTATCCTCAAACCCATGCACTCAACAGAATTTTTGAAACTAAAAAGTCTGTTCTTCAATTATCACACTGATATATAAAATTAAAGTTCTGCAGCTACATGTGCATGGCAAAGCATATACGAGCGCACTGTTGAAGCAGAAGGTATTCACAGTGTATTGCTATTACCAGCTTGATCTGCATTCTTGCTAATGCTAAAAAACTAAAAGCAGAATAAGAAATAAGATTAAAGGGCACGTAAAACACTGGGATTTATCTCAGTTATACTCTGCTAACTCAGAGACAAAAACAGACTAACTAAACCCATTACATTTTTTCTCAAAAGATATGAACATCGAAGACTGTCACCTTCATCAGAACTACCAGTCTACCACAAAATAAGAGGTTAAATGTTCCACAATAAATTTAGTGGTATAGTACAAAGGATACAGTGTGATATATATCAGAACCTAAGACATCAGTTTAATACTCTGATACACTGCTCCTAATGGGAGGAAACAGGCAGTATAGGTGGCCATTTCCAGATGCAGCACGCACCATGAGACCAGAGGCACACAAGATTCCAGTAGTATTTTCAAGTGCTGATTGCTGATCAGTCCATAAAAAGTTCACTATCATTTTTCCAGAGCCATAGACTAATGAACAATATCAGGAAGGGTTCTAGCCTTCTAGGGATCATAAGGTAACCTCACACCAACCTCCCATCTATCTACAATTCCAAAGGCTCCAAAAAATTCCAATCCTACCTCAAACTATTATCAAACGATAGCATTTGTCCTACATGACCTAACCTATTACGTGTATTGTATTATCAATGTCCCCAAATCAGCGAAGCCACCTATCACATAAAACTTACACATCAAATATATCAATTACACTAACTACTGCCTACGGATCAGAAAACCATAAAAATGGAATAAACTGTAGAGACAACGGGGGTGACAGGAAGGTAGCCAAGAATCACATACCAACCATTTTGGCGATGAGCTTGAGCTCGTCCTCGGCCTCCTCGATGAGCTCCTCGACCTGCCCGCATTCGATCCGGTCCTCGATGCGCTTCCAGTCGTCCTCCTCCTGGCAGATCTGGAGGCGGTGATTGGTGAAGGACTCAACGGCCTTGCGGTAGCCCTCGTCTTTGGGGACGGCTTCGATCTCCTTGAGCGTGCGCGTGTAGAGCCCGATGAGAACCTCCCGCGCGTTGGGCACCACCTCAAGGCCCACGATCCCCGTCGTCTCCTTCACGGGGCGCGCCGCCCTCAGCGCCGCCAGGCCGCCCCCGCCGGTCAGGATCCGCCGCAGAAACATCTCGCCGTCGTCGCTTGCGGCGGTGGTGGTAGTGGCGTCTCTGTGCTGAGGTGCGGGGAGGAGTCGGGCCGTCGGGGAGACTCGAGGGCTGCTAGATTGGGGAGAGTTGGTGTGGTTGTGTGGGCTGGACTCGCGGTTGAGTGGGCTTTCATTCTCTTTCTTCGTTCAGGTGGCGTGGGCTTTCTTTCTCTCGCTGCAATATAGATTTAGAGCCTATTTATTTCCACTAGAGATTGTGAAAAGCAGATTGTGGATTGTAAAAAACTTGGATTGTAAGAGCAACTCGAGTCTTTTTATATCTCTCTTATTTCTTATCTTAATTAATATATAAAGGAATATAGATTTTGGTAAAAAGATATCCTCCAATAACTTCTTTAATTAGATCTGTAAATAATGTTATCCTCTATTCTAGATTTCTCACTAGTGAAAGATGAAAAGCGGGACTGGCTTTCTAGAGCGCACACGAAACATAAAAAGGCTATTAGAGTGTAGAAAGATATAGAGTGATTTTTATTCAAATGATCTCTAAACAATGATTTAGAGAGTGGATTAAGAAAGACTCTTGGAGATGTTATAATACTTTGGATTGTAAAGAGCTATTGTTGTTTGGCATCGTGGATTGGGATGGTGGGATTGTTATCATTTGCTATGCAATGTCTAGAGTACTCCCGAACTTGCCTAAGTTTATATTCAGTTCTTTTATTTATTTTAGAGTGTTGTTTGTCGTTGCTTGAACTAAAAAATTAAAAATATAATTAATACATCATCCAAAAAAGCGAAGTATGTAGCATAAAAACAATACATGATCCGATAAAGATGTTTCGTCTCGAATGTAACTTTCATCTTAATCACACAAGTCAAAATTTCTATCCCAATTAACTTTATTAAAAGGATCCTCCTCCATCTATTGTTTTAAAAAATGGCAATAGAACTAATATTGTTTACTATACCCCATAATAATATATGTTCAAGGTGAAAACTAACAGAAAGTAGCAGTATTAGAAACTCTAGCTAAAACACGGTTCTTAATTACTACTTGCAATCTCATTTGGAGTGATGATTTCACTTTTTTATATCTTTGCATAGATTTATGTTGCGTCTCAAATTTTACATAAGCATAGACATTTGCATCATCTACCCATCCACATTTTTGTGGATTTTCCGTGCATATTTTGATGCATTTTTTTAATGAAAGCATGGGACGGGGCGGGGGCACTGGAGATGTTTTCGTATACCCCATTTTAGCAACAAAATATTGCAACTATTGAATATGCTCTAAGACCTTGTTTGTATAGCTTGCATGTTGTTATACTACAACTGAAACAAATAAGTTCCAAATTATAACCAGATCTTAACAGCCAACAATGATCTACTTCCCCGCTAGCTTACATATTGTAACAGTCTGCAATGCGATCCGTGATGTTCAGACAAAGTAGCAGGGTCCAAGTGCATATTGTAACAATACTAGTACCTGGGGCGCGCGCATTCGCGCGTCCGTGAGGTGTCGCGGCAACCAATTGCAGGGATCTAAAGTCAGTGTCTTTGTGCGAGATAGAAGTCTAAATATGGATATAGGATGGCGGTCCATTAGTACATCGAAGGTTAAAAGGTATCTATATTACAAGAGTATTTGCTGCTATCACAGTACATACGGGTTATATAAAAACTACAATAATTAGAGGCGGTAGTTGATAAACTTCTGGGCTAACAGACTCTGTTGGAGTAGCTGTTTTGGCGTGTGCGCTTGTCTTCAGAGGCAGCCGCTGGCGCTGTTTGTTTCCTAACTGGATTCATCAGCTTCGGAGTTGCGCTTTGGAGTAGCTGTGGTGGAGCATTGTCTGCAGAGACACAAGTTTCATAACCGCAAATTAGTAAAGAGTTGTATGTGTAAATAACTGATCGGTTGATTAAGTATTAGCATGGACTTACGGTTGTAGTAGGAGTCGTCTTCAGGTGGATGGAGATGTGGGCCTGCACAAGCAACTGCGTGATATTAGTGTTTGTGTTAGAGCGAGTAATTGATTTGTGTGCCTAATTATTTTTGTATGCAGACAATGATAGCTGGTGACTTTGTTGGGTACGAGGCATTAGCTTTTTTTAGGTTATGTGGCTGTACTTATGGGACGTGGTAGCAAGTATAAATATAAGGAGTTGTTTTTGGAGTTCATGAGCTGTGGCTGTACCATGTGGATGAGATGTGATCTCATCATCGGAGTAGGAGTATACTCCCTCCGTCCCAGAATATCTGTTGTTCTTGTTTCCCGAGAAACAACTTTAACAAAATATATATTAAAAAATATTATTATTTATGATACATAATTAGCATTATTGGAAAGATCTTTGGATCTAGTTTTTTAACAAATTTATTTAGAGACACAAATGTTGCACATATTTTGTACAAATTGAGTCAAAGTCGTGGCACGGACACCGAAAACGACAGTTAAATTGGGACGGAGGGAGTAGGTCGCGGCGGTCTGACGTATCGAGCACTAAGTCTCCTGTATGAAACAAAAGGAGAAAAAAGAGTTATTGTGATAAAGCAAGCATAGGTAGGTGGACGTACTAATTCTCGCTGCGCTGTTAATCAATAATTACCTCGAATATGAGAGATGCGTTCCTCTGGTGGAGGGTCCCTGCCTTGCATTTGCTCTGTGAGTATTTCATATTTCAGTGGCCAGATATCGATAATATCATTGGTCGCTGGTGCGTTTCTGAGACCTATGTGGGCCTGGAGGGGCAGTGCAAAGAGCTGGCCATGGACTGTTATCTCATATTGGAGGGTAGCAGATATGAAGTTTATTTCATTGATAGCGCAAAGTCTATCAAACAGTCGGTATAAGACTGAGTTGGAGCATAGGTGCGGTGGCATGCCCGAAATGTAGATGATGAGTCGCTCGTATGGTTCGTTTGTAGGGGGTATCCTTAGCGAGGTACAGATTTAATGGATTGGATCTGAGCAAATCCTGTAGTGGAACTGAGGTGGCACCGTGTTGTGGTTTCCATGGCATGAATACAAAGTTGTTATTGTTGATGCTTATGAAACAGTTGGTTAGCAGGTGGGTTTTGGCGGCTGGTGTGGGTAGGCGAAGGAAAAATCCTGGCCCATAGTAGGATATGCTTTCGAGGGCTATGGTGATTCCATGATGCTGGTAGATTGCATCTCAGCTCATAGGCATTGCATGGGAGTGAAGCTGTGTCTGGAGCAGCTACCATGATGGCATTGGCAAAAGAGTTTGTGTCAAGATCTGTCAGATCTGTGTTGTCGATGATTGTGAGATTGGAGAAAGGGCGTCTTGGCATATATATATATATATATATATATATATATATATATATATATATATATATATATATATATATATATATATAAACAGTATTAATGTAATATCTAAGAAATTTCTTGGCATATATTGAATAAAGGCCGTCTTTGTATCTATTAAAAAAAAGAAAAGGAGCACCATTGTATGCTGTCTGTAGTGTGCAGGGAAGAACTCTACAGTTAGATTCCTGTGGCTGTTCTGGTGCCTAAGCACCGATAGGTTGTTATGGTCTACCTATGAGTTGTAGTATGACTAAAATGATTTGTGGAAAATTTGGCTTCTTTGCTGGTTACGACGGTAACCATGGGTGTATGAATCGTAATCCTAGATATTAGGCTGAGCAAGGAATGAGGGTGAGGTGGAGGATGTATACCTTGTATCCGTGGTGGATAGCAGCTACGCGTCTTCTTTTGTCGGAGATAAGAGGCTCGCCGCGTCTCGTCCCCGCATCGCCGCGGCCACCAAATCGGGGCTATGGTCGGCCTGGGCAATCGCCCGCTGTGCGCTCGCCCGGTGCCGTCGCTTCGCTTCTATGTGGGGCCCGCCCTAGGTGAGGCCGCCACGTCTGCTCCTCGCGCCGCCGCGTCTGACCACCATAGCCAGGGCTGAGGCTTCCTTCCTAGGGGCTGCGAGGAGCGAGGGGCGTGGAGGAGGAGGAGGAGTAGCCGCTGCGTCGCCGCTACCGCCTCAGATGGGAGGAGGAGGAGAAGGAGCAGGGAAGGACAGTGCGGCGGTGGACGCCGAGGTCAGCACCGCCTTGGTTGTCTGCTGGGTTGGTCGAGGCGTGGATTTGGGGAAAGCGAGTGGTGGGGTGGGAGTCGTCGTCTATTTCAAATAAGGAGGTCGGGGCCTTTTTTTATGACTGGGACGGTGTGGTAGGGATGGATATTTGCTTGATGGGCCTATGCGGCTGGTGTTTTTTTCGGTCCAAATGGGTTTTGGTATAATGTTGTGTAGACTCTTTTTTTTCTCTGGTTTCACGACATGGTCAATCATATTTTTGTGGAAGAAGTGCTAAATAGCTGAGTTGAGAGAAAAAATAGCAATGGTAGCCGTCATGAAATATTAAAAAAATGATGCCATGCTTCCTTCCTTTTGTGACTTCTTAACTGGCCTTCAATCAAGATAGAGAAACACTAACATGAAGGACAACATTGCTGCAGTGTGGTGTTTATCATCTCGGTGGACGAAAACTAAAGAGATTGCATGCAGATGCCGCACCATCATTATCTGTACAAGATCATGCATGCATGCATGCAATGGTCTATCCTTAACAAACCAGGAAAAGATCATATTGTCGGTGACTGGGCTCTGGATACTGATATATACACAATGGACAATGGTTAAATATGAAAAGGTTGCTCGTACAGGGCAACACTCATCTACTGGATCATTCGAACGAATTCAACATTCAATACGTAGAAATCATGACAGTACCATGCATGTAGTCAGAACGCTGAATCTGAATCGGTGAGCCATTGCAAGAGTACCTTACAATTTCATTCAAAACAGCACCAAGGCCAGAGAATCAATTCACACCCATGCTACAACAAAGGATATATAGTCCACAAATGCAAGACCATGCGAGTCTCGGCGGAATGAACGCTTGCCATTTCAGAATTACCATGATAGACTGATAAACCTGAACAGTCTGCTCTGTTCCGAGCACGTCGTCATAGGCTATAGCAATAGGTACAGGCTGATCCCTATAGCAACAGTCACAGGCTGATTGCTATAGCAACTGAACGTCCAATTAAGAATCAGGGATTGAAGCTATAGCAACAGTCACAGGCTGATTGCTAAAGCTCCAAGCTGCAGGACAGATGAAAGTACAGGAAATAGTTAACACTACATAATATGTGGTTCAGCCTGATGTGTTTGCCATTACAGGAAGTTTACATGTTTATAACATGCCATAGTTTAAGCGGAGATAAACTGAGCTGATCATGACTACAACCATAGAATATAAAAGGAGGCTGAGAATTATACAGGGAAGAGGCTCCTATTTTAAGTTTGGAGTTGAACTATTCTAGTCTTGACGAATATTCTACCATATGAAAGAAGCCTGGGAACTGTACAGGGAATAGGCACCTTTCTAAGTTCATGTGATTACAAAGCACTGGTACACAGTTTCATACTACAGACAACAAGAGTTTGGAGCAAAAGCCTGGAGCATTCGGTTACATCATCGGCGTTACCTGTTTGGGAAAATTTTCTTTAGTTAGTGTAAATGAACAATGCAAAATTTCTTGTTGAGGCTGTTTTGTGTGTTATCTGAAGTGAATTGATGGATCGAGCCGAACTCTGTTCTCATAAATGTACTTTGCGTGTAGTCGATGTATAAGGTTGCCTTAGTGATACCAGAAAGGTATTTTAGCTGTGGGAACCATTCTTTCTAGCGCGGCCTTCAGAGAGAGACCTTGCTCTGTAATTTTTTTAAGAGTCAGTAAACGAAGAGAAGTGATATGGGTCTATAAATATGTGAAGCATATTAGTGTTTCCAGCATACTTCTTGGATTGTCTTTGACGATGAAACATCCTGTGCAACAAGTCTCTTAAGGTCGTTGATGGTTTGGTCTTCTTCATCGTTCTGAACATCATCATGCTGTAACTTGTACCATTAATATGTTAGAGCCTTGTGTCACTATGATATGTATGGAATCTTGAATTATATACATCAATGTAGCTGACCTTGTTCGTCAAATCTGGGTGGCCGAATAGGTTCCTCTGAGCACCGGGATGAACTGCCGACGATCTTACAGAGACAAAGAATGAAGTATTATTAGATAAATATATTGACTAAAGCTTGTCGTGTATGGATCATGCAAAATTGCTAGTTAGAGTATTTTTTTTAAAGCACCTGGTATCATCATCTTTACAGGTCTCTTTATCAGTGTCAAGAGCTGGTACTGGAGTCTATTTCATGTCATAGCAAGACAAATATGGCAGTATGTTTATAAACATTAGCATAATGGAATAAGCTTGTATAAAATCTGGTTACCTGTTGTGTTCCTGACTCAATCAGAAGCACCTCACTTGGATGTTGTGGACTATCGATATTTGTAGAGGCATTTGTTGGGTTCTCTTCTTCATACTGAGACATGGAAATAATGTCTGTTTCAGACTGTTTTGGTGGTCTTGCTAAAACAGCCTTGACCTGGTATTGTTTGTATTTTGTGCTCTTGCATGAATCATTAGTAAGATCAACAGAGAGCAGGAACGTGCTGTTAATGATCTTCTGTAATGGCTGAGGCAAGACATCTCATGGAGCTAATGGGTTCATCACTGATTCACAGTCTCTCTAAATCATTTTGTAGGCTTCGTCATCATAAGCAAAGAATCTAGCTTCACCTGTTTCATCTCTTCCTGTGAACGATATTAGGTACCTGTGCAATTCAGAAAACAGTGGATCTATAAGTACCTAGAGAAACAGTCTGTGTATGTGTGTATTTTAAGCAGAAGTGGTTTCAGCAATAGGTACCTAGGAACCGTAGTTGTGCCTTGACATTTTGGACATTTATAGCTTCCATTCGCCTGTTGTTCAGCCTTTTTTTACACAGTTTGCAAGACATGTACCACCAGCTGGTTGAGTTTATAATGGAGACAACGGTTACCGTGCACTTGAAGGGTCCCTGTTCATATTATAGGGTTAGTAGATAGGTGTCGAATGTTTTGACAAGGTATGTACAAAGATGTGAAAAAATGAGTGTAATATGTGTGCCACGTACCTCTTCATCAAAAGGGTCAACCTGGTTGAGTGCATCTATAGTTTTCTCTGGAAGCTCAATGTCTTTAGCTAATGAGTGAGTCTCTTCATCTGTTGGTTGATCGATGTACACCGGGGTGTTTTTGAATCTAAGAATGGCAATTTTAGTGTTGCAACATATGATGGTCTAGTTACATATGGGGTCAGGTCGACGAAGGCTGTACCTAGAGTAGAAAGGACGTGCCTCTAGAATGTTGGGGTTCAAGTAGTAGCAGCAGGCTAAACTTCCTGTTAGGCATGGTTTATCTGCGAGAGGCCAGAGGCGAACAATTTTCAGAATGAAAAAGTATGCTGGTTTACTATGGTAGATGGGCATATGCCTATGACCTTTGGTCTGGAATGTAGAAGATAAATTACCATTATTTTTAATATCCTCTCATGGTACGCATCCAACAACAAGGCAAACAATAACATTACCAGCCTCACTGTCGTATATATTGCTAATGTTGAAAGCTCTAGCACGCTCGCTCCACAGGGTAATCTTCATCATATTGTCTCTGGATGGGAATTAATTCTGGATGAATATATATTTTTACACCTGTATAGGCGGGTGGTAAGTGCAAGGTGTTGTAGTCTGTGACATAGGCAGTTACATACCTTAGATCCTTGATATAGATCTCTCTGAGCGTTTTTGCCTTTTCTTGGTTCTTTGGCACAAATGTATGCGTTGCTTCATACTTGACGAGGTAACCAATGGCATCTTAAAAATTTAGAGGTCAGCAGCACCAGTTAACAAGAAAATAACAAACTGAAAGTGAAGATAGAGTTTATCTGCAACATATTCTGGATCTACAACGAACCTGTTAAGTTGTAGACCATTCGTGTTGGTTTTATGGCTGGGAACTGAGTGATCCTATAAATGTATTCAGGAATTGTTTGTGGAGGGTTTTGAACAACCTCAACAGTCGTTTGGGCTGCCATCTCTATTATCAGATCTTTATCAACTGGCCTATAGCTTTTCTTGGCACTGTTAATGAGAAATTTCTTGATAATATAAACCTTTCCAACTTCAAAAAGAGATGCCTTGGATTTGATCAGGTCATTTGAAATCTCTGCATACATGGCGTGTCCCTGTAATTGTAAATACGTAATGAACTGATTAGATGCTATCAATATGAACATGTAATAGCAGAAGGTATAGTATTGATTCTATTTTTTGAAGGCTAACTAATTTTAAGATGGTTTTGACCAAGTCAGGAAGGTACCCGTGCGTCTGCTAGAACCATGCCAACATACAGAGGTGGTCCCTGGCCCATGTTTTCATAGTGTGTCCATTTTTTGATGACTCGAGTAGTTATGCCTTGTGCGTGGCGACCTTTCTACAGATTGCTAAGAAACCTTGGCTACTGCATGGTGTACCTAGTATGTATGAAAGAAAGTGTTATTTTTGGTATGGAGGCAGTTTTAAAATAGCAGAAATAGAAGGTTGCTCTCTTTTTCCATTTTGGATAAGCAACTACTGTTTCATTTCTTAGTTTACCAAAAAAAGTGCAGACGCTGCATTCATGTACATATTGACAGCACTACCTAAATCCCTCTGTGGAAGGATTTTCAAAAGCATCTATACAAGCCAAATTTCGGCTACGGTAGGCATGCAGGCCTATTGCAACGAACTGTACATATATAGGTACACTACTTAAATTATCATGGGCTTAACAGATGCAAACAGGAAGCAAAATACTACTGAAAGCAGGTGGAGTTTGGTAGGTGAAATGCATAGGTATGGCTGGTTTCATCTTTTATCTAGTCTAAATACTGAAGCACTTCTCTGTAGACTACATTCTTGGTCTCATTGGTAGCTTTTCCATCGTCATCTTCGATGTATATCTTCAGACCTTGCTTTGTAGTTGCACGTGATACAGCAACGTATAGCTGTCCATGTGAAAAAATAGGCTTTTTGAGGTAGACGCCAACAGCTGAGAGAGTTTGTCCCTGGCTCTTGTTGATTGTCATAGCGTAGCATACTCTGATAGGATATTATCGACGCTGTAGAACAAATGGTCATTTGTTACTTTTTAAAGTTAAGGTTATGCGAGGTATAGCAAAGGCTTGATTCGCCTGTCGCCCATTCATAATCTTAGCTTCAATTGTCCATTCTCCAACCGAAGTGACGATCAGTATTGTACCATTGCAAAGACCAGCCCTTTGGTTGAGATTGCATAGTAACATTATTGGGATTCCTGGTTTCAGAATGATTTTATGCTGTGGGAAATTATTACCACTGATTGAGTTTAAGAACTCAATTGGGTATAAGAGGTCAAATGCTTCTTGTTGAGCGGTGGATTTGTCAATAGCATCTGAGCTCAGGCATTCCTTCTCTGTACCAGGGACTAAGGGGATCATGTAATCATTAACAGTATCTGTCAGTTCATTTGTTGGAGCTAGTATAGCTCTCTATGATAAGTATATAGGGTCTTTGTATCTGGCACGAAAGTTAGGATAAACTGAGTGGACAATAGCTGCAAGTCTATCCTCATCAGGAGTCATAAGCAGTTGTTGTGGTACTATAATCTAGCTTAGTTCGTCGTCTCCGTCTCTAGCCGTGCATGGTATTTTGCCTTCACCGATGTCCAATATCCACCTACTAAATGCTGCCACCTCCTGCTGTTTAGAAGGATCATCTGGTAAACATACTAATCGCATATTCTGTTTTAGACTCAGGATTTCAACATGGGCCCATAACCAAGACCTAATGATAGTGGAGCTAATGATATCTTGTTTGGTACCACCTTCAACCACAGGTAAGATTTGTCTGAGGTCCCCTCCTAGAACAACAACTTTTCCACCAAATGGTATATGAGTAGCCTCCGGGCTTTTGGCTTTTTCAATATCTCTGAATGTGCGGTCTAAGGCCTCGAAGCATCTCCTATTAGCCATGAGGGCCTCATCCCAGATGACCAAGCTTGTGAGCTTAATAAGCTCAGAAAGCATTGTGCCCCTACTAACATCGCATACTGTATCCTCTTCTACCTCACAAGGAATTTTGAACCTTGAGTGAGCTATACGACCTCCTTGGAGCAGCAGCGCCGCTACACCCGAGGAAGCCACGGTTAGTACAATCTTATTCTTTGCTCTAAGATATCCAACCATTCTATTCCATAAGTATGTTTTACCGGTGCCTCCGTATCCTGAAACAAAGAAGAATCCAGGCTGGTTTTGTTCAACTCTCTAGACTATTGTGTTGAAAGCATTTGCCTGCTCTTTGTTGAGAGAAATAGTTGGATTATTCATATCAATGGATGGATCCGAGGGATGTGATAGTTCCTCTTCAACCAGATGATTGTGTAGAATAGGATATTCAGAATGGGTCTTTGGAGGCAGATTGTAGTCAGCTATGTTCTTACCACTCTATGAGAATAAAATGGCTAGCTCATCGAGAAGAAAATCTCTAGTTCGTGAATTAGGTACTGCATAGTTTGGATCACCGGCCATATCTCTATATTGATAGATAATATCATCAGATAGATGACGCCATACTTTTTCAAAGAAACTCTTTTCGTCACCTACCTCACAGAACAGGATCATGGTAACGAACAAGCTTCGTAGCTGTGCCGAAGTAGCCCAA
Source organism: Miscanthus floridulus (assembly GCF_019320115.1). Classification (NCBI taxonomy): domain Eukaryota; kingdom Viridiplantae; phylum Streptophyta; class Magnoliopsida; order Poales; family Poaceae; genus Miscanthus; species Miscanthus floridulus. The sequence continues at coordinate 162,457,335 of NC_089580.1, forward strand.
GCAGCCGACTCATCAAAGGCATTATACCACTCTTGGTCATCACCAAGGAGACCATGTGATTGGCATGCCTCTTTGAAAGTGTGATGATATGTTCCATTATGAAATCTAAGGTTTTCATAGCTGGTGGCACCTTTCACTATTAGAAGCAACATGCGAAGGTAGTACCGCTCACCAGCTGATGGGTGCACATAATGGAGCCTGCCTATTTTACCAAACTTTTGCTTCCGCTTATGCCATTTCCTATCTCTTTGACCCCATAACCATCTAGAGGGAAATTGCGGATAAGTGAGCGCTCTAGCTTCAGGAAAAATTGCATTACACTTAAACCACTGAGTCCACATTGTTCTTCTCAAAAACTCTGTTGATACTAATTTCTCCATTTTGGTCCTTGCACTAAAGCTTACAAAATTTTCGTTTGGAAGGTGGACAGGCATTCTCTCTACCGCTGGGTGGTGTCTGTGGATGTCATATCCAAATATTCTCCAGCATGTATCTTGTTCACAGATATATCTGCAATTGAGGTATTCTTTTACCTCATTTATAGTGTTTGTTTCGTCATCATATGGTGCTTGCTGGCCTTTCTTAACCCTCTGTAGGTAAGCTTTGCTACAATCAGCTCCCTTGGTTACATATTTGAAGAGGTACTTGATGAAGGTCGTTTTATTGCACCATTCAACATTTATATGTGCCTGGTACTTTTTGAGCAGCAACATATTATATGGGACAACCCATCTATTATCCATCTGGAAGCCTCCTTTCTTAACAAAAAGTGCATTTGTTTGTCTCTTGTACACTGCAAAACCATTCTTGTTAACTATAGTGGCTGCCTCATATGGCCTGGGAAAATGTTTTGAGCATTTTTTCTTTTTCATGCAGGGACATTTTGGGTTGTCTTTACCACAAGGGCCATGTATCATATGTTCAGAGACAAGTGCATAGCCAAGTGGATCTATTTTTGGATCAGGTATCTCTGCAGCGACATATTTGTCAATCATTGCTGCAGTTGGACTTGATGTATCCGTGGAAGTCCATAGAATAATATGGGCATGTGGCAGTCCCCTTTTCTAGAATTCGACAGTGTGGAGCACTGCATTGGAAAAAGAGGGATCTTAAGAATTTGTAAGAAATAGTGGCTTGTTAGGAAACAACATGCAGGTAGGTACGAATGGAAAGGACTGTACTGAAGCAAGGATAGCAAGACACTATGCATAAACATGAGTGTACCTGCATTGCAGGGTCCAAAAGATGTACCAGCTTTGATATCATGTAGAAGTTCCTCTAATTTCATATTAAAGACCCTAACTATTAGATCATTCCTGTCAACTGGCTTTTGTCCAGGATCAAAGATGGCTTCAGTGATCTCAGGCCATTTAGGATTGCATGTGAAAGTAACGAAGAAATCTGGAGGACCATATTCTCGACAAATAGCAATCCCATCATGATAATTTTGTATCATGTAACGTCTGCCACCCGTGTGCGACGCCGGTAGCACGGTCATCTTCCCCATCTCGCTGCCCTCTATGGATCCTCTGTTTATTGCATCACAAATTCCTTGGATACTTTCCATTCTAATATCAGCTTGGTTTTCTACTATGTATCGTAACCTGTTTTCATCTACACAGGCCCGAGCATCCACCTTAGCTTGACTTGAGAGTGCACCATAACATAGATACGGATTTGGTTCATCTTTCCTATAATGGAACATGTAGCAGTAGTAGTCCTGCATGGTGACTTTTATATGAGCATTGGCTCTTGTCTATATGACTCCAGCATATAGAACCCCAGCTTGCCAACCGCGCTCAGCATATGGAAATAACAAAGGATATTGAAGCGCCATGAAAGCGGGATGCAGAGCAGAAATCTATTGAAGGTCTCCTGCTTGTTTCTACACAATAATATCCCGCTCAAAGGCTTCATAACTGAAATCACCAACTACTAACATAGCCAGCTGATCTGTAGTTGGTAAGCTGTACTGAGGCGAATCACCATCTCTTGGGCCAACTATGCGAATAACAAAGTCTTATGTTTCATCATCTGCCAACCGGTCCCTCACCATCCAAAACTGCTGCGCGAATGAGTTGTGTTGATCAAGCATGGTAGCTAGGGACTGAACAATAGCAGGATCTAGATCCGATCCTCTAGCGTCATGATGACCTAAAGAAGCAATTCTATTTTGCACCTCGTGTGATGTATCATACACATATAGTTGTATGAACTTGGCAGGCTCATCATCCGATGGCAGCAAAGAACCTATGCGGTGGTGAATTTGTCCACAAATCTTGAAAATCGGAGGACCTCCACCATCATTCATGGATCGGTCTATGTTTGTTCCCATCTAAGTGAAGGCAAAAAGGCAATTGTACTGCCTGATATTTTTCATAAATTTATTGGAGATAGGACCACCGTCAGATCTCGCAAGAGTTGCTAGAGGCTCAGGTCTTGGCAGGAACCATGGAATGGCGACTCTGCCTCCTTTGCAGCACTTGTTGTAGATAACTGAGCCCGAAGAACCCTGGGAGTCCTTGCCAACTCTTTCGGCGTGCCAAAAAATGGCTCGCAGTTGCAGCATTGCTGATCAGGTGGACCATAATATGATCTTCCAGGATACGAAACTGGTTCATAGATATGGAACAGGTAGATGCATAGTAAGAAGCTATTTTTTTTGGGCCTGGGCTGTGCACCGTGCTAAAAGTAAAGGCACATGTGCTGTGAAGATATGGAATCAGTACCTTTGAGGGCTTCTACGAAGGCCTCATCAAATTGGCCACACTCTAGATCAGCACTTTGCCTAGATGCAGCACCTGTACACATACTCTAGGTCTTAGGAATATGGATATGGAAGGAGATAGATAGAGAGTGTGTGTGTGTCTAGTAGGTCTAAATACCTCTCCAGACAAGGCGATGTTGGTTTAACAGTTTCCTTCTTTTGTTCCTACATGCAGCAGGATTGGATGTTTCTAGAGCACACGAAGTATTGTTTCCTGAGTAGAAGAATTGTAAGGCTAACATAGGAACATCATGAATCTAACGGTGTATGTACACATGGGGGCCTGAACAGCTGATGGCACATACGTGCTCTCGCGCGGCGGCCTGTCGATGTCAGTGTACCGGAGCTCTCTGCATGCACAGGAGCCTCCACTGCCATATATAGGCATATACTGTTAGGCTAACCAATATAGACAAATATGTAGGTCTCGGGAATTAGTTCCAGAGATCTTTTATACAAAATGGTGACTAAAACAAAGTGCATTTTACATACATGTCTGTTGTGCAACCATAGGAAGCAGCTACTCCATGTGGTTTCGCTGGCTGTGCATCTTACTATGAAGAGACATGAACAGAATATATTTTTTTTGGAGGGAAAAAAATACATGATTGACACATAATATGAGTAATATAGAGAGATGGGAGTTTTAACACGGAAAAAGGTATGAAGCAGGTACTTCGAAAAAAGGTAAATGGCCATAAATGGCATGAACAAATTAGGTGTGCAGTAAAAATTTTTGGACACAGCTATAACTCAGGAATCTGCGTCTATATGGCAGAATGTGGTAGCACGACCATGGCTTCAGTACCAAACAAGATGTAAGTAACGAAACGCGAAAACATAGTTCCACAATTGAATCTGATTTATTGCTTTAGGAAGCTGTAGTTACAATAGAAGCAAGAAATTATTACAGAGAGACAGTCTAAGAAGGCACAGCCTAGAAACACTAAAGAGCACTACCGTGTGGAATAGCCGCGACCTCATGTAACAGGAGCCGTGCACAAACTTCGAGCGTAGGCAAAAGCACATTTGGGTGTTCTGAGGCCGCTATTACCAATCTAGCAAGTTGTATACCCCTATTTGCAATTGGGAGGAGCCGCTGGGCAATAGCTCTATACATATGTAATCCATGCACACTATAATCAACAGCAGCCGAACCATATAGCCTTTGCAAAGCAACAATAGCTTGGAACGCTGCGGCCTCATACGCTAAAGCCTCATCTAAGTGTGGATGACCCCAAAAAAACAATGTGCGGCGGCTGGTGTGAAGCACACTTGATGGCAGTTCAATCTCTATACCATAAAGATGTGTCCCATCCTGTATCACCTCATGTATACAAGATATATAAGGTAAGCAACATTGCTGTGCAATATCCCTCAAAATAGCTATATATGATGAGTTGGAAGAAAACATGACGCCAATGCTGGGTTTGCCAAATAAAAAATTTGTTTTCCGAGAAAAAAACTTTTGGTGGGGATTTTGCAGATCTGAAATATTTTTTTTTGGCAAAGTCTTCGTGCGGAGCCAAAACTAAAACCAGTGTCGATATCCAGACAGCCGTAAGAAGCGACCGCGTCCTTCTAATGTGTTTGCAGAACCCAAAAGAAAGCAGACTGATATCAGTTTACTTCATCATAAGAAGCACTGGTTTGCAGAATAGGTGTGCATACAAGGATGAGCCGCTCTTACCTGAGAGCAAGCAGGAATCAAGTACAGAGGATCTTGAGGAACACCGAACAGCTATCCAACTGAGCACGACGTAGTACCTTTTGTCTAGCAGAGCGAAATAACCCAACCCAGAACAGCGATGCACGCCGAGGAACCTGTATTATCTCATAACAATAGCAAAAGCAACAGCAAATTAGGTCAATACACAAAGGGCATGAATCATAAAATAAAACGGTGCGTGCAGCAATATATGAAATAGTTTAGGCGAAACCCAATACATGACAGAAATCAGATTCTAATTTGGAGCAACACTATATAGAAAAGAGTGTCCTAATTTCCCAAAAAAAATATATATGGCCACCAAACAAACAACAAGTGAAAGATAACGTTACACTACTATCGCTTATTGCTCCCTATACGCAATAGACAGAAAAATAGCAGATTGAAACCATGTTACATAAAAGATGTTATTCTGAAATGGCTGATCCTGCATCAAACAAATAGCATTGATTCAGTCGGTAAGGAATGACATGTAACCCAAATGCATGTCTTTGCCCTACCCAAATACTGGCTAACTCAATGTTACACTACTATCGCCTATCGCTCCCTATAGGCATATCGGTTAGCAGTAAGAGCCTTAGATGTATAACAGCAAAAAACAAATTTTGAAAGCAGTCCAAATAATTTTTATGACTTATAATGTCCAGCTCATCCTCACCAGTGGCCCTTGGCTGTGTTACTCGTGTAGGAAATCAAACATAAATCATACGGTACCCCAAGTGTTGGCATGCGGCAAACAAAAGCATCAATTGGCATACAGTTGAAAAAGAAAGTAGTGAACCCATGTATAACAACAAAAAACTAATTTTGAAAGCAGTCCAAATAATTTTTATGACTTATAATGTCCAATCCGTCATCACCAGTGGCCCTCGGCTGTGTTACTCGTGTAGAAAATCAAACATAAATCAAACATGATGCCAATGCTGGTTTGCCAAATAAAAAATTTGTTTGCCGAGAAAAAAACTTTTGGTGGGAATTTTGCAGATCTAAAATATTTTTTTTTGGCAAAGCCTTCGTGCGGAGCCAAAACTAAAACCAGTGTCGATATCCAGACAGCCGTAAGAAGTGACCGCGTCCTTCTAATGTGTTTGCAGAACCCAAAAGAAAGGAGACCGATACCAGTTTACTTCATCATAAGAAGCACTGCTTTGCAGAATAGGTGTGCATACAAGGATGAGCCGCTCTTACCTGAGAGCAAGTAGGAATCAAGTACAGAGGATCTTGAGGAACACCGAACAGCTATCCAACTGAGCACGACGTAGCACCTTCTGTCTAGCAGAGTGAAATAATCCAACCCAGGACAGCGATGCACGCTGAGGAACCTGTATTATCTCATAATAATAGCAAGAGCAACATCAAATTAGGTCAATACACAAAGGGCATGAATCGTAAAATAAAACGGTGCCTGCAGCAACATATGAAATAGTTTAGGCAAAACCCAATAGATGACAGAAATCAGATTATAATTTGGAGCAACACTATACAGAAAAGACTGTCCTAATTTCCCAAAAAAAATATATATATGGTCACCAAACAAACAGCAAGTAAAAGATAACGTTACACTACTATCGCTTATTGCTCCCTATACGCAATAGACAGGAAAATAGCAGATCGAAACCATGTTACATAAAAGATGTCATTCTGAAATGGCTGATCCTGCATCAAACAAATAGCGTTGATTCAGTCAGTAAGGAACGACATGTAACCCAAAGGCATGTCTTTGCCCTACCCAAATATTGGCTAACTCAATGTTACACTACTATCGCCTATTGCTCCCTATATGCATATCGGTTAGCAGTAAGAGCCTTTGTGGCTGCGAATTCAGGAAACCTAACGCCGATGTAGTATGGTTGGACTTTTGGTTAAATAGATTATGGTTGTAACATGCACATGGAAAAGTTCAAATATATAAGGAAACAACGCGGTGTTAAGATAAAGCATTACTATGCTTACACTGAAATATTTGTACAGATACTGGTCTGAGTCAGGATTGGAGATGGCTGTGCTTTTACAAACACAAACAAAGGCATAGGCTTATGTCACTTGATTTACAGTGCAAAGCAGAGGATCTACGTTACATTAATAGGTGCTTTTGTACATTGATAGCGATGCTGTGCACAAGAGCACGGTTATTATACATGGCTAGCTTGAGACATGGGCACATCCTTGCCCTGCTGTCCAGTGAACTCTCCATCTTTGTTTTGAGTCAGAAGCTACCGGTTCATCAATCTAGGTATGTGTGTTTCTGAATGAGTTATAGTCTGTATGAAACCTGTACTGTTAAGGTAATGAGTGCTGAGGGATGATTAGTGTACCTGAATCCTATAGGTAGCACATGCAATAGGTGCTGTGACTGCAAGCAGATGGTAAGGTCTAAAAATAACACATTAAAAGGAAAAAGGAAAATTCCATATAGGAAACAGGGGAAAAACAAAAAAAAGTATGAACCTGTCAGCCAGCTTTTCTTTGAAGGTCATTATAATACTAAATGGGTGCTATACTACAGTTTCATTTTATAAAAGAAGGGACTAATAGATAGTACATCCATGTGTAGAGTAAACAAATATTTGTAACTATAATCATTAGGACTAATAATAGGGCAAGCACATCTGTATTATGTAAATATGCCATGTCAATAAGCAACAACAAATCAGTTAATATTTGGTCAACTGAACATGTGGATGTGGGAAATCTAGTCAAAATAGATGGAATATTGATTAAAGTAACTTGAAGACATATGCACAATCTGAAATCAAACATAAATCATACGGTACCCCAAGTGTTGGCATGCGGCAAACAAAAGCATCAATTGGCATACAGTTGAAAAAGAAAGCAGTGAAGCCAAGCAGCAGCATGCACTCCCAAATTTCATTCTGCTAATACCGAAATCATTTTGGATGTGCAAATGCAAATTAGAACACAGACTTTTTAATATAAAACTCAACTTGTTTCTATGTGTCAGTAGGTACCCTTCTAAAATTTTCAATACAACCCAGGCCAGCGAATATCAGTTTACTTCATCATAAGAAGCATTTGAACACCTGCTTCTTATCAGTTTACTTCAGTTTACTTCTAAATTTTCAATACAACCTTAAGAGACATTTGATGGAGCAATCTGTAACAATAAAATTTAATATAAGTAATCATTCTAAGCTTACACCGCACTATATCTTATCTCTCTCCTAGATCAAAGGGCACCGGGCATCTTTAATCTTGGATTCAATCAACACCTGCCTGCTACATACAAACTGCTAGGGTGCTCAAGTGTTGATCGCACAAACCTTTCTCCACATCAAGGTGTACGCATGGCATGGCTGCAACTACTGTACACTTAAGCAGACAGCGGCCACGCTTGAGTACACGGCGGGCGGCAGCAGTTCCAGACCAGCCGCCGACACGGCAGCCCGGAGCTGTCGGTGCTCTACGCTCATGCTAATTAGCGGGCAAGACTGCACAGGCCGCCATACGCCGACAAGCACAGATCCTAGAGCCCATAACGCTGCAGGATGCCCCCATGTCGCATCCCTCAACGCCAGACGCAAATCCTGTGGGGGAACTAACAGATCCGGCCATGGAGGCGCTGGATACGGTCATGGAGGCCCTGGATGAACCCTAGCAAAGGTGGACGAGAAGCATGCAGATCCCCGGTTGACCCAGGCGCCCGAGTGTGAAGGAGAGGAGGAGCAAGGGAGGGAGGCCGCCTTTACCTGGGGCTTGGTCGCGGCGGGTCGTCGCCGAGCCACCCGCGCCGGCCTCCATGTCGGTCGCCGGCGGCGCCTTCGCCAGCCGCGCCGCCCCGGGGCTGCGCGCCACCTGCACCCGCGACCAGCGGCGTGGCCGTAGCCGGTGCGTCGCCGTGGGAGAGAAGGAGAGGAAGGGGAGGCGCGAGCGGCGACGGGAGCGGCAGCGGGGGCGCGAGCGGCGGCGGGAGCGGCAGCGGGGGCGCGAGCGGCGAGCGGGCGGCGACGGCGTCCGTGCGAGCCGCGGGAGGAATGGGGGAGGACGGGGAAGAGATGAGGCCGACTATGTGGACCCAAAATCAGAAGCCGTGGTATATATTCGTTGGGCTGGCTCCGGAGTAGAAGCCGGACTACGCTGAGAGAATTCGTAGACGAGAAGCAGACGAGAAGCCGGTGGAAGCCACTAAGGAGCGGCGGAAGCTGATTCCAGTGAAATCCGATCCGAGCAATCACAGCCACACGATTCAAGATCAGACGGCTGGGGGAGTTTTGGGCGACGTGGATAGCCTTGCTGGCGGAGGAGCATGTTCGTAGACGAGAAGCAGACGAGAAGCCGGTGGAAGCCACTAAGGAGTGGTGGAAGCTGATTCCAGTGAAATCCGACCCGAGCAATCACAGCCACACGATTCAAGATCAGACGGTTGGGGGAGTTTTGGGCGACATGGATAGCCTTGGGCAACGTGGATAGCCTTGCTGGCAGAGGAGCATGTTCGTAGACGAGAAGCCGGTGGAAGCCACTAAGGAGCGGCAGAAGCTGATTCCAGTGAAATTCGATCCGAGCAATCACAGCCACACGATTCAAGATCAGACGGCCGGGGGAGTTTTGGGTGACGTGGATAGCCTGGTTGACGGAGGAGCATGTCCGGCTTGTATGTCTTAATGCAAGCTGATCAACAACCTACAGACAAACAATAAGGGTCTAAGGCCAGTCTTAATTAGAGTTTTATTCTCATTTAAAGTTATGACATATCAACAAATTTGTTTAGCCGGCATGATATTTATGAGAAAAGAGAGAGAGAGAGAGAGAGAGTTTTATTAGAATGAAACACATCCATCATGTTATGAACACAATGCAACTTCCACTAAAAGTGATTTGTTTTCATTCTCGCGTGCTTTCAAAGATCTGTGCGAGATGAGCAAATAACTGTTTGCAATTGCAAGGCTATGGCCCTGTTGGCGTGCCCTTAAACCCGACTTGATCCGCTTCTTTTTTCATCCAGAACAGTGTTTTCCTTTCACAGATTTCTCCAGATTCATCCAAACGAACGGGGCCTATATATTTGATGTGACAATTATAGCATCTTATAACAATTAAATGATATAGCTAGTTTATGAAACTGTGCATTGTAACGGACTGGTTTTTTTTTCACTTGTAAAGCTGGGATTTGTAGCTTTAGTTTTGCTTCCTACTACCCAATACGTATTTTACACTTCTCTCCAGCACGAACTTTGTATCAAACATATACGCTTTCTGCAAAACACGGTATATTCTTTGGCCTGTTCATTTCGCTGAAATCTGACTTATGTTTATGCTTATTGCTGATGCTTATTTATTGTAAGAGAAAAACACTATTCGTTCACCGTGTGCGTGGTTTTTAAATGCAATCATTAGTATTATTCGCACTAAAATTTCTGCCACACTCAGAATCAGAGGCTGAGCTATAGTCATCACTGGGTGCGGCCACACCCACACGAAAATAGAAAAACAATAGAAATGATCAATTTCTCACCATATTTGCACCCTCATATTATATATCCTTGCACCTACAAAGACAAACGCAACCCCCTCGGATCTGCTCTAGCTCCACTCCTGGATCCTCACGACTCTTTCCTTTCTGTATCCCGAGTTCATCAGCCAAGAAGTCTGCTGGGACGCCAGCCAAGTAGGCGAAGCGAAGGATTACGTGAGTTACGGCGCAACCGATTACACAAGTCAACACAACTGAACCCATCTATATCCTTGCACCTTTACTCGCACGTACAACGAAGATGATTAGTTCAGCTCAGCGACGGGATAAACTTCAACGTGAGGTTCCAAAAATATGGCATAAACTGCCAGCAGCAGGGCATCAGAATTTAAACGAGTAGGCTAATAACAAAGTCAACAACCTACTGATATTGACAGTTTTTCATTCCACTTCAGTTAAACCGTAGACAACTAGTAGCCCCATTTGGATTCTCCGTGAGGCACACCAAAGTTACTATTGGATCCCCTGCCAAGACAAAGCTTAATAACATCAGATCCGAATTGAAGAATCAAACAATAGTGTAACAATCGATACCATCTCATCTTGGTATTAGAATAGCAATGCATTGTGGGTTCTATTTAAAGTAAGTTCAGCTGTTCCAAATTATAGTCTGTTTTCGTTTTTCTTTAAGTCATTTTTTCTAACTTTAACCAAATTTATAGACAGATATATCAACAATTACAATATCAAAAAAATGTATTATCAATACATATTTCAAGGTTGACTTATGAAACTAATTTAATGTGCTAGATGTTGATCCATTCTCCATTGAACTTGAACAAACTTAGACTAGTTTTGACTTTGGACAAAACTAAAACAACCTATAATATGATAGGTCAGTGTTGCTAATGCAACATATAATATGCCTCTAGGTCAAGTAACAACTGCAGATATACGTTGGTTAGCATTAGTGCCAGAAACACATATTCACATCCAATGCAAACTAGTGTGTGAGCATTATTAACAACTTCCTCAGATTCCAAAACAACTGACTACATTACAAATTTAAATGGAGCAATACTACAGTACCTCAAAAACCAAAATGAGCCACTTCCTCTTCTTCTCCTTCATCTTCATCTTCATCATCCTCAGAAAATCCAAAATCTTCCAATGCTTCCTCTTCTTCCTCCTCATCGGCATCATCCATCATGTCTGAAACAGAATTTTTGTCCTTCAAACCAGTGCTGAGAACCACAGTTTGTCCTTTGGATTTCATCATATCTTTCTGCAATTTTTCCATATTCTCCTTCCTGCGTTCTTCCTCCAATCTTTCCTTTTCAGCAATCCTCTTGTCAAGATCAGCCCTGAAACTTGTCAAATACCAATTAGTAACACAAGGTCATAAACAGGAAGATCAGTATTCTAACTGTTCATATGGGGAGACAAGACCTGTAGGTTTCCATGTATTCCTTGGCGCTTGCTTCTATAGCTTCAAAAAATGTATTGACTCCAGCACCAGAAATCGCAGATACTCCAACAGAGCGCAAATTCTTGTAGAATTCGTCAAGAACCAGAGAGAGGCTTCGTGTATATGTAGCGGAGTACGATTTGTCAGATTCCAAAGCTGTCTGAAACACCTCAAAGTCTTGCATCCACTGGTCAGCAATGAAACAGGATGTCAGTGCCTGATAGTGAAAAGTCAAACTGGTTGAATGTACAGTACAATATAAGCACAAACTGGCTAATAAGGCAATTAACACTTTGAACAAAGCTTAAGGTCACAGACACAACCTTGGCAGGTTGAACCTATGAACCTATACATATTTCACAGTAAGAAAATTCTGCATGACATGCAAATTGTAACTTTGGGAAGATGTGAATGTATGGCAGGTGCAAATGCGATAGAATCAACAACAAAGTAAACAATACTGTCATAAATGGTATACATACTTCGATAGCGAACTCATGCTTGGCAACATCAACCTTGTTGAATGTCAGGACTAGAGGGAGGCGAGTTTTGTAGAGAATACTGCAGGCATAGAGCATGTTGCTCATAAAAGTAACAGGGTTTGTTGATCTGGGAGTGTCAACAACATATGCTACAACTGTTGGAAACGTCGATGCAAAAGCTTCAGTAATGATAGCTCCTGAAGCTGACCAAGTGAAGATCTCAATCTGACCAGGAGTGTCCACCAGTACATAATCCAATTGGTCCGCACGCCTTTCAATGACAGACACAACCTAAGAATGAATATTAAATGTCATATTAGCTGAAGAAAATAAAGGTAACAGGAATGTGCATTTCCCATATACCACCATAAGTACAATATAATTTTGCAGCAAAGTTAAATTATTCAGTGTGGCATCAGATAAATCCCCCGGTGCTCCTATGTGGATTGAATTGAGCACAATTTCTATGGGAGCTTGCATGGAATGGTAAGAGTTGACATGACATCCAGTGTGTTTTATTAGCACGTTTAACCAAAGTCATCATTCACAAAGCACATCAGTTCTCTGTCTTCGATCCCAAATCCTGTTAGGGCACGCACAACGGCCGTGCTGGCCGTCGTCTCCGAGTGCTAATTTTGCAATATCCCCCTCCATTCGCTACAGTAATGAGGAGAGAGAGCGAAGCCGTCGCGTCGTGAGACGACGGCGAGCGCTCGTGCTCCCAGACGGACTCGACGGCTGGCTTCGCGTTGTACCGAGCCGTCGTCTTGAGCCGATGCCGCGCGGATCTTGCTGCGAGCGCGCGAGGTGAAAGAATCACGCCAAAAATCAAAGCCGTCTTCTCTGTCCCTTCGTCCTCACCGGCAGCGCACGGAGGGCGAGCAGCGAGCAGGCGGCGCCGGCAGCGGGGAAAGGGCAGGGCGAGCAGGGCGTCGGCACCGGGGCAGGGCGGGGCGAGCAGGGTGCCGGCACCGGGGCGGGGCGGGGCGGAGCAGAGCCGCACAGCGAGGACGAGGGCGTGGCGGACCACAGCCGGACCGGCGAGGAAGAGCTGGGCCACGCGGCGGGGCAGGGCGAGCAGGGTGAATATGGCGGAGGTGAGCTTCGCAGGTGTCCATGGAAACTGAATCCAGAAATCCATCGAACAGTGCCATTCCCTAGCATCTCTTCTTCTATCGACTTGACTTGCATCCAGAAATCCATCAGTGGCTTTGTACCGACTTGACTGTTCTCTCATGCATGGATGGATCGTCAAGTTTGGGATCCGGCAACCAGGTAATCTCCTTGTAAACGTCACATGTTTAGTTGCAGCCCTGAAATTCGGCATGCACTGCAATTCTATTTTTTGGATAGCATTTGCAACTTTGCAAGATCCATGTGTTCTAAGATCATTATTTTCAGTTAGTGATGACTGAATGTTTTCAGTTACTGATAACTGGATGTTCTTTGCTACTAGCAGGGAAAATGAGGGAGCCATGGTGAGTTGTGTTTTGCTTCCAGCAAGGAAATTCTGATAGTTCTGTTAGTATAATCAGCTGATGGTCACTTGTTCTGATGGCAGCCTAGGAATTCACTTGTTCAGTTCTGATGGTTCCGATGGTTCAGCCTAGTAGTTCTGATGACAGACTATGAATTCACTTGTTCAGTTCACTAAAAATTCTACTTGTAACGTATGTTATATTTGATTTATGAAATATATTTATTACATTATATATATAATAAATGATTTATTTTGAAGGATTTGTTTTGCATCAATTAGCAACACAATGGTACATAGAAATGATATTCATGATTGATCATGGTTGCATGCCAAGCATTAAACGATTTGTAGACGGCTAAACAGACAGCAGCTGTCTGTTTAGCTATCTGTGTTGTAAATTCCAAGAACATACAGACAGCAGCTGTCTCTCTGTTGTACATGCCCTTATGTTAGTAGAATCTTAACAGTGCACAACATTCTTGTTACTACTGTTGACACATTGGATCAGCAAATTGAAATATTAGCCCTGTGTAGAAGTGCAGCTCTAAAGCTATCTAGAATTCTAAATACTATTTTGCCAAGCTGCAGGACTAACAAATTATTATTCAACTCATAGGACACAGACAAAAAGAATTATTAGCATTCTCATATAAGCAAGCACTTGGTGCCTACACACAGCATACTGGGCACTACAGTGGTGTTAGCCAAAAAAAAAAAAAAACTGTTCACAATGGTCGCCATGTTTGAATTACACACTATTTTTCACCTAACTAGTTGTTCAAAATTTCAAACCAGATGACCCCTTTTCCATTAGATTTGACTGGAAATATAGTTCAATCGAACAAAGACAGGCAAGCACAAGTGCTAAACAACCAGCATACCTGAAGACGAATGGGATACAAGTTTCCACCTCGAAAACTTGTGAACTTAGAACCGGAGAGATAACAGATAGAACTAATAAACAGACTAACAGGCCAGCAGTAATATGAAATGCTATCAAAACGACAGGAGTGATGGAAGAGATTATAGCAATCAACCTCATCGAACTTAGTGGCAAACAAGTTAAGCGAGGTGAGGATGCCACCATTGGGACCAAGGCTGTACTCCTTCATCACATCCTTATACCGCACAGTGTCACGAATATCAATGTTGGCCCCAAATGGCAGAGTCATCACCGCAGGGTCGAGGTTGACGACGTAGCCCCTCTTATTTGATCCCTGCGTATCGCATACCAGCCGGTGCATCAAGGTCGTCTTCCCCGTCCCTGAACAAGGGGACAGAACAAAACTGTCAGCTCTCAGGTCGGTTTTTGGATGTTCATGCTACTGAATGTAATTAAACAGTGGGCGAGCGAAATCGACGCACCGGCCATGCCGATGACGATGATGATCACAGGATTCTTCTTGAAATTGGTGCACCCCGGGCCGATAGAGAGGCTACCGATGGAGTCCGCGAGCTCCTCGCCCTTCCCGCTCCCCTCCTCTGCCTTCCCCTTCCCCTTCGTGTCCGTCTGCACATGCTCCACAGCAAGGGCGCAGAACAGTCACTACCATGGCCCTAAACCCAAATTTGAGGAAAGAAAAAATCCGAAAGGGGAGGGTGGCGGCGGCGGCGTGCCTGGTCCTCGAGGTCCATCTGCGTGGGCTTGCTCGAGGCGGCCGGCTCCGAGTCGACGTCCATCGGCGGTGCGGTGGTTTAGTGGAAACGGTGGTCGACAACCGGCGGGAGGAGAGGTGTAGCCGCTAAACCCTAGGCTTCACCGGGGGTCTGCTCGGACGACCGCGGAGTCTGCGGAGACGACGAACACGAGGAAAGGGAATGAACAAGAGAGGATGGTGGGAGCCAGGATGTGTTGGGCTGTAGCCTGATGTGGTTTCGAGTTGTTTCCTGACTTACCGACTTAAGACAGTGGGCTAACCGCCGTGTGGGTTAGGCCCATGCCTCTACGAGATTGTTTGTGTGGGCTGATGCAGCCCATGCTACGGCGCTGGTATTAGGCTATTTCGAGTTTCATTTCGCGGTTTTTAAACTCTACCTCTGTTCTCATAGCATAGGCAATGGCCTTACCTTGGAGGCAAAAAGATTTGCAAAAATTCTACATTACACTGTCATCAAGTATTCCTCAGATAACCAAAACCTGGTCACTCTCCTCATTCCTCAATTCAAAGTCAGGTCACAATAATATCACATTGGAGATTAGTACCTCTGATAGAAGATTTCTAATCTCTCAACACAGCAGTGGATTGCAGGATATTCAAAATGCCAAGAAGCCAGAACTGCACCGCTCACTCATTAGCACATCAGGCAAAAAAAAAAAAATGATACAAGGCCCTATACTTCCTTCACATGTCCAAACCCCTGCACACCCCTAAATGCCCAGTGCAACAGGCCCTCTCTAATGTACCCTGGATTCCCTTGGACCTAATTCATGTATGTTGTACTTGATGTTTATAATGCTTAATGAAGTTCCTTAACAAAAAAATAGATGTTTGAAATGATCAATGAAACAAGATCTTCCATGCATAGTTTCATTTAGTTCCATAAGGTAGCCAAAACATTTAATTACAATGCACGAGATTGAGATAGTCCGATGAAATAAAACTCTCTATCCCTTTATGCTAGTTTCAGTGTGTTTTATAGTGCTAGAACATTATACACCTAGTTTCATCCTATTGAAATCCATCTCATCTCTCTACATAAATTTCTCGCATGTCAATATTTTTGTGTATGTGATATCTTATCTAATGAGATTGAAACCTCTACAAAACCACCACTAAGAATAGCCTAAAAGTTAACGAGACGATTGACCGTATGTACCATCGGAAAATTCATTGTGACTCCTATACTAGCTTTTAAACTTTTTTCTGCCCCCGTGCAACTTTCGTCGATAACTATTAACTTTCTAACAGGGTATCAGAGGGAAGGAATAAATTAAAGGCTAGTATAGTATAGAAGGTAGTGGAACATTTGCCATGATAGCTCCAGAACAAATAAATTTATAATATTGTCACATATAATCAGATAAATACAAAATTTATATGAAAATTGTAGAGATCAATAAGATCTAAATCTTTGTAGTTCACGACATTTTCATTTCAGATCGTTTATGAGCAGTGGTGGATCCAGAAACGGACCAAGAGGGGGGGGGGGCTAAATAATAGAAGACTTAAAATGGTACTAGCAAAGTAGTCATAAACTAATAGATTTTACAAAGAACATAAATGATGATATGGATTCAAAGTGCTCAAAATATCAATAAGAATAGAAAGGGGATGGGCTGTCAGCTTGGTTGGGCTGTGGAGAGGGCTGTTGGGCCAAGTTTGAAGACCTGCTCCTTGGTTTTTCGGCCCAAGAGGGGGGCTGCAGCCCCACGAGCCCCCCCCCCCCCCCCCCCCACCCCCCCACACACACACACACACCCCACCCCCTATTTTCTTTCTCAAAAGAAAAAAAAACAGCCCCCCACCCCGCCACCCTGGATCCGCCCCTGTTTAGGAGCGCACTCACATATTATGAAATTCAATTTTTTAAATTTTCAAATGATTTTGGATGCAAATACACCGTATGTCAAAGTTCTAGTGCTCGACGGGATCTAAAACTTCGCACTCACATATTATGAAATTCAATTTTTTAAATTTTCAAATGATTTTGGATGCAAATACACCGGATGTCAAAGTTCTAGTGCTCGACGGATCTAAAACTTTGTAGTTGAAAATTTCTCGTTAACATAATTTAGAAGCCAAAATATTTAATATAAGATTTTTTAATGTGTCGTTTAGTTTTTTAGGCAATTCCCTCTATACCACTCAGGGAGTTAACAGATGGAAGTGGCATCATGAGGAAGAAAATTTAAAAGCTAGTATAAGATCAGTCGCAACATAAACTTTTTAATAATTTGTCTCGAAGTTAATATACAGTGACCGCACATAACGGTGTCCGTCACTTTAACCTCGGCCTTGTTCACTTTGCAAATTTTTTGAACCCGATAAATAGTACCACTTTCGTCTTATTTGACAAATATTGTCCAATCGTGGACAAACTAGGCTCAAAAGATTCATCTCGTGATTTCCAACTAAACTGTGTAATTAGTTATTTTTTTTACCTACATTTAATACTCCATGCAAGCGGCTAAAAATTGATGTGATGAAGAGAGAGTGAAAAAACTTGGAATTTGAATGGCATCTAAACGAGGCCCTCAACAAAAGTGGCGGGCTTCGTCTTACACCCATCACTTTTTACACAAGTGATGATGGGTGGCTGTCCGTTCATTATTGATCCTTTTAGACGGCCTACGGCCACATACTGTGTACGTGTACGATGACTATCGCTTCATGAGTTAACGGCGTACGCCAGTCGCTATTTAGCTGGTATTTTTTCGAGATGGTATCCTATGGCATATTTTTCATTAAGAAGAAGTAGAGTGTTACAAGTCACATAGGACTCACAGTGGTCCTTCTTTGCTGCTGTTGTCGTATCAGCTTCCTTGGCATATGCTTGGCCGCCGAGCCAATTGGTTCTTTCTATGGCAGATGCTTTGCCGCCTTTGTTGTTGGAAGCTCGCCTCGTCACCATCGCGGTTTGACTACACTTTAGGTTACCAGTGTGTTGTTGTCATTCTTTCATAGGCTCAGTCTGTTAGGGTCTTGAGGCTGAGGTGCCCCCCCCAAGCAAAGCATCCACCAAAGAAGCCGATACGACAACAACGACAAATATCCGCGAGAGAGGAACCACGGCGGCCAAGCATCCGTCGGAAAGAGACGCGCATTGGTAGCGGCAAAATATTCGCTACCACCGCATCAAGCGAACCAGCAAACTGCAGCGGCAAAGTATCTGCTCAGCGAAAACACACCAGCAACAAAGTATCCGCCAGAGAAGCGACAAGGGAAGCGCCAAGCATCGCCGAAGAAGCGACCACACTATATGACAGACACAGGCGTTGAAGGACATGAGGTGTGCACAGGCACAACCAAAAAGATCCATCGCCAACCGGACGAACTGCAGGAGCACTAACGACACGGACGACCATGCGCAACACCGAGGAGGAAGGCAACCCCACGCGCGCCATGACATGGAACTTCAGAGGCAACGCCTCCAAGGAGGATTGCGATGCAGATAGTGCCGCCATTGCCTTCCCAGAAGGAGCTTGGTTTTCACCTAGAAGATCCACGCCGGCAGGAGAGGGAGGTGCAATGACAGATGCCTTCAAGAAGGAAAACGGCGCCCCAAGGGCGTCACCATCGTCGGCCAGACAGCTAGGCCTTCGCCTAGCACCACACCACCAAGACGCAGACCACGAGCAGGAGTGCAGTGGCCATCGCAGTCACAAGACGGTCACGAGCTAGACAACCGGCACGCAGAGGCGGTGGGGGGGGGGGGGGGGCGAGCCGGCCGCCGCCCAGGGCCGACAACCAGTCGCGCAGACGCCAAGCCCTGCCATGCATCCAACCCGTCCAGCCACCGGGAGCCCGGGTGAGCCTGATGGCCGCCGCCGCCGCCGCCCCGGCTACAGCCGAGCGCGGGCGCTGGGAAGCGCACACAAGGTAGCCGCCGTGCCCTAACCGCCATGGCTAGGAACCTGCCGCCAAGTCTCTCCAAGGCGCAGGAAGGCATGGGAGGTTAGATCCGGCACCGGGAAGAATAGATCGCGTGGAGGCATGGCTGGATCTGGCCTCCAGTGACCGGCAGCAAGCACACCGGCAGTGGAGAAGTCGATGGGGTCGAAATTGGAGGGGTGGATATAGAAGGGCGGGGAAGGAGAACGAGGTGCGGATGGCCACCCCTTTTGAAGAGCCGCCGTTCACCTGAGAGCGGCGGCGGCGGCCAGGGAGCAACCGGCGGTGGGGAAGAGTTGCGGTAGAGGCCAGACGCCCCCAAGTCGCCTCACGAAGGAGACGACGCGGGGTCGGGGAAGGGAAAGCCATTCAACTGTTTACTCCTTATTGATTATGCTTTGCCGGCCGTACTCATGCATGAGTAGTGCTATTTAGCTAGTCTTATCTTTACCTATAAAAGAAATTTAGCAGTACCTCTTAGGATTAATAAAGTCATTATAGATGTATCGATGTTCATGAGCAATATAAAACTCACTATACCGAGTTAAGGACCGACTACCCACGACGTGAGAAAGAGAGAGAGAGAGAGAGAGAGAGAGAGAGTTTGAGCACCGGGTCCCACAGAGAGAGAGAGAGAGAGTTTGAGCACCGGGTCCCACCATTGTGCGGGACGATGCCAAGTTACAAAAACTTCTACTCGAGAAAAGTTACCTGCCTCGATGCTGAGCCGCCTGGGCAATTAAACAAATATTTTTGTACAAGGGCAGAACTTGAGAAAGAAAGGAAATACTTTCACTTATTAGATCCCACTTGTACTACCAGCATCGATGCAAATATTGCATCTCTGATCCGATTGTTGGCATCGATGAAACTTGGCAGGGGAATCTCTTTGGCACCGACTATGCTGTGGCTAGTCTAAAACTGGGTGTACAAAAATACATGTTCACATATATACATGAGATTAACAAAGTCACTATAGATATATCATTGTTCACGAGCAATATAAGCACATGGTGCTAAGTCAAGGACCCGGACTGGGTATGGTTATAAAAAATACACGGCATATATGTAATGTATAGTATAATATAAAGCAAGAATTTCATGTAGGAATACAAGTACGAATAAATCAAATAACATATCCCGTAAATCTTGAATGAACATAATTTAAAGCAAGAATTGATCAAACAATTCGTATGAAAAAATTGTATTATATATATACTAGTATGTTCCTGTCGATGGACAAATCCTAAATCATGGACACATAATCGAAGAGCTGACAACTCCTCGTCACTCATCGGAGAGCTTGTCGAGCAACATCCGCATCACCTTGACCTGCACCTGCAAGTCCTCGATGTAGGTCGCCGTGTCTTGGAACAGCTCGCCGAGCCCGCATGGCTCGCGGCAGACTGGCACCAGCCTCCGTAGCTCCCTCACCTGCTTCACCAGTCTAGAATCCTCCACCATGTCCCTCTCGCTAATCGCCGGCGGCGCCAGCGGTCGTGTCGCCTTGCTCCTGCTATCTCCTCTCATCCTCGATCGATCGTCCAGCACCTGCCTTCGCCGCTGGCGGCAGCTGGAAGGGAAGAGCGCTGAGGATGAGCTGATCGATCGAGGAGGAGGGAGTGGTCTTCTTGGACGGAACAAGGCAATAAGGCACGTCGTCACCCGGGCAAAGGCAATGAGTGCGCACGCATATATAGCCGCAATCTTTGTTGTTTACACCATGGATGGATAGGGATAGATGATCGCGAGAACATGGGCGCGCGCACAACACCCAATCATGTGTGCCGGGCGGCCGGTGCGGCTTCCAGATGCGCATGTCCGAACCGTCACCGCGAACCACACACAAAGGGTGCGCGCGCGGCTTATTCTAATGGCGCCGTTGCTGCGGTTGGCGGGACACGGACCGGCGATGCAAACGCAGCGCGGTGATTCTGTATTGCCGCCCGCGCGCCCGCCGACGACGACGCACAGCCGGCGGCGCGCGCGCGGCTTCGCGGAAAGCCTTGCGTCGTCATGCCGATCGATCGATCAACCAAGCAATGCAGATGACCGAACATGCACGTTGGTAGTAGGTGTCACGGGCTAGCTGATCGATGTGTACGCTTTTGGTGGCTAGGATTGATAGATCAATCAGGCTACTAGAGCGATGAATAGGTAGAGCGAGCGTGCGTGCATGGGTGTGTGGTCTGTTTGGCGCTGGCGCGTTGTTGCAGCTGGGAGCGAGCACATGCAACCACATGCACGATGCCGCCATTGCCATCCAACAAACCGGAACGCCAGCTGCAACAGATGCACCCGTCGCTATTATATCGGCCGATCCCTTCTCTGTACATGTGTGTGTTGCATGAAGGCGTGCATGCATGCTTGCTATGAGATGTCGCTTGCATTGCTTTGCTTGCCTATAGCTTCGTCCATGCCCTTTTGTCACTGCAACACCCTGGATTATTCTCTCGTCTGCACCTTTCCGTTGCCCGTAGCCATCAGCAATCTAATCTGCATATTTTAGCACGTTAGGAAGGCTTGGGAGAGACTCCTAATCACGCACTAATTAATCAGCCCTTGCACCGTCATTCCAGCTCAATGCGCATGCGTGGTGTAGTGCATTTTCAGCCAATAGGTTCCTTAGCTTCCCTTGCACAGAGAGACGTGTGCGTGGTTGGTTAGCCGGCAAACTTAATTTGGCCGTGCATTATTGGATACATCGATGACACGTTCGTGCTAACCATCTGTCAAGTTGTAAATTAAGGACGCTGATGATTAACGTTATTTTCCGATCACTAATTTATTGACTATATATTAGCAGGGGTTTGCACCGAACGAAGCTGCGTTCACACACAGATCGATGTCAATGCTGCAACACTCGGTGCTGTGTTTGTTGTTTCCATACTGCACATCCATCTCTGAAGTTTCAATTAACAAATTTGCAGTGCAATTCTTTTCCTTTTATTTATGAAGTTAAGTCTACCACACAATATTGGACTATACGGCGGCTAAGGCATTGTCACCCTGATAAGCAGAACTTTTGCATTGATATAGCAGGGTGATGCGAAGGATTTCAGCACCAAAAGGTAAAATAATAAACTTCATAATGCGTAAACACTTTTTAACGACGTCTTCTCTAATGAGTTACACTAATGCTGAATGCATGTTACTCTCAGTGTGATGATATACATATATTATTCTAGTATATTATTATTACACGTACCCTTGTTGGGGTGTGTGTGTGTGTGTGTGTGTGTGTGTGTGTGTGGGGGGGGGGGGGGGGGGGGGGGGGGGGGGGGGGGGAGAGAGAGAGAGAGATGCATGCCGCATGTGTGCTTCCCTGGAAGAAACCGTGATCAAGTGGGTAGCAATCGTACGTTATGCTCGGCCAGTGACGCCTGTACACGCGCGCGCAAGCTTGTCAATCCCTGTGTAAACAAATACACACACAAAAGATATGCATATATATAAGTACCTAGATTCTCACTAATCGCTGCTAGGATAAGCTAGGATGTGCATGCTGGGGTTCATCTTCTTCTAGCTCCCTCATATAGTCATATATATAGTTTAATTGGAGTTCAGTTAGGGGGAATCAAACAAACAATTGTATTGGCTGTCCGGTCTTTTTTTTTTTCAGCCGGAGCACTGTTTTTTCTCACCAAATTCCAATATGAACAGTGTTTTAGCTGCTACAGTAGAAATTCAATGTCAGCCGACCCCTCTCGTAGCTTTTGAATCATGTCCCCACGTGCTTGATGCATACATCCAAGGCTAGGGCTAGCTGCGAACCGCAAAGTGACTGTTGGAGTGGCCCGCACGCATCCACGTATCGTGTCCTCCAGCCCATTGTGTTGTTTAAGAGGGGAGACAGAGAAGCATTAGGCCGGCCTAACCATCATTAGCCTTCAAACAAATTATTGGGTGTCATCGAGAACTAGAATAATCCTCTCTAACCAAGAACCATAGCTAGCTTAGCAGTACTCTTTTTTTCTGTTAATATAAGAGCCTCCTGCTGAAGGGTTACAATTACAATTTATGCATGCTTTGATGGGCCAGGCCTAGCTAAGCAGCTTTCACTGTGAATATATGCGCATATATAGTCGTATATACTGCACCTAGGTTGGACATTATGCATACATCCAAGGCTAGGGCTAGCTGCGAACCGCAAAGTGACTGTTGGAGTGGCCCGCACGCATCCACGTATCGTGTCCTCCAGCCCATTGTGTTGTTTAAGAGGGGAGACAGAGAAGCATTAGGCCGGCCTAACCATCATTAGCCTTCAAACAAATTATTGGGTGTCATCGAGAACTAGAATAATCCTCTCTAACCAAGAACCATAGCTAGCTTAGCAGTACTCTTTTTTTCTGTTAATATAAGAGCCTCCTGCTGAAGGGTTACAATTACAATTTATGCATGCTTTGATGGGCCAGGCCTAGCTAAGCAGCTTTCACTGTGAATATATGCGCATATATAGTCGTATATACTGCACCTAGGTTGGACATTAAGCCCTTGTTTAGTTCGCGAAAAGTTTTCTAAAAAAGTACTATAATACCCATCACATCGAATCTTGCGATACGTGTATCGAGCATTAAATGTAGACGAAAAAAAACTAATTGCACAGTTTGGTTGGAAATTGCGAGACGAACGTTTTGAGCCTAATTAGTCCATGATTGGACACTAATTGTCAAATAAAAACGAAAGTGTTACAGTAGCCAAATTTCTAACTTTTCGCGAAATAAACAAGGGCTAGTTTGTTGACTTGTGGACCCGTGGTTGTCATGCATGACGCGGCTCATGAGGTGAGCTCAGTGAAGGGTTGTAGTTGTCTAGTTGAGTATATCGGTCAGTTGACAATGGGGTCGGATAAGCTTGGAGCCATCTGTTAGGTACATTTTCTTCAGAATACAGGTCAAAGAACTGAAGGCTAGTGACATCCCCAACCTTTGCGAGATACTTGTTCGGCTATGCTGTGTTGGAATATAAATGGGCTTGACCCAATTGAAAATATTCAATTATTTATTTTAAATAAATCTCAGAGGTCTATTGATGTATGCATATAGCAAATAGAAGATACCCAATTTAGTGACGCGGAAACAGACGCTTCAATGTGTGATCACATACGTGTGTAGTTGAAACATGTCTCTCATGTGTTGGCCCTAAAACTCAGATCTTTTGTGGGTACATATCGTAGACACGGTTCAAGAAAATGTGTCTATAATCTATACCTACGACGTGTCTGCAGTGTAGGTGCTTGTCACATATGAGGGCAACCAAGTCCATGTCCCTTGATGAGGGCGTGGACCCGAGAAACTAGTAACTTTGACATAGCATTGCTCCTTTACATCCACCCTCCTCCCACCCCTCCGCTCCCCGTGGACCTCGAATCAGATCTTGCCATCTCTCATCTTCATTCCCCTCGACCCCTCTGCTCCCCACCTCACATCCATCTCGACACGTTCCATGGCTACCGCTGCCACCTCCTCTCACTTGACCTTCGCCTCCACTGTAGGCTTGACGCCCTCACCGTTACATCCTCCTCCCTCTGTGCCTCCAAGAAGGTGGAGGGTTTGGGTGCTAGCGGCGGTGAGAGCTGCCGCGCCAATGCGGTGCACAGTGGTTGCATATATGAAAACACGTCTCCTTGTAATAATCTCTTTAGTCTTGCGTTGTTACCGTACAGTAATATTGGGTGGAAGATCGCTAGTCTTATGGATCAAAAGAGCAACAGCACACGAGAGACGAAACACATGGGTCCTGACCGGCCCCTGGCCCCCTGCCCCCAGTCCACATGAACAGTGCGAAGCTACCCAGTAGGGATTATTCTGGTGAGTGGAGTGATCATGGCACACAACTAGTTTATCGTGTTCGACGCCAAAGGCCCAGGACGCATCAATCTCGGCACTGCTCCACCTGAAAATGACAAGGAATCTAGTTAAACAGAGTAACCGTGTCCTCTCCGATGTGGACACCTCCCGATTGTACACATGGTTTCGCTCGTTCTCGATCAGGAAACAATAAAATACACGCACGCTGTTCTTTATTTAACTCAGACAGCAGACGTCGCCAAGTGCTCGTCCTGGACTCCTGGGCAGTCAGTCGTCCCAGAAATCCGTGGATGTGCACGGGGACTATACACGTCGACAGGATGCAGGAGCATGCATGGCCTCCAGGCTCCTGCTGGCTCAGCCTAATAATATAACGTGCGCGTCTCGATCGATCGATCAACTCCAATGGCAGCTAGTGCGTGCGGGCGTGTGTGGGGGTGAGGGTGGCCTCTTTTTGTGCTGTGCGGGCGTACGTGGCCGGCCGCTAGCTTTAGTTTTTACTTTTACCTGCTGAGAGGCGGCCGGCCGCGAGCCAGCCGTCTATCAATCGACAATCGCCATCGCTCACGCACGCACACCATTGCAAAGTGACAGCGTCGCGTGCGCGCAGTGCAGGCAACTTTCTCATGTGTAAAGGCCACACTGTTCGGGAAAGGGAATCTGCTCCTCTTTGGTGCGTGGTGTCTGCCTCCGACGGGCGGGCCTCTCATCAGACATAGGCGGTGTTTAGACACAGGATACTAATAACCGCGAGATGAATTTATTAAGCCTAGTTAACCATCATTAGCACATGTGTTACTGTAGTATTTTATTGTCAAATCATGAACTAATTAGGCTTAAAAGATTCGTCTCGTAAAGTAGTTGTAATCTGTGTAATTAGTTATTTTTAGTCTATATTTAATACTATATGTATGTGTTGAAACATTTGATGTGACAGGCTATAAAGTTTTGGCGGAGAAACCCGAGGAGGGCATACTGGTCCGGTTGTTGCTGGCGCCTGGCGGGCTTGAACATATGTCGCTTGAGACTCTGCCGGACTGCAACCTTGATGCTTTCTGTTTCTCATGCCTTGTCCTAGTATTGAGTTAAAGTGACACGATAACAACTTGAATTAAAGAGGGAAACGTGTGATAAGCTTCGATCAGCACAGTAGTTATGGCAGAATAGCAATAAACTTTTTTTTTTCTCTTATCGAGAGCCGGCCAAGAGGATGCATGGAGTTGTGCGGTCATGCGGAACTTTTGACCTGACCGGTGTACATTTTGGTTTCATCAAAACAGACTTTAGTTGGGCTTCTTGGCCGGTTGTGTTCTGCTAGCTAGGGCCCGGGTCCGAGCCCGACCCAGCTTCCTAATGTTAGCACGCAGTTCCGACCCAACGAGCGATGGATTTCCTCTCTTGCTTGCTCCCAGCAAAATCCTGCAGGTACGACCACGACAAGCAGCAGCTACCGCCGTACTACGCTTTCAGCGCGACGCCGTCCGTCCGGGCCCCAACAAAAGCGCGCTCCCAATACCGGATCGTGGGGGCGCCAGCCGCAACGTACACGCATGTGCCGACGCCGTGCAAAGTCGCGCAAGCGCAGCCTATGGACAGCACTGCCTCTGCCTGCCTCCGTCCGTCTCGCTCCGATCCGTCCATTATTGGTGGTCCAGGCAGCACGCAGCACGCAGCACCGCAGCAGCAGAGTCCCGCCCCGCCCCGCGCGCACGAGACTCCACTGCGGAAGAAAGAACCAAAGCCGATCGATCCATCCAACGACGGGCTCGCCCGCCTACCCGGCTGGCGGTCGACAGGCCACATGCGCAAGCTGCTGCTGCCACCGTGGGCTTCAGCGCTGGCCGCCGGCTGGGGCGCGCGGCTCTGCGGCAGCATGCATGCGGGCATGCACGGCCACCGCCGGGCGGGTACGCCACATGCATGCGCGCGCCAGCGCCAGGGCCAGGCAGGCACGGGCAGGGAAGGGGCCGGACTGCCGGAGCAGGCGTGCGCGCGCGCGCCCGTACGCGTCGCGTGCATGCGCAGGGGGAGGAGCTGGATCGATGCGCTCCTGGTACGTCTCGTGGGCGTGGCGTGGGCCGCCCCGCGCGCCCGGTCCACCACCACCCAATCTCATCGTCATGCAATGATGCAAACTGCAAAGCGCGCGCCTGGCGAAACTGCTTGATTAATTGGCAGGGGGCTGTGGCTCAGCTAGCTAGTGTGCATGTAAGTCACTCGTTTTCAGTCACCTGACTTAACGGGTATGAGCTTATAAGTCATCTACAACCAAACATACATGACTTATAAGTCACTAGTTTTCAGTCACCTGACTTAATAAGTCAGGTAAATCACCTGACTTATGGAAACCAAACAGAGCCTAACAAGACGAATATATACGATGCATGCATGGGTGGTACGTAGTATTCCGTGAGATGGACACTGCGTGTGTGGCTGAATACAGTTAATACCTCTGTGTGGTTGTAACCATGCACATGGTGACATGGAGATGGAGCCATGGATGCGCTACCGCGCGCGCTTGTATAACCTGTACAGAAGTAGGATGATTGGTGAGCACGGCCGGACACCGGCAGAAGCTCAGTGTCATTTCTCGGGTGATCTAGGAAACCACGCCGCTGCATGCATGCATGCATGCATGAGTGCATCTGACGATGACGCTGCTGCAATTCTTGTGACCTGACGTGCCCTCCCACTCGAAACACTAGGCAGAGATCGACAGGTACTTCCGGATGCCGGACGGCCGGCCACTGTCGGCAGGCCAGCCCCTCCGATTCCGATCCAAACGACCAAATCCCCGCTGGCCGCTGCCAAGGTTGCATGGCTCCTCTAGTCCTTGTGCGCATTTCGCATGTCTTTCCGAGCACAGTCTGAGCGCCTGATCCCCACCTCGCGCCCGTCCCCTCGGCCAGCAGCTCCCGCAGCTCTGCACATGCATGCAGGGCTAGAGGAGTTCCTTTTCCACGGAACCGTGTTGTTGGACTTGGACCTCGGCGTTGTGGCACTCCCTCTCTTCACTTGATCTCAGGCTCTCTCGCTTCTTTTAAGTGGCATTGTTTATAGCAACTACTAAACGGACTTCTCGTCCCGCGCGTATGCTAGCAGTACAATAGCACGAACGTGCAGGCAGCAGTGGCTGCGGTGGTGGAGCAAAAGACTTCGCCAGTTAGGTCATGTTGGGTGCATATATATTCATCTCAATCCACATGTGTTAACGTGGATTTAGTAGAATTAGACAAAATTTTATTTCATTCCACTCTAACACATGTGGATTGAAGTGAATACACGTACGTCCAAACAAAGCCTTATGGGGTCAAAATGTCATTTGTTGTTACATGTGATACTGTGTAACACCCCTGGTGTTATGAGTTCGTTTAACACCGCCCTTTAGGTCTAAGTCAAATTTTCGTAACGAGTTTATCAGAATTTTTGATTTAAAATTTACTTGATGTGCTAAGTGAATCCGGTGACTCAGTTTTGTGGACTCGAATAAACGTCCAAGTTAAATTATTCAGTGCGTAAAAATATTTAGGAATGTCGAACGATAATTCTGGTAAATAAATAGCGAACGGTTTGTTCTATTAGATTAAGCATGAAAAGCGACTGTTATAAATAAAATAAAATCAATTAATAAATCGAACGATATATATATATATATATATATATATATATATATATATATACACACACACACACACACACACACTCATGGGTTTATTTTGATAAGCATGAACTAGCGAGAGAAAGAGCGCAGCAGTTTCGTTTATTTTTCTAGCGTACACCGTACTCGTTGTAGGGTAATTATTCACTATCTCATTCCCGTCGTGGCTCTGCATCCTCGGCGCGTCGTTTTACCTGCGTCACTGGCCTTGTCATGCCCACGCCCGCTAAGCGCCACCGTTCGACTGCTCGTTTCATCACGTCATCTCTGCTGCCATGAATACCGCTGTCTGCCTTGCCTGTCTCTGCGCCCGTGGTCTTGTTCGTGCCAACCGGCACGCCCTGTCGGCCACGTTGGGTCAGGACGTCCTGCCGTCGTGTTTAGGAAGTACGCCGCGCGCGTCTCCTTGCTTGTTCTGCTTGGCGTGTTCTTTGCTCTCTGCTGTCTGCCGTGGCTGACGGGCAAAACTTCAAGTCCCGTCGCGCCAAGGTAAGTCAGGCTGGGTCACCTCCGTGTCGGCAGCGTTACTCCCCCCCTCTCTCTCCCTTTCTTTTTCTACAGCCGAGAGGTAGCGTCCCATCTCTGGTTCGTCCGTAGCGCGTTGGCCTTTTCCCCCTCCCTCCCTTTTGCTCTGCCGCTGAGGATTAGCTGCTATTGCCGCACTCCGAAGTGCTCGCTGTCGAAGGCTGAGCTGCCACTGCCGCGCCGTCCCTGCTGCTCCATGGCGTCGCCCCCCTCCTCTGCTTTGTCTCACGCGAGCTCCCGCCTTGGCCGAGGCTGCCGTCGCTGCGCTACTCGCCCGCCCGTCGCCGGTCCTCCCCGCATGACCGCGCGCGAGCGCCGCCCCTCCTTTCCCCGCTGTTAACCGCGCTGTCCCACGCCGCACTTCCCTACCGCAGCACCGCCGTGGCCTCACGCCCGTACCCACAGCACCGGCGCTCCTGAGCCGCCCGGCCGAGCAACCCGTTTGGGCCGCACCCGCAGCGCCCGAGTCACCTTGGCCTGCTCCCCCATCCCGTCCGCGCCGGAGCCGGTCCTTCCCCCGCGCTAGCGCACACGCCGTCGTGCCTTCCTTCCCCGCTGCTCGGCCACCGTGCGCGGGGGCGCAACCGAGCCCCTGGCCCACGCTGCTGTCTTACGCATGCACCCACCATGGCTGCGCCTTCCACCGCCGCAGCGCTGCCCTCCTAGGCGCGCCGCACCACCGTCGTGCCCACTCCGTAGTTCGTCGCCCGGCTCTCCTTCGCGAGCACGCGCGTGTTCCACCGGCATCCCCTCTTCTTCCTCACCGCCTCCAGCGCCGCCGTTGCCGCCTCCCCTACCGCGGCCGGTGTGCCGCCTTCATGGCTCGCGCGGGCAGGCTTCTAGGGCCCGGCTCGGCTCTTGCAGCGGTCAGCCCAAGGCTGCGTGGATCCCCGTGTGGCTCATCGGTGGGTGGTCCGCCGCCTCCGTGCCTTCCCCGGCCCCATCACGCAGTTCCCGCCATCGGCCGGCGCTCTGCTCTGCTCTATGCTCTGTTTTGAGAAGGTGAGGAAACGCAAATAGGGTTATTTACTGGGTTCATTTCGAAAAAAGCGCTAGACTCATCAGTTTATGAGTAAAGGCTTAGTTGATTTAGAGGGAGTTCAGGGGTTTTCCTACAAGTTGGCCATTGCCTGGGCCTCTGGCCGCGCTCGTCCGCTCGTGGGTCGGCCTGCTCGTCACCGCACCGGGCCGCTGCCTGCTCGCTGGTCCATCCGCGCCTCTACCCGCGTTGGGCCGACGCCTGCGCCGCTTGGGCCAGCTTGTTGCCACGAGCGCCTATGGGCCGCTGGCCACGCGCCTCGCTGGGCCTCTGGCCGCGTGCGCCCTGTGCCCCGCCTAGGTCGTTGTCCATGCGTCCCCGCCTGGGCCTGCTTGCCGCTGATCCTGGCCAAGCGGGCTGCTCGGCCAGTAGTGGCCGCCGGCCCCTTTTTCATGTTTAAGGTGTTTTCTAATTTAAAGCTGAAGTAACCTTGTAAAATTCATAGAAAATCACAAAAAAATCATAAAAATGCCAAACCAGTTTTGTTGAGTTTCTAAAATTATGATATATCTAATAGTGTATTTTGTTCGCATAGGTTTAGTGTGTTTTTAGGATTTCTCTAATTAGTTTAACATGCTTAATATTGTTAAAATGAGAACTTGTAGGAATTTCTGGGATAAATCGGTGATAGTGTTAATTCTAAAAATTTGATAGTAAACTACTAATATTATTAGCTGCTTACTATAATTTTTGTAGCTCCAGAATAATTAGTTTGCTAGATAGATAATAATGCTCTATTTTGAATAATGATTAAATCAATAGAATGGAATAAAGAAACAATTTGAGTTTGTATAACTAAAATATTTATTGGGAAATAACGCCTTATTCGACAACATGGATATGTGGCCTAAGTACGGTCGTTGTTAGGACTAGCTTGTTATTGTGAGAGGCGTAAATTGTATTTTTCGAGTCACGGTTATAATCGATTAATTATGTTTTCGCATTGCATCGCATTGCATATCATATAGGCACGATGATGGATCAACGGATCAATTGAAGGATGATTGGGAATCCGAAGATGGTGTAATGGTATTCTCTCCAGGAGATGATGCAATGGGCTTCCTATTCAGTTGATGGTGGATGATCTGAAGATGCAAATACTAACTTTTTAGTATATATCTTACCCAGGCAAGCCCCGGTGCATAACCCCTACTTTTCTGTAGTTTAAATTATATTTGTGAATTAAGTTTTAAGGAGTTGAATGAAACCCACTTGCATATATATATATCTTTATCCTATGAGTCTCAGGATCGTGTAGATTGCTATGCTACAGGACTTCGGTAGAAGTCGAGTGATGGCTGTCACTCATGAGATATAGGGAAATATATTACTGTATTATTATCACTTGGAATATATAAATGGTGGAAAGGAAAAATGGTGATCGGACAGGGATATGGTTTGGGTATTGGTGGGTGTAAGAGGTTGTGTCGCCATGGACGCGGGGCATGGCTTGGTTACACTGCTTTCCCTGTCTGTGTTGGTTAAGGACCGATCGTTGCATAAGCTATCGAGGCAAGTCACAGATCTATTGTCCCCAGCACATACTTGGGTATGGGCGCTTGGAAGACTTGTTGCTCTCTTGTCGTGGGTTCCGACTCTTTCCGGACCGACTTGAAAGGATCAAGATGCCCAAGAGGAGGGGTGAATTGGACTAATTCTAAATTTCTTTACAATAATTAAGTCATATGGTTAGCCCAATTAACCCCTTGTGCCTAGAAAGTGTATCTATTGATCTACCGCACTAAAGTTTAGCAACCTATGTTGCAATCCTACTCTAGCATGGCAATTCTATGAATGTAAATGACAAGAATTGAATTGCTCAAAGTAAATGCTCAAAGTAAATAGAGAAGGAGGAACATGGCGATGTTTTGCCGAGGTATCGGAGAGTCGCCACTCCCCACTAGTCCTCGTTGGAGCACCCGCACAAGGGTGTAGCTCTCCCTTGATCCGCGCAAGGATCAAGTGCTCTCTACGGGTTGATTCTTTGATACTCCATCGCGGTGAATCACCCGCAACCGCTCACAACTTGAGTTGGGTCATCCACAAGCTCCACCTGATGATCACCAAACTCCCAATCACCACCAAGCCATCTAGGTGATGGCGATCACCAAGAGTAAAAAGCACAAACTCTCACTTGACCACGACAAGCCTAATAAGAAGGATGGATGCATACTTTGCTACTCTTGATCTCACTAATGAGGGCTCTCGTTGGGATTCTCAAATCTCAATCACCTCACTAGGACCTTGCTCTTCTTGGCACTCTCAAAGGTGTTTCTCAACTGTTGGAATGAGCAAAAGTACCCCCACACACGAATAGAGGAAGTATTTATAAGCATGGCTAAAAAATGAACCGTTATGTGCCTCTGCGGGGTGACCGGACGCTCTGGTCATGTTGACCGGATGCACTGGTCAATTCACCCTAAATTCCAGTGATCAAGTGGTGACCGGACGCAGCGTCCGGTCGAGATTTGTCCTCTCTAGAACCTTACTAGAGTCGATCGGACGCTGGGACTCTACGTCCGGTCACTTCACCTCTCAGCGTCCGGTCACTTCCAAATGACTTCACCTTGATCAAATGAACTGACCGGACTCTGCGCCAGCGTCCGGTCACATAGAAGCCAGTGCCCGGTCAGTATTGGACCCTCCATTCACTTCCAACTCTCGATCATACGTGAATGAAGTTTGCTCCAATGGATCTAAGGGCTATTTTGGAGCTACCTAGTGCTAGATTTAGCAAGTGTGCACCACACCTAACTCACTAGACTCACCTAGGTCAAGCTACCTTCTATACCCCCCTTAATAGTACGACCAAAGGAAAAATAAAGTCCTAAACTACTCTAAGTGTCTCTTCAACACCAAACGACACTTAGAACTAGTCCATCCTTAACCTTGTCGTCCATCCTTTGAAAACCGAAATGATTTCCATCGTAGGGGCATGACCACCATGATTGCCCAATCGATCTCCATTACCATGACCTAACTTAATTGCCTCTGCAAAACACACGTTAGTCACAATAATAATGTATTGTCATTAATCACCGAAATCCAACTAGGGGCCTAGATGCTTTCAATCTCCCCCTTTTTAGTGATTGATGACAATACCGCCTCGAGTATGTGAAAGAGTTGAGGTTTTTAACATGCTTGGTTCATATAAGTTTTTGACAATGAGAACAAAAGAGTTAGGCAAGCTTATATGACCCAAGCCAACATAATGTACTCTAAAGATATGAAATAAGCATGAGTACAAGTAATAAAGCTCATTTGCATCGGAGTAAAATGCGGAAGCAAAGCAAATGAGCATAGCACAAGTGATATGACATATAAATAATTCAAAGTAGAGAGCACACATGTCATATATCACGATCACATAGATATCACTATCACATAAATATAGTTTGATGCATAAAAGTAAACACATGAATACATAATGCATAATAGTGTATCACACATAAAAACTAAATATAATAGATAATCTAATATATAAACTAAGCTCCCCCTAGATATGTCGCTCCCCCTAAGATGAACATACTCGATCCCTCTCCCCCTTTGGCGTCAAACACCAAAACCTAAGGGTCGGTCGATGGGGCTGCAGCGGACAAGTTGGGCACTGAGGTACGAGGAGCGAGCTAGAACTATGTGCCATCATCATCTGACCCTAAGCTCTGAGCTGTCTGACCCTCTGGAGCTGGAAGCGATGCTAAAGCAGTCTGGGTCGAATCAGGAACTGGAGCAGCCGTAGATTGTTTAGGTATCACTGAAGTAGGCAGCTCTAATGATGCAACAGAAGAAGGGAGCGTCTCTGTAGTCCTGGTAATAGGTGCAACTATAGAAGGACCTAGAACATGCAAATATGGTGGAGTAGGCTGCCCTATCAACTCACTGAAAGTCACTCCAAGACTCCTGGAGACTGAGGTATCTGGCACTATCAGCGAGGAAGTCTGAGCCGGTGTGAAGCCTATCTGAAGAGGTGTGAACTGTGAGGCTAACACCGATGAGGCAAACCACTAGAACACTTGCTCGGTAGGTGAAGCAAACTATGTTGGAGGCTATCCTTGACTCTGAAGCCCACTAGGCTGTAAAGCTAGAGTCATAGAAGTGGTGGTAGTCCGACCAAGCTAGGGTGAAGGTTATGGTGGTGGAACCCCAATAGTTGTCACAACATGCTGCATAAACCCAAGTAGTTGCTGCTGCATGAGAAGCTACTGCTGATGCATGGCTTGCTGCTGCTGCTGTATGGCCTACTGCTGCCGCTGAAACTCATCCTACCGAGTCTGAAACTATGCAAAAGTGGCGGCGATCTCCTAAGCCTAGCGAGCTTGATCCTACCTTATCCGCTCAAGTATGGCAAGTAGAGTGGGGTCTGTCTATGGTGTAGGTGGAGCTGAATTGGAGCTACCGGCCTCATGGTCATGTCGACGTGGAGGCATCTAAGGAATGTCCCGATAGCCCTCATCTGAGCTGTCACTGGGGTAGCTCTCGACCATCCCCTCCTGCTGAGTATCAAGCTACTCCTCCTCTATAGCTGCTATGCCCCTAATAGTATCATCCTGCTGGGCTGCAGTCTCTAGCACCTCTAGATGATGGTGCGGCTAGCTAGGTGCACTCAATGTACTATGGCGGATCATCTGAGTCAGGTTGTATGCAGGGAACTCGGTAGTAGCACCACTGTACTCTGCTAGTATCTCAGACGGTCTCACTGTAACTATCATGTGAATGAGAAATGTGATCTAGTGAACATAGGGCAACTGACGGTGACCTCTAAACCCCTGAGCAATAGTATCCTCCATCTCTAATAGAAGGAGATCCCAAATGTCAAACATAGTCTGCTGGATTAGGGAGTTTAGAAGCCATAGTTGTATGTGAGTAAAGCCCTCGTGATACCCCATCCTCAGAAGTAGTGTCCTCCTCATAATAGAATCAAGTACTTTGGCAGTAGGAGTAAGATCACTAGGTGTCCTGCTCGACCCCTTGCTAAAAGGCTCTATGAAGCACTGGCGGACTAGATCTGTAGGGGGCACAAGACTGCCGTGAGGGCGTCTGGGAGGCATTGTCTGTCCATAGCAAACCTCATGTAGCCAGATGGGCTCCTCCTGAAGCCTAAGAATCTCTCTGACCCTAGTGCTCATTAGCCTATAATCTCTGCCTCTGAATGTAAAGTGTATAAATCTGTGTTGTGGGTCAATCCAGAGTGAAGCATAGAATTGATGGACCAAAGATGGAACATATAAGCCTGTCCATCCAAGTAAAACTATTAGCCCTGGCAGGTAAGATAGGTAAGGACGAATATGCTCTCCAGCTGCTGCTATAATGGTCTCAATATTGCACACCCTCTGAGATTTGAATACTGCCCCACTGTTAAGATATGCATTATAAAAATCTTTCTACAGAGGTGTGTAGAAACCCTCTAAAGCACGCTCATCTTGCCTTGGTGGAAACCACTGCTCAAAGTCCATAAATCTAAGCTGCTAAACCTACTTGGCCATGGCGGCTCTCAAATCCAAGTGGATCACTAGAGGCAAACCCTGTGGTCTAGGCGGTGGACGTGAACCCTCCGCTGTGTCTCTAACCTCGGAGTGACTAGAGCATTTGTATGACCAGAGCGGCGAAGTTGTGGCTGAGGTGCCTGCTCTGTCTCCTTGATCTGCTCTCCCTCCTGAGTCTGCTCTGCTGGCTGTGGCTCTTGCTGTGACTCCCCCTGAGGCTGACTCTCATCTAAGACAACTCGCCATCCCACAACCATGACAGTCCTAGCTGGACCACTATGATGGCACTCAACCTACTCTAGTGTAGCCCTCGTAGATGGAGAGAGCTGATCTACGATCTGGACTCCACTCCTAGCACCTTCTGCCTCTGCACGCTCTGCTACTGCTGCAACTATGGCTGCTCTAGTTGTATCTGTATCTGGATACTTCTGCTTCTTTGTTGCAAGATTCTTCATCGCCTTGCCTTTTGTATCTACAGGCTAGCGAGGCGGGGGCCTCGGATCCTCATCACCGGACCACCTCCAACATTCTTGACATGAGCCATCTGATGGATCTAAAAAGAACAACTATCACTGACGAAGATCAACTGCCAACTATCACTTCCGAGGCTTGGCCTTGATCCGTACTCGCAAGCTTAGCCCCGAGTTGACTGACAACTACAAATAGGACCACAACGGCATCGACTCACTGCACAATAGAATAGATAGGATATATAAATAATTTTAATTATTCATCTAGAGATACAAAACCCTAAGGAGCAATCAATTAGGTACAAAATTGGAGATGAGGGCTTGCTACCTGACGAACTGGCGAAACAATGAGAAGAGGAACAGATCGGGGAACCACCGAGTCAGCGATAGGAGATTAGGGTTACAGTGACAGCTCTAAGGTGCTGGACGGTGGCACTGGATGGAGATTGTGGTCTCCAGCGAGGTTGCAATGCGAGCGCTAGGGCACGACGGTGGCACTGGAGCAGGACATGGTGGCGTTGGGCACAACGGCGTTGGGCACGATGGTGTTGGAGAGTGGCAGCTAGGGCACGACGACGCTAGAGTAGGGCGTAGGCGTGGTGGCAGTGCTTGCGTGCCTGTGTGGGAGCGACGTAGAGTGGAGCATGAGAGGCGTCGCTGGAGGATGGTGCGGTGGCTCGGAATGGCGATGACAGTGTGGCGAGCTTGCGGAGGCGATGGCTAGGGTTCAGCGTGGATGCGTCGTGGATGCGGCGCTACGTTATATGGGGGTCCCTCGTGAGATAGAAAAGGAAATGGAGAAGTAGTCCTGAAAACGCATGTTTCCTACTCACCGGACGCTCCGGTGGCAGCGACTGGATGCAGCCACCCAGCATCCGGTCGATTCTAGAGAGGTCCAAAATCCCTGGAATCATGACCGGATGCGTCCGGTGAACCTCGACCAGACACAGCCAAAGTTCGGTGCAAGCTATCTTCATCGTCTTCGATCGACCAGACGCTGGAACGCCATCTAACTGTATGCTAGGAGAACACTGTTTCATCGTCCGATCACTCCTTCGTAGCATGTTCACCTCCTATGAACTGACCGGACGCTGGACATCAGAGTCCGGTGCAGCGTCCGATCACTCTTTTTCCAGCAAATCTTCAAAGTCCTTCGTGCTGCATGTTCGCAATCAAGGCCCAACTTCAATAAGATTCAAATAAACACTAGTTAGGACTGATGTGAGTGACATCTCTCAAACCCTCAAAATTTTCAAAATATTTTACCTTAGGCTATAATTCTTTTTAAGAAAATAGGCAATAAGAGATCAATTGAAGATAAACGACAAAGCAACATTCATGCATATGCAATGCAATACTTGAAATTAAATCTAGTTGCTTGTCAAGTTTGATCCAAGGTTAAGCTTCTTCACACGCTTTACGGTGGTTATCTTAACCATGTTAGACAAGCCCTATATGCATTAGCATTACCATAAAAAGTAACATGTTGTATATTAAGACAAACTCATTTTTTAGTGAAGTTACTAAAATCAAGAACATTAAGACAAAAAGTCACCTCATCTAGCGGTTTAGTGAAGATATCCGCCAATTGATCATCGGTCCTTACACCTTCTAGTGAAATATCATTCTTTGCAATATGATCTCTAAGAAAGTGATGACAGATATCTATGTGCTTGGTGCGAGAGTGTTGAACCGAATTATTTGCAAGTTTTACCGCACTTTCATTATCGTACAAAAGAGGTACTTTTTCTAGAACTACACCATAGTCTAGCAAAGTTTGTTTCATATAAAGTATTTGTGCACAACAAGCACCCGTGGCAATGTATTCCGCTTTGACAGTGGACAAGGCCACACTATTTTGCTTCTTGGAGGACCAAGACACAAGTGATCCACTAAGCAAATGGCACCCTCTAGATGTGCTTTTTCTATCAACTTTGCAACCGGAATAATCCAAATCAGAATAGCCGACTAATTCAAATATAGCTCCATTAGGATACCAAAGGCCAATGCTTGGTGTGTGCTTAAGATACCTAAGGATTCTTTTTATGGCAATCAAATGAGTTTCCTTAGGATTAGCTTGAAATCTAGCACACATACACACACTAAACATGATGTCAGGCCAAGATGCGGTTAAATATAACAAGCTACCAATCATAGAGCGGTAGAGAGTTTGATCAACCGTGTTACCTCCCTCATCTAGGTTGAGATATCCATTAGTTGGCATTGGAGTCTTGATTGGCTTACATTCATCTATCTTGAATCTCTTGAGAAGATCATTTGTATATTTTTCTTGAGAGATGAAAATCCCTTCTCTCATTTGCTTAACTTGAAAGCCAAGAAAGAATGTAAGCTCACCAATCATTGACATCTCGAACTCCTTCGACATCAATTCACCAAACTCTTTGCAAGAATCTTCATTTGATGATCCGAAGATGATATCATCAACATACACTTGACAAATGAAGATATGCCCATCAAGCTTCTTGGTAAATAGTGTGGTGTCAACCTTCCCAATGGTGAAGCCCTTCTCAATGAGAAAGTCCCGAAGGCGCTCATACCAAGCTCTTGGGGCTTGCTTAAGCCCATATAATCCCTTGGACAACCTATAAACATGATTAGGATATCTAGGGTCTTCAAACCCAGGAGGTTGATCAACATAGACTAGTTTATTAATAAAGCCATTAAAAATGCACTTTTCACATCCATTTGATATAATTTCATTTTATGATGTGATGTATATGCAAGGAGGATATGAATGGCTTCTAGTCTTGCAACCGGTGCAAAGGTCTCTCCAAAATCCAAACCTTCAACTTGAGAGAACCCCTTTGCAACTAGTCTAGCCTTGTTCCTCACAACTACGCCTTGATCATCTTGCTTGTTGCGAAAGACCCATTTTGTTTCAATGACTCTTGCACCTTTTGGTCGCTCTTCAAGAGTCTAAACTTCATTGCGGGTGAAGTTGTTTAACTCTTCATGCATGGCATTTATCCAATCTGGATCTTTAAGAGCTTCTTCTACCTTTGTAGGCTCAAAACAAGAGACAAAAGAGTGATGAGCAATAAATGAAGCAAGTTTTTGTGAGCGAGTCATCACACCCTTTGATGGACTCCCTATGATGAGATCTTGTGGATGATCTTGTAGTAGAGGTATATTTCTTCTATTGACCACTTGCATAGAAGGTTGTGGAGCATCAACATCTTATGCTTGTACTACCATTTGATTATGAGAGACATGAGTGTCTTTATTTTCTACTCTCTCATCTTTGTCACCATCTTGTGGCACACTTGATGAAGAAAGTGGTCACTCACTTGTACATCATCTTCATCATATTTAGGCTTGATGTCTCCAAACGGAATGTTCTTCATAGCCTCCCTTAATGGCTCATCACCTACATCATCAAGATTCTCATGTGTTACTTGGGAGCCATTAGATTCATCAAATTCCACATCCTATGTTTCTTCAACCAAGCCGATGGCACGATTAAATACTCTATATGCTTTAGACTTTGATGAGCAACCAACAAGAAAACCAATATCACAACATCTTTGAAACTTCCCTAGGTGTTGCCGCTTCTTGTAGATGCAGCATTTGCAACCAAACACCCTAAAGAAAGAGACGTCTGGCTTCTTTCTATTGAGCAACTCATAAGGTGTCTTGCCAAGGAACTTTTGAAGGAATAGG
The DNA here is from genome assembly GCF_019320115.1 of Miscanthus floridulus. Lineage (NCBI taxonomy): Eukaryota > Viridiplantae > Streptophyta > Magnoliopsida > Poales > Poaceae > Miscanthus > Miscanthus floridulus. The sequence continues at coordinate 162,496,907 of NC_089580.1, forward strand.
CGGTTGGATGCATAGCATGCGGTGTTGATAGCTTCCACTCATAGAGCTTCGAGGGTGTTGTACTCATCTAGCATTGTTCTTGCAAGAGTGATCAATGTCCGGTTCTTTCTCTCAACTACACCATTTTGTTGAGGAGTATATGTTGCGGAGACCTCATGCTTGATTCTAACTTCATCACAATAAGCTTCTATGTTTGTGTTGTCAAATTCTTTCCCATTGTCACTTCTAATCTTCTTGAGCTTCACTTCAAATTCATTTTGTGCTCTCATGGCAAATTTTTTGAAGCAAGATGCAACTTTAGATTTGTCATGAAGGAAGAATACCCATGTGCATCTTGAATAGTCATCAATAATCATAAGACAATAAAGATTTCCTCCCAAACTCTTGTATGTTATTGGTCCAAATATGTCCATGTGAAGGAGTTCTAGCACCCTTATGGTTGACATGAAAGCTTTTGTTGGATGAGTATTTGCAACTTGCTTGCCGGCTTGACATGCACTACAAAGCTTGTCCTTCTCAAACTTCACATCCTTCAACCCTCTCATCAAATCATTCTTCATTAGCTTCTTGAGTGAGCTCATTCCAATATGAGCAAGTCTTCTATGCCATAGCCACCCAAGTGTTGTTTTGGTGAATAGGTATGTTTTCAAGTTAGCATCTTCGAAGGTGAAATCTACTAAGTATAGGTTATTGTATCTAAATTCTTTGAATATCACTTGATCATCATCCTTCTTAGATACAACAACTTCCTTCTCGGTGAACAAGCATTGGAAGCCAAGATCACACAATTGTCCAACGGATAGCAAGTTGAAGCTTAATGAAGCAATATATAGCATATTTGAGATAGAATGATCATTTGATATTGCCACTTTGCCCAATCCTTTAACCTTGCCCTTTGAATTATCTTCAAATATGATTCTTTCTTGTCCATCTACTTCTTCATCTAGTGAGGTGAACATACAAGGATCATCGGTCATATGTTGTGTGTAACCACTATCAATAACCCAATGACTTTCATCGGTCTTGTAGTTCACCTACACACAAGAGATCAAGCTTTAGAAACCCAAACTTATTGAGGGCCCTTCACCTTCTCAACAAGTGACTTTGCAACCCAAATTTCTTAGGCCTATTCTTGTTGTGAGGTCCTAAGAACATGACTTTCATTTTCCCACTAGAATTCTTTCTAAGCATGTAGTGAGCATTGAAGGCAAAAGGTCTAGCATGCTTGGGCAAGGGTTGTGGTGGTAGAGTTTGGCACTCATGGGCAAAGTGACCTTCTTGTCCACACTCAAAACATCTCTTTGGCTTTGGCTTTGACTTGTGTTGTTGTTGAGCTTGAGCCTTCTTCTCTTGGTTTGCCAAAAACCCAATGCCACTTCTATCCATCTTCATGACGGTGTACATAAGTAGCTCACTTTGTAGATGCTTGCCTCTTGTGAACTTGCTTAATCCAATCTTGAGATGCTCTTTCTCCAATTTGAGCTTCTTGTTTTCTTCCTTGAGAGCATCATTGTTTTTCTCTTCCTTGAGCTTCTTGTTCTCTTCTTTGAGCTTCTCATTCTCAAGGATCAAATCACAATCATGATGAAGAGTTTCTAGCATAATAGTGTTGTGGCTTTTGATCACTTCAAGATCTTTCTTGAGCTTTTCATTATCATTCTTGAGCTTGACAAACTCATCATAATCATCGGCCTCAACCACTTGCTTGCCCTAGCTACTAGAACTTTGCTCAATGCTCTCAATGATGAAATCATCACATGATGTAGCTATATCAATCTTAACAACATCGTTAGTAGCATCATGTGGCTCATTGGATAAGAATTCTTGAGCAATAACAAGATTATCATGATTAATCTTAACAGTAATATATTCTTCTTTTAGCTTGTTGTGGCTAGTGATGAGCTCGTTATGTGTCCTCTCAAGTTTATCATGTTTATCTTTAAGCTCTTTCTTAGAAGATTTGAGCTCCTTGAGTTTGGATGATATAGCATCATTTGCTTCTCTAAGCTCAATACTAGCCTTTTTCGTCATATCACATTTTGCTAAAAGTGAATCATTCTTAGCTTCTAGCTTTTCATTCTAAGCTCTAGTCTTTATAATGATCTTAGTGTATTGTTTTAGCAATCTAGCAAGATCATCATAAGAAGGTGATTCATATTCATCATCATCACTATCGCTATCATCATTACTAGCATGTTCATCACCACTACTATCATCATCATTTGATACCTTGCATTCACCCTTGGCCATAAGGCATAGGTGTGTAGAGGATGATGGCGGTGGTGGTGGTGAAGATGATGAAGAGTCAATAACAATGGCGGCCACCTTCTTGTTGTCACTATCATCGTCGGATGAGCCACTAGATGAATCAATGTCCTTGAGCCAATCAATGATGATGTATGCCTTTCCACTCTTCTTCTTCTTATGGAAGTCCTTCTTGCCATCTCTCTTCTTGAATGGCTTCTTTTTCTTCTTCTCATCTTCTTCTTCATTACCTGAGTCATCTTTCTTGCCCTTGTACTTGTTCTTGAACTTGTCTTTCTTGGGCTTGGTGCATTGGTGTGCTAGATGACCAAGTTCTCCACAATTGTAGCAATCCATCTTAGAGATTAGCTTCGTTCTAGAGCTAGTGAAGAAGTTCTTCTTCTTGCCATCGAACTTGATGCCACTCTTGTTGAGATTCTTTAGCATCTTAGTGGTTTTTCTCACCATGAGAGCAAGACTTGCATCATTAACTTCATCATCACTTGAGCTCTCATACTCAAGTCTTGCTTTGCCCTTCTCTTGGCTAGCTTTGAATGCTAAGTCCTTGTCTTTCTTCTTGGTAGAGGATGAGCCATCTTGTGGCATGATGTGCATATACATCTTATGAGCATTTATCTTTCCTAAGATTTGTGTCGGTATAGCATTGGAAAGATCACCTTGATGAAGCACGGTCATAATATGCCCATATTTGTCAATGGGGAGGACACTCAAAATCTTTCTTACAATATCGGATTATTGCATTTGAGTGAGTCCAAGCCCATTGACTTTCTCTACAAGAATATTCAAGCGTGAATACATTTCATTAGTATATTCTTTAGGAAGCATCTCAAAAGAGTTAAGCTTTTTCATAACAAGATGATAGCATTCCCCACGCTCACTCTTTATTCCCTCATGGAGCGCACAAACGTCCAACCATAGTGCATGGGCATCTTTGTGGTTCCTCACCCGGTTAAACACATCTTTGCAAAGGCCTCTAAAGATAGTGTTTTGAGCCTTTGCATTCCATTTCTCATAATTCACCTCATCGCCTTGTAGGTGTATAGCATCCTAAGGTTTTGGGAAGCCATATGAGGTGGCTCTAAGTATTCCAACATCTAGAGCTTCTAAGTACGCCTTCATGTGAATTTTCCAATATGGAAAATCATCCCCCTCAAAGATAGGAGGAGGTCCATCCCCGTGAGGCATCTTTCTCTAGGCGGTTAAGCCTAAATACATGAGCACGAGGATCTTATACCAATTGAAAGGATCAAGATGCCCAAGAGGGGGGTGAATTGGGCTAATTCTAAATTTCTTTGCAATAATTAAGTCCTATTGTTAGCCTAATTAACCCCTTGTGCCTAGAAAGTGTATCTATTGATCTACTGCACAAAAGTTTAGCAACCTATGTTCTAATCGTACTCTAGCATGGCAATTCTATGAATGTAAATGACAACAATTGAATTGCTCAAAGTAAATAGAGAAGGAGGAACGCGACGATGTTTTGCTGAGGTATTGGAGAGTCGCCACTCCCCACTAGTCCTCGTTGGAGCACCCATGCAAGGGTGTAGCTCCCCCTTGATCTGCGCAAGGATCAAGTGCTCTCTACGAGTTGATTCTTCGACACTTCATCACGATGAATCACCCACAACCGCTCACAACTTGAGTTGGGTCATTCATAAGCTCCGCCGGATGATCACCAAACTCCCAATCACCACCAAGCCGTCTAGGTGATGGCGATCACCAAGAGTAACAAGCACGAACTCTCACTTGACCATGACAAGCCTAATAAGAAGGATGGATGCACACTTTGCTACTCTTGATCTCACTAATGAGGGCTCTCTTTGGGATTCTCAAATCTCAATCACCTCACTAGGACCTTGCTCTTCTTGGCACTCTCAAAGGTGTTTCTTAGCTGTTAGAATGAGCAAAAGTACCCCCCACACACGAATAGAGGAAGTATGTATAAGCATGGCTAAAAAATGAACTGTTATGTGCCTCTGCGGGGTGACCGGACGCTTCGGTCATGTTGACGGACGCACCGGTCAGTTCACCTCGAATTCCAGTGATCAAGTGGTGATCGGACGCTGGACAACGTCCGATCAGCACTGACTGGACATGTCTGGTCGAGATTTTCCCTCTCTAGAACCTTACTGGAGTCGACCGAACACTAGGACTCAATGTCCGGTCACATCACCTCTCAGCGTCCGATCACTTCAAGACGACTTCACCTTGATCAAATGAATTGACCGGACCCTAAGCCAGCGTCCGGTCAGTATTTGACCCTCCATTCACTTCCAACTCTTGATCATACGTGAATGAAGCTTGCTCCAATGGATCTAAGGGCTTTTAGGAGCTACCTAGTGCTAGTTTAAGCAAGTGTGCACCACACCTAACTCACTAGACTCACCTAGGTCAAGCTACACGTCCATATCCCCCTTAATAGTATGATCAAAGGAAAAATAAAGTCCTAAACTATTCTAAGTGCCTTTTCAGCACCAAACAACACTTAGAACTAGTCTATCCTTAACCTTGTCGTCCATCCTTTGAAAACCGAAATGATTTCTATCGTAGGGGCATGACCACCATGATTGCCCAAATGATCTCCATTACCATGACCTAACTTGATTGACTCTACAGAACACACGTTAGTCACAGTAATCATGTATTGTCATTAATCACCAAAACCCAACTAGGGGGCTAGATGCTTTCACTACTGCTAGGGTTATTTTTTGGTGGAGGAGGTCCTTGCACCGCACTAAGTCCAGGACTCAGGGGTGAGGGCTTGGAGTCCTAGTTTGGACGGGGACCTCAGACCCTAGGATAGGAGGGTGATGGGTTGGTCCTACTTGTGCCTTGGGTACAAGCAGAGCGTGTGTTTTTGGGGCACCCAACTGGGCACATTGGTTCACGAATCATCGCCGATTCAGTACGGCTTGTCTTATGCCTAGCACCGTAATAAGAACTAAAAGATGAAAGATAGAATGAAAAAAGGAAATCTGATTGCTTATCACCTGCTTGAAAGTAGCACAGGTGCTTACATAGAATGGTTAGTTAATGAACCAATGCGGCTATTAATAAAAATCAAATATAAGGACGCACACTTAGTAATGCTTCCTGCAAATGCAATAAACCCACAAGCCAGATAGCCTTGTATATCCTTGGAGTCTTTTCTTTCCTCCTATCGGGTAAGTCTTGCTGAGTACAATTGAGTACTCAGGGTTTTATTCCCCCTGTTGCAGGTGATAGGTGGATGCTAGAGCTGACTCTTATGTGTGGATTCCTCCTGGTGGGCTCAGAGAAGATTTCCTTTACGTCATGATCATAGTTTTTATTTATAACTCTCACCAAACATTTTATAAAGGAAAGTTTTATAATCTATTGTTATAGCTTGCATATCAATGCTTCATCATGCCATAAATCAATAATTATTTTCACTGTAATTCTGATCACATGTTTTTATTCCACTGTTACATTAAATTGCTCATAACTCTGATAATATGATTACATTCCACAATTATAATAATAATAATAAATATTATACTCTGATGTTGTATCAAAAGTGATGTAAGAAATGGTTAAGAATGATGCAAGCTTTATTCTCTTATTTGTGATCCTAATGTAAAAATGTGTATTTTTGGGTTCTCCCCTAGGGGTGGAACCGAGTAATTTAGTGTCCTTCCTTGAGTGCTTAGTGTCTAATGGAAGATGAGCACTCATGGGAGGCATTAGATTAGGCGGTTATGCCATAGGTGGTATTAGAGCGCAAATGAGGAAATAAGGCTTCAAAAACCTTTTCTAAACTAAAATTTGACAACAAATTCTTTTCAAAAAGTAGGGCGTTTGTTTGCGAAGTTATATAAGTAGCCCTATTACTATGGTTATGTATCCAGGATAGATGGCACTCTGCTGACTTTGGTAGGATTAATCAATTTTTCTGCAGGTACACTGACTCGAGCATAGTTCAATAGTATCGACTAGTTATAGGGAGAGAACGATGTGTCAAAAATCTAAGAATGGTTGCCCTATATGTTGGCAATGGTGGAAGGACATATAGGACGTGCATTCATGCATATCTAGTTTGTGCATTTTAGTGCAATATGGCTTGCAGATACGCCATCCATAGGTGTCACGCGTGTCGTATTGTGCATGACTAACTCGTTCCTATTCTAGAGTTAGGTCTGCACTATGGCTTCGTGCTCCGTGTTCACCCATGGTTCACGCTGGTTGTGACCCATGTCTTTCCATACCTCCTTTCTGCGCTCTTGTTGGACCTTTGCCCTACAGTCGTACTAGTCAGTAATGGCCTCGAACATCGCTCGCCTCGAACGCGTGGAATTTTGGTTGATTCATTCATAGTGAACCTTGTGGGAACCTTGGTGGACCTCGCCAGGGCCACTGAACGCTCTGCCTTTATAAGTAGAGCATGGCTTAGCCATTGGTATCACCACTCGATGCACTTTAGCTCGCTTAACTTTTCCTTTGAGCTAGCTTTTCGCTTAGCCTTACCACCAACGCCAGAAATGGCAGGAGCCTAGGTTAGTAGTTGCTGCCCGAATATTGAGGGTTTTCCCAGAATCATGCATGCCACCCTACAAAAGCTTGGAGTCAAAGATCGTCCTGAGTATGAGGGTGATGAGTATAAGGAGCGTGGCACCGAGCGGGTTTAGCTTCATCGACACCTACCAGGTTATGGCCCACAAAGCCTTGCGGTACCTCTACCAGATCTATGAGGAGCCCATTGCCCATACCCCCATGAGGTTCTTTCCACCTTTGGACAAGAATCGACGGGCATGGAGGGCTCGCATGGAGGCCTTGCAAGGGTGGGATGCGCATGAACATAGTCCTACCATGGTGCACGTGACCATGTACCTAATTGCTCTAGATGAGCAGTATGACCGGCAAGCCTTGGAACTGAGGATCTGCCTCCGATGAGCCGAGGAAGCCAAGATCTTCACCCGGATGCTTGAGGTGCAACTCGCTGAAGCGCATGCCAGTGCTGCAGCTGCTGAAAGTCGGGAGACTACCATGTTGGAAGCTATGAAGGAGGCTAAAGATCGACATGTCCATCAGTTGCGTAAGGCCTATCTTGTCACCAGGGCCAAGTAGAGGACGTTGGCTGCTGAAAGGCAAGATGTCCCAATCTTGGAAGGGATCCCTGTCCACCCACCAGAAAGAAGGAGAACCGATGTTGCAGTGCCGCCAGCACCGCCACCCTTGGAAATGTCAGAAGAAGAGCCCTTGATTCCTCTCACTCAGCCATTGCCGTGAGAAGATGCAGGTCCATAGCCAGGGCAGTAGAAGAATCCGTCAAGCCTAGGAATGAAGATGCATGGTCTTGAGTAGATTAGTCGTCTTGGGATTGATGTAACCGTAGTAGTGGTGCTCTTCGTAGCTGTCCTCCGGTGTTGTACTCTTGCCGTTGTTGTCGTCCATAGCGTTGAGATCGTCTGCCGTAGGAAAGGTGAATGATGTACTAGGAATGGGAGACTAAATGCCTGTATGATGTACCCGTATAAGATCGTTTGGAATATGCATTTTATTTTATTTCGCTGTGTTTATTGCATCCATCTACCCCTAAGTTCTGTTAGACGTGTTTAGGGTTTCCAAGGGAGATATTAAGCGGGTTACAAGAGAAGTTGCCATTCAGATACCAGCTGACCAGCCATGATTGGATGACATAGGACACTATATCGACTAATTATGGATGTCCCAACAGAACTCTTTAATCTTTTTAAAACAAATCTGTCGTTGGATTTGAATTCCTTGTCCCTTGTTGTGAAGGGAACCTTTGTTGTTTGAATTTTCCCTTGCAATACTCTCCTTACTCTGTGGTCTATGATCCCACCGCCTTCATGGCGTGTAAGTTGGTAGTAGTTGCCTAGTTATTAGCTGATGGTGCCACGACAAAACCAAGGGCTCCCTATGGAACAGCTGCCACATGTGATGCTGCTCAGCACACACTATTATCGAGGTTGTTAACCAAGTATCATTACCAAGTTAGACCGCCATACCGCTTTTGCTACAAAAGAATTTTCCTTGGAAATATTTAGGTGTTCAAACGGGAAATCCACAATGGGTTGATGCAAGAGTGTTCTCTCAAAGTAAGCAAGAGGGGGTGGTTTTGGAGGAAGAATGTATGACATGGTCTTAGTCTGCATGAAAGACGGATGTGGTCGAGTAAAGGAAAGAAAAAGAAGAGTAGTAAAGAAGGTTAGCCTTAGGTAGTTAGGAGTGATTGTGAAAGTCTGAGTAGATGTCATGTCCCAATCCTTGTATTTAGTCGACTACGCTATGCATGCTGGGTTATTTCACTATGTGCCCTACGAACGACGTCTATGTCGGGTCCATTATCGCACTGTTCTTGTGTAGCCTCGGCATCATGCCACACTTGCCGTCTTTGTACACTGTGCGATTTTGCTTTTCTCTAACATCTGGTCGACTCTTGACTCTCACGCCTTGTCCCTCATACCAAACCCCCTTCCCTCTCCTTTGTTTCTTCTTTTGGGGATACAACCGCCTGCATGCCTCCTTCATCGAGCGCACCCTCTTATCTCCTATCCTTTATTTCCCATTCGGTCGCTTGTGTAGGGAGCGCACCATGGCCGTGTCTATTTCCACTGCATGTACCATCAGCAGGAGGGGATGGTCAAGAGCGACCCTAGTGACAGCTCAGATGAGGACTACCATGATATTCCTTAGATGCCTCCACGATGACATGATCATAAGGCCGGTAGCTCTAGTTCAGCTCCATCTGCACCGTAGACAGATCCTGCTCTACTTGCCATACTTGAGCAGATGATGTAGGATCAAGCTCGCTAGGCTTAGGAGACTGCCGTTACTTTTGCACAGTTCTAGGCTCGATAGGATGAGTTTCAGCGACAGCAGTAGGCCATACAGCAGCAGCAGCAAGCCATGCGTTAGCAGCAGCTCCTCATGCAGCAGCAGCTCCTTGGATTTATGCAGCATGTAGTGATAGCTATTGGGGTTCCACCGCCATAGCCTTCACCCTAGTTTGGTCAGCCTACCACCACTTCTACGACTCTAGCGTTATAGCCTAGTGGGCTTCAGAGTCAGGGACAGGCACCAGCATAGTTTGCTTCACCTACAGAGCAGGTGTCCTAGTGGTTTGCTTCGCCCGTGTTAGCCCTATAGTTCACACCTCTCTAGATGGGATTCACACCAGCTCAAACTTCCTTGCTACTAGTGCTAGACACTTTAGTCTCCAGGAGTCTTGGAGCGACTTTCAGTGAGTTGACAGGGCAGCCTACTCCACCATATTTGCATGTCCTAGGTCCTTCTATAGTTGCACCTATTACCGGGACTACAGAGATGCTCCCTTTCATAGTGGCATCATTAGAGCCAGCTACTCCAGTCAAGCCTGCACAGTCTACAATAGCTCTAGTTGTTGATCTGACCCAGACCGCTTTAGCATCGCTTCTAGCTACAGTGGGTCAGACAGCTTAGAGCTCTGGTTCAGATGATGACGGCACTTAGTTCTAGCTTGCTCCTCGTACCTCAGCGCCTGACTCATCCGCTGTAGCCCCACCGACCGACCCTTAGGTTTTGGTGTTTGACGCCAAAGGGGAGAGGGATCAAGTATGCTAGTCTTAGGGGGAGCGACATATCTAGGGGGAGCTTAGTGTACTTAGACTATTTGTTATATTTGGTTTTTATGTGTGATACACTATTATGTATTCGTGTGTTTACTTTTATGCATCAAACTCTATCTATGTGATAGTGATATCTACGTGTTCATGATATGTGACATGTGTGCTTTCTACTTTGAATTATTTACATGTCATATCACTTGTGCTATGCTCATTTGCTTTGCTTCCGTGTTTTACTCCGATGCGAATGAGCTTTATTACTTGTACTCATGCTGTGCTTCTACGTTTTACATGTTGGCTTGGGTCATATAAGCTTGCTCTAAGGAAAATGGACCCTAGGCCAATTTACTTTGGATTTTGGTGTTTGATGACCAACACAACTAAATTGGACTAATAAATTTGCAAATGATTGTTTTGTAGTTCAATAGGATGCAAGATGTGACTTAGACAAAGGCGGCGTGATGATCTGATGATCAACACCTCAAAGAAGACCTTAGGAGCACATGAGAAGACCTAAGATATCAAGCAAAGTCCAAGCACGAAGATAGGAACCAAGCCACACGCAAGATCATGAAGAAACGAGCTCACAAAGGTGACCGAACGCTGGACCGGACGCTGGAGAAAAGTGACCGAACGCTCCAATCAGGAGGCTCGGCAACAGCAACAGCAATCGGACGCTAGATCGGACGCTGGTGGCAAAGCGACCGGATGTAGGACAATAGCGTCTGATCGAGTATAGAGAGGTTCTAGAGCGGTGAATTTGCTACCGAACACGTTCGGTGGCATGTGACCTAACGCTGGCAGCGTCTGATCAGTAGATCTTGGCTCCAACGGTTGGGACGACCGGACGCGTTCGGTCAAGATGTGATCAGTGTCCGGTCAGTAGCAGAAAAGCGGGATTTCATCCCCAATGGCTACTTTCTCAGTGGGGCTTATAAATAGACCCCCCAACCGACCATTTGAGTATAGTGGAGTTGAGGAAACATATCTAGGGTATTGATACACCATTTTAGTGATCTCCACTTGCATAGTGCTTAGTGTTTTATTAGGTGATTAGCGTAGGTGCTTTGTGAAGTGCTTAGGTTGATTAGACCACCGCTTATGCGCTTGCTCTAGGTTTAGGCCTAGTGTTTAGTGAGGTTTGCATACCTCTTACCACTCGATGCTTGCTTGCACCATTGTTGTATATTAGAGGGGCTTGTAGTCTTATGAGATCACACCAATCGCGTTTGTGGTGTGGCCACCACCGTGTATCGGAGAGAACAAGGCCCACGGCGCTTTGGCTAGAAGCTTGATAGTGAAGACGGCGGGGAGCATCTGGAAGAGGCTTGTCGGAAGGCACGTCGGAGACCCACTTGCACATGGGGAAGGCCCGAGGCTATCCACAGAGTTACCCAACCGGGAGCTTGGCTCTTGCGAGGGATTCCTTGCGAGGGGCTCCAACAAGGAATAGGGGGAAGCTTGCGCGCTTCTCGATACCTTGGTAAAAATACTAGAGTCATCGATGAGAGTTTGCATATCTCTACCTTGCTCTTTAGCTTCCACATTTACATTGATTGCATTACTCCTTTTGCGGTAGAGATAGCAACACATTAGCAAAACCGTAGTTGCACATTTAGACAATTTGTCTTTTGCATAGGTTTTTGCTAAGGTTAGAAAAATAGGCCATAGTTTAGAGTTAGAATTTTAAGTTGCCTAATTCACCCCCCTCTTAGGCATCACGGTTCCCTTCAATTGGTATCAGAGCCGGTTGGCTCAATTTGGACCTTTGGCTTAACCGTCGTTGAGCCGACGCTATTTAGAGTGGTTGGGATGGATACTTCTAGGCCTCCACACTTTGACGACACTAACTTCCCATACTATAGAGCTAGAATGGCTTGCTACCTTGAGGCGATTGATTTGGGAATTTGGAGAGTCACTCATGATGGGATGAAACCTATTAAGAATCCCGATAAACCCACGAAGAGTGATGAAAAAGAAATTCATTTCAATGGTAGAGCAAAAAAATGCTTGTTTGAATCTTTTAGCACAGATGTGTTTAATCAAGTATTCACCTTAAATACGACAAATGAAATATGGTTTAAACTCCAAGAGCTCCATGATGGCACAAGTAATGTCCGTGAGCAAAAACATTGTCTAGCTAAACAAAATTATGATTCCTTCGAAATGAATGATAATGAGCTTGTTCATGATATGTATTCTCATTTGAATCTAATTATCAATGAGCTCCATTCTATAGGATTAATAAAGCTAGATGATGTGGACATCATGAGAAAGATCATCTCCGTGCTACCACAAAAGAAATATGCAAGCATCATCACCATCCTTCACAACATGGAGGACTTGAGCACCATGACCCCGGCCATAGTCATTGGCAAGATAGTGGCATATGAAATTTCACGCAAGATGGGTCAAGAAGAAGCCTCTTTGTCAAGCAAAGGCAAAGCTCTCGCATGTGGCGAGAAAAAGAAGATGAAGGGCAAGCAAGTTGAGATAAGCTCAAGCTCCTCAAGTGAAGATAAAGAAGAAGATGAGGATGATGATGATGATGAAGACTCAAGTGATGATGATCAATCTTCCTCCTCCACCTCCAACCTTGATGAAGAATCAATCAAACTAATCAACAAGATGGAGAAGATGATCCAAAAGCTCAATGTCAAGGGTGTGCCCATCCAAATCCAAGATCTTATTTTCACAAATCAAAGAAATGAGCAAAGAAAGAGAGGATGCTATGGATGCAGCGAGTTGGGGCACTTTGTGGAAGTTTGTCCAAATAAGCCCACACCCAAGACAAAGAAGAAGGCATGTAAGAACTAAGCCCTCACATCAATAAAGTCATGGGATGATTCTTCAAGTGAAGAAGAACACCATCACAAGAGGCGAGGCCACAAGCACTCATCATCAAGCTCTTCTCGTATGTGCCTTATGGTATGAGATAACAAAAGCTCATCCTCTAGTGAGAGTGATAGTGATGATGAAATGCCTTTTTATGATGAAATTGTGCAATAAAATCTTAATTATGCTAAAGTTCGCACTAGTCAACAAAAGAAGCTCAAAAAATTAAAAGGCAAGCTAGATAGTTCACAAGAAGCATACAAAACTTTGCTTGAACAATATGAGAACTTTGCTAATCTCAATATTGAAATATCTACTAAAATTGAGCAACTTAAGGCTAGTGCAACAACAAATGCTTGCACAATCAATGATGAGCAACTTGTAAAGAAAAATGAAAGATTAAAAGAAAAGTTAGCTAGCTCACAAGATGCTTATAAAAGTTTGCTTGCTAAAATAGAAACTATGTGCAAACATTGTGATGAGCTAACTAATAAAGTTGCTAATCTTGAAGCCATTAGCACAACCCCCACCAAGGCATCTAAAAAGAAAAGTTCTATCATTAACATGTCTAAAAAGGATGCCTCTACTTCCTGTAATGATTTATTTTTAGACTCACCTTTGTGCAACCAAGTTTGTGTTGAGAAAGTTGATGTAGATACATGCACACAAGAACTTGCAAAGGAGAATGAGCAACTCAAGCAAGAAGTAGCTTGCCTCACCAAGGACTTGACTCAAGTGAAAGGAAAGGCGAAGCAAGCCCAACTTCATCAAGATAACACCATCAAGGGAGTAAAGAAGTTTGATGAGGGACAAACCATGGTTTGCTACGTGTGCCACAAGGAAGGTCACAAGTCCTATGAGTGCAAGGTGAAGAATGGGGGAGGAGCAAAGAAGAAAGAGAAAAAGCAAACAAGCAAGCTCTCCAACACCTACACTAACAAGGTGGACACGAAGGCCTTCACACCTTATCTCTCTTGAAGAAGAAAAATAACATGGTGGTGGCCATCAAGGTAAACAAGCAAGCCAACAATGGGGTCAAATGCTTTTGGGTGCCAAAGGAAATCATCTCCAACATGAAAAGCACAAAAAATGTTTGGATCCCAAAAGGGAAGTGAGAAGTCCAATGGACTTCGGGAATTTGGAGACTTGGCAAAGTGTGGATGCACTTCATGGGGTGCATCATGATGGACAAAGACATTGCTAAGTGGGTTAGTGAATACTATGGAGCCAAATTTCCCTTCCCATGTTAGGTAACTAGATTCAATTTATTTCCATTGATATTAGATTTTAATTTTCCTACATTTGGTATCTTTTAGCATCTAGTTACTCTTAATGCCTAGGTTTGCATTTGCATTCTTATATATTTTGTCATGCATACACTAGGTATTTCATATAGTAGACTTGCTCGGTTTCATTCTTATTCCTTGGAGCAATCTTACATGGTTTAAAATTGTTCAGGAGCACGTCACATAGCTTGTCCTTCAATTGTTCATCTAATATGTGCCAAAGTCCAAATTGTAGATAATTTCTCCCAAATATCGCCTTCGAAAATGACTCTCGCATTCATGTGATGTCATCTTTCGAGTGGTATTTTTTATTCTAAAATCAATGTGCATGTTTCCTATAAGTATTCCATACTTGTGTGCACAAATTTAGGGGGAGGTTACTCTACAAGTTGGATGCTTTGAGACAAACACCTTTTCAAGGTTATCATGTGTGTAGTAGTCTCATTGCAAGAAAAATGGAGTCCCTAGAGTTAAGCATCATACTTCAAATATCCACCACCTATTGCAAGTGGTAGAAATCAAATTGGTTTCCAGATGTGGTATTTCTAAAACCAATATCATCATGTTGATTTCATTTTGATATTTATATGCTTTCTCCATGCATTATATAGATTAAATTCCCTTGAGGAATAATTTGCCAAATATGCATATGCCTTGCTTTCTACCATAAGTATGCATATATTTAGGGGGAGCTTAATCTATATAATGTGAGAGTCAAATTTTGTGACCAATTCCACCCTCCACAAAAAGGATCACAAAGTTTGACACTTCCTTGTGCTACTAATGTCTTCCTTTTTGATGTTTGATTCCAAAGGGGGAGAATTTAGAGGACCAAAAGCAAGCATTAATTTGTAATAATGGTCCGAGAAATGGAGGATAGTGGATTATGGGTGTTGATACAACATTTTAGTGATCTCCACTTGCATAGTGCTTAGTGTTTTATTAGGTGATTAGTGTAGGTGCTTTGCGAAGTGCTTAGGTTGATTAGACCACCGCTTATGCGCTTGCTCTAGGTTTAGGCCTAGTGTTTAGTGAGGTTTGCATACCTCTTACCACTCGATGCTTGCGTGCACCATTGTTGTACATTGGAGGGGCTTGTAGTCATATGAGATCACACCAACCATGTTTGAGGTGTGGCCGCCACCGTGTACCGGAGGGAACAAGGCCCACGGTGCTTCAGCCGGAAGCTTGATAGTGAAGACGGCGGGGAGCATCCGGGAGCGGCTTGCCGAAAGACACATCGGAGACCCACTTGTGCGTGGGGAAGGCCCGAGGCTATCCACGGAGTTACCCGACCAGGAGCTTGGCCCTTGTGAGGGATTCCTTGCGAGGGGCTCCAACGAAGACTAGGGGAAGCTTGCGCGCTTCTTGATACCTCGGTAAAAATATCAGAGTCATCGATGGGAGTTTGCATATCTCTACCTTGCTCCTTAGCTTCCGCATTTACATTGATTGCATTACTCCTTTTGCGGTAGAGATAGCAACACATTAGCAAAATCATAGTTGCATATTTAGACAGTTTGTCTTTTGCATAGGTTTTTCCTAAGGTTAGAAAAAGAGGCTATAGTTTAGAGTTAGAATTTTAAGTTTCCTAATTCACCCCCCCCCCCTCTTAGGCGTCACGGTCCCCTTCACTTGCCTAATACTTTTGTTCTTATTGTCAAAAGCTTATATGAACCAAGCATATTAAAAACCTCGTCTCTTTCACATACTCGAGGTAGTATTGTCATCAATCACCAAAAAGGAGGAGATTAAAAGCATCTAGGCCCCTAGTTGGGTTTCAGTGATTAATGACAATACAAGATTACTATGACTAACGTGTGTTTTGTAGAGGCAATTAAGTTAGGTCATGGTAATGGAGATCGATTGGGCTATCATGGTGGTCATGCCCCTATGATGAAAATCGTTTCAGTTTTCAAAGGATGGACGACAAGGTTAAGGATGGACTAGTTCTAAGTGTCGATTAGAGTTAAAGAGACATTTAGAGTAGTTTAGGACTTTGTTTTTCCTTTGGCCATACTATTAAGGTGGGTATGGATGGGTAGCTTGACCTAGGTGAGTCTAGTGGGTTAGGTGTGGTGCACACTTGCTAAAACTAGCACTAGGTAGCTCCTAAAAGCCCTTAGATCCATTGGAGCAAGCTTCATTCACATATGATCGAGTGTTGGAAGTGAATGGAGGGTCAAATACTGACCGGACGCTGGCTCTGGTGTGACCAGACGCTGGCTCAGGGTCCGATCAATTCATTTGACCAAGGTGTTTTCGTCTGGTGCGACCGAGCGCTGAGAGGTCAAGTGACCGGACGCTGAGGTCCAGCGTCCGGTAGACTCCAGTAAGGTTCAAGAGAGAGAAAATCATGACCGAACGCTTACCAGCGTCCGATCACACTATAAACACTGAAGTTCAGGGTGAACTAACTGGCGCGTCCGGTCAACATAACCGACGTGTCCGGTCAACATAACCGGAGCGTCCGGTCACCCTGTAGAGGCACATAACGGTTCGTTTTTCAGCCCATGTTATAAATACTTTCTCTATTCGTGTGTGGGGGTACTTTTGCTCATTCCAACAGCTGAGAAACACCTTTGAGAGTGCTAAGAAGAGCAAGGTCCTAGTGAGGTGATTGAGATTTGAGAATCCCAAAGAGAGCCCTCATTAGTGAGATCAAGAGTAGCAAAGTGTGCATCCATCCTTCTCATTAGGCTTGTCGTGGTTAAGTGAGAGTTTGTGCTTGTTACTCTTGGTGATCGCCATCACCTAGATGGCTTGGTGGTGATTGGGAGATTGGTGATCATCCGACAGTGCTTGTGGATGACCCAACTCAAGTTGTGAGCGGTTGTGGGTGATTCACCACGATGGAGTGTCGAATAATCAACCCGTAGAGAGCACTTGATCCTTGCGCGGATCAAGGGGGAGCTACACCCTTGCACGGGTGCTCCAACGAGGGCTAGTGGGGAGTGGCGACTCTCCGATACCTCAGTAAAACATCGTTGTGTTCCTTCTTACTTTACTTTGAGCATTTACTTTGAGCAATTCAATTCTTGTCATTTATATTCCTAGAATTGCCATGCTAGAGTAGGATTGGAACTTAGGGTGCTAAACTTTTATGTGTTAGATCAATAGAAACACTTTCTAGGCACAAGGGGTTAATTGGGCTAACCATAGAGTTTAATTATTGCAAAGAAATTTAGAATTAGCCCAATTCACCCCCCCCCCTCTTGGGCATCTTGATCCTTTCACCTTGGTTAGTTGGTCCTAGGATTCACAATGTTTTACTTTTTAGTCGACTATTTCTAGATCTGTTGGACCTACACCATGTTTTGGATCATCATTATCTTGTTGTTTCTAAATTGTCCTCGTCTATCTCGCCTTCTAGATTAAGTTTTGGTTGTACTAGGTTGTTCTTAACCATGTATCCCTAGATCCCTGTGTGGTTTAGTATTTAAAGTCGTGTAATCTTTCGTGTAATCCCTGATCTACGAAATGTGATCGCGTTTCCCCTCTTCTGGTTCTTTCTTCGAATCTCGGATGAGATTCGTTTTAAGGGGGGTTGGTTGTAACACCCTTGGTGTTACGAGCCCATTTAGCACCACGCTTTAGGCTTAAGTCAAATTTTCGAAATGAGTTTATCGGAATTTTTTATTTAAAATTTACTTGATGTGCTAAGTGAATCCGGTGACTGTAACAACCCCAAAAATCCATACACCAAAAATACTAACTGCAAAATTTTTCTTAAAAACTCCCATGTGTTGATGAGTGTCATGTATAGAAACCCAACATAAGAGATGCATTAGGTCTAACCCCAACCCAAGTCAACACGTAAGCATGGCATGCCATATGTTAATCATGTTTATTTAAATACTAACAAATGAAGCATATCATACATTGTTAACTCACATGGTGATTTGGATTTTCATTTGTTTTATGTAATGCCTAACAACTCCCTTAAAGAAATAAACCATAAAGTAAATATTACTCAAACCAAAGAATAAATATTTAAAGAGAAAACCATTTCCATTTCTGTATAACAAAACTACACTTATTTTTGTTATACAAAGTAGCTAAAATAAATTCCTAATATATATATAAAAGAATATTGTGGGCCTCATATCTAAAACTCCCATGAATAGGGTACACCAATTTTGAATTTAAATTCCAAAACCAAATTTGAATTCAAACAAAGGAGAAGAAAAGAAAAATAAAAAGGAAAGGAAAGGGTGGAGCCGGCCTCGCAGCCCAAGTGACCGGTCGGCCCAGCCTGCTCCTTCCCCCAGCCAACCCAACTCGCTCACCCGGCTTCGCAGGCCCACGCACAGCCGCAAGCAGGCCTGGCCCGACCACGCCAGCCCAACGCGCCAGCATGCCATCTCGCGTAGGCCCAGCATGCCGGCCTAGCCTTGCACCATGCGCGTGTGACGCTGAGCTGCTCTCACTGCCCATCGGGCCCCACCTGTCGGCCTTCCTATTCATCTTCTTCGTGCCCACGCCTCAACCGCCCGCACGACCGGAGGCTAACAGCGTTAGTAGGAGCGGGCTAGGGGGTCACGCCCGGGGCATGGCCTTGTTCCCCACATGCCGTGCTCACGCAACCTCATGCCACCGTCGGATGCATCGCGTGCCTTCCCACCGCACAATGCCGATCGCCATTGGAGGCATGGAGCTCGGCTATAAAAGACCCCGGAGCCTTAGCCTCTCCCTCAGCCATCGCCACCGCTTGGTGGCTCAGCAGCCCGCACCGCACCGAGAGAAGAGGGCCGAGAAGGAGATCAAGAGAGGAGGAACGGAGCCACCCGCGTGCTACCGAAGTCATCGGAGCCGAAGACGATGCCGTCGTCTTCATCACAGTCGCGGGTCAACACTGCACTGCCTCTGTCTTCACGGCCACGACCCTCCACTACACCACCATCCTTTCGCCTTCGACACCAACGGTGAGCCCCTCGCTGCTGAGACCCCTCCTAACCCCTAGATGCCATAGTAGAGCACGCGCACACCGCGCTCCCGATGCCGCCGTCATGGCGCGGCCACCACTTGCACACCCGGCTACCTCATCGGACCAAGACGCAGCTGTAGCACCACCAGGGCACCCAGAGGGTAGCCGCGTAGACCGAGACCCCATTAGCCGGCCACAACGTCCTGGCCACGAGCACCAGACCTCGGTCAGAGCTCCGCCGTGCACCATCACCGCATGCGGACTCTGCCACGTCTTTTGGTCACCGTCGTCACTTGTCCTGGTCGCTCGCTAGCAGTCTGAACGGGAATGGGGCACCAAGACCCTTGGAGCAGCCCCTAGCTGCCCCACCGGCAAGCACCACCATGACCAAGCCACCGACCGCCGTGGCCAACGCCCTGGAAATCCTCGGCCGCCACCTAGACCCCACCATCGTGTTCACCATGGCTTGGGGAAGCTTTTCCCCACCTTAATTGAACGTCAGCGCCACCGTAGGATCACGTCGGTGAGCACACCACCAGCGGGAGCACGCTGGGGATGGAAGCATAGGGCTCCCCCACCAGCCGCACGCGCCTGCACCCGGTACACGTAGACCATAGAGAGAAGAGAAGGAGGGTGGACGTGGTTCACCAGAAGGAGACGCAGTTCACATAGACCGGCGCATGTGTCCACCATGGATTGTGCCTGTGAACCAAGCCCAATGGGGGCCCTTGGCTATGATGTGGTAGCGCCACAGCATTCCACATGTCCGGCCTAACCCAACCCAAATCCAACCTAGTCTAGGCCCACCAAAGCCCGGTCGAGGCCCAACCTAGTTGATCGTTGACCGGTCAACGTTGATAGTTGACCTGGCCCCACATGTTAGCATCACAAGGACTCTGGACCCACTCGTCGGCAAGTGACGTCATGCTGACGGCATGACAACGTCATGCGGGACCCACCTGTCAGTAACAACACAGTCGAGGTGACGTCATGCTGATGTCAGCTACTGACGTCAGCAGCCCTAGCCCCACACGTCTGTGACCCTAACCCATTGACCGTTGACTTGACGTTGACTCTGACCGGACCCACAGGTTAGTGACCCAAGAGACCCTGGCCCCACCTGTCAGAACGGTTGACGTTGCTGACGTCATGCTGATGTCAAGCTGACGTCAGCAGGACCCCCACTTGTCAGCTCAGAGTTGAGTCGATGACATCATGCTGACGTCAGCATGCCACGTGGACCAATCACAGCGTGACACGTGTCAGCCTAGGATTAATTCAGCCTTTTTCCCATTTTCAGAAATGATTAAAATTTTAGAAATTCATAACTAATTCATACGACCTCAGAAAAATATGAAACTAGGACCAAAATTCATCTAAAATCGAGCTTTACGCAATGAATCCATGTTTGAGTGCATCTAGCTCTCTTGAATTTTCATTGCTTCTTTCTGCTATTCTATAAACGTCGCTAACGCGACTATAATGCGATCGTTGTAGACTCAGAGGAGAACTAGATGGACGAGGATCGTGAGTACCGTGAGGAAAATGGAGATGACTACACTGAAGGTGTCACATCCCACCCAATCTCATAGCACCTATTACGCATGGCTAATATAGAACTGCTATTGCTTTACTTTACTATTATAATCATACTATGATAGAACTTGCATGGTAGTATGCTTACTTGATGGCCTCTACCTTGACGCAACCTTACCCCTGCATACCCTACTATTAGGCTAGACACACGCTTACTGCTATATTTCATTTGCTTGTACTACTACTACGCTTATACTACGTTAATGCATGGTGTTATCTAGGCAATGGGGAGAGTGTTGCATGTGTGACTTGGGTGTGTGGAGGGTGAGGGTTGTGTCGACCAAGTTGGAGTATACAATGAGCCTGGGGCAAGTCTTGCCATGGGGTGCTACCTAGGCACCCCTGGAATGGATACTTGTGGTGGGTAAATGGTATATGAGGTGGTCCTGGGTGTGAACCTATGATGGGAGGAGCCCGGGATAGAGGTGTTGTGGTGGCAAGATAAATTGAAACCCTGATGGAGACATTCTGGCTTGGTCATCCCTAAGGACTTACTAGTACTCAGATTCACTGGGAAGCCTTATGTACCACTCGCCCTATATGGTGCGGGACGGTCGGACTACTTGGTAGGATATTGCCACTACTACTAGGTTGATAGCGGACAGTGTAAGGAGGTACGGGGCATGGAGGATTTCCCCCACGCCCTTCCGAGACTTCATGGAGACCTTATGGACCCGGCTCATGACTCACAGTTTCAGCCACCCCAGACTAGACTTGGGGTGTACCAGGGCTGAATGGTAGAGTGGCATTATCCTAGGCTAGCAAGCGGCCAGAATCAGCCAGTTGACGATGGTCAGCGAGGAAGGCGGATCTTGTGGTTATGTAAAACCTCTACAGAGTGTATAGTTGATCGATCGATACATGTGCCGACTTGTCGGCTATGGACCTTTCCTAGGTTTTGCTTAAACTAGATAGAGAGATAAGTCCTTCTCTTCTTCCCCGTGAGAGAGTGTTGGTCGTAGCCAGGGGCTACGGGCCTTGAGACAGTGCCAAGAGGGAGTTGGCCTATCGACTGAGCGATGGTATGGTGATGGTGTGGAGATGGTGGTATATCGATCCTAGGATCGAAATCTATCTCTGGATGAGAATGGGGTGTAATGTGTGTGGGAATGGTGTTAAAACTTGACCAACTATTATTGTATACTTAATATGCTAATACATAGGAAACCCCAGCCTTATAGGATCCATTTGATTATATCCAACTTGCATCCAATTTCCATAAAGCAATGCTCATAGGGTGGGAGTGGCCAGTACAAATCATACTGATAAATTTTGGCACACAGGTTCTGCTGAGGAGTATAGCTCCGCAGAGTTTGATGGTTGAGGGGTTCGTTCCTACGCTCGAGTTTGACAATCTTATCTTCAAGCTGTTATGAATGAATGCTACTTTTGATTCTGCCAATGCGGCGATGTAATAAATTATGTAATTCCGCACTATTTGTACTCTGATATTATCGTTGTATGGATGTGGTATTTGACTGGAAATTTGGATAATATGATCTACAATGGTCTTATTACACTCCGATACTGTGGATTTCCCTTCGTGGAAATCAGGTCGTTTCTATTAGTATCAGAGCCATACTTGACCCTAGGACAAAACCCTTAGAAATGGACGATAGAATAGGACGTGAACAGCCCTTCTTTTGGTTATATACCGACCCTGCATTTACTTTTATGCAAGGCATATCTATTATTGATCAGCTAACACCTGATTCCTTAAAGCATGCAGATGGCAACGAACGTCGACTGGCTGCCTCTAGGACTGCTACCTCTAGACCACGCCAAGCTTACCTTCGACCTACGTGAGCTCGAGGGTTTTGCACAGACCCTCTGCCGAGTTCTCATCACGTTAGGCATCCCCGACGAGCTTGTCAAGGTCACCTGCACCGAGAAGCCAGCTCAGGAAGGAGGAATCGAAGGACCGATTATCACCTTAGTCGAGTTCCCAGCCAGCACTACCTTACCTACTGTCCTAGCTTTCACCGAGATGACTATAAAGGACATAGTCGAGGAGGGACTGCAAGCTATCTCACACAAGGCACTTCACAGAGTGATGAGGGACCACTACGAGCACCTGAAGACGACAGAGTTCCATCTACTTCCCCAGGCCCTCGACCTCAGCCTTACCCCTAGTGAGCAGAGTTTCGTAGCCGGCAGAGTTATCCTCGCCAAGGAGGATAGATGCCTTCACGTCTCAGCTATCCACCTACTGGGGCAAGACAGGTACGTGACCTAGCTAGAGCAGATGAGACGTCAGGACCAGGCCCTTCTATGGGAGTACTAGGAGCGAGACTCACAGGGAGCACAGGAGCAAGCTAGTCTACTTGTGACAGTTGCCAAGCTACAGGATGAGCTCAACCGTTGTGAAGAAGTCCACAAAATCGAGGTCACAGACTTATAGGACAAAGCCGCTGACCTAGGCAATAGGAATTGCTACCTCAACAACAAGGTCTTGGAGTTGCAGAGAGAGTTGGACGACAAGAAGGTTGAGTTCAACCGTAGAGGAGATAGAGAGAGGTCCAAGGGGATTAATATGCTAAAAATCCAATCTCGGAATAAGACCATGACTCAGGATTTAGAGGAGTTCAGGAAGAAGGCCGTTCGCAACCAGGGTCACCTAATCGAGGCACTCAGGCAGAACAAGTACCTTCAGGACAAGTGTGAGAGGACTTGGTAGGCTTGGTAGAAGTCTGATAGGAAGTGCCTTTGGGAAATGAAGGGTATGTGGGATCAGCTACTCAAGAAGATTCGTAGCAAGACTAAGCCTAGGATAGAGGAGTTTGAGTTAGCCCTGACTCGCCTCAACCTAGACGCTTGCCCTACCCTACCTGGAGCCAAGCCTACTGAGGAGCTCGCTGAGGCCTTGAAGTACGTGTCCCAGCTTCACAAGTCTGATGAAGAGATCGAGATCGAGAACAGTCGTATTCCAACTATGGTGTACGAGTTAGAGTAGAATAACCCTACGTGGTCATGAGTCATGTCAGTAGCTTCCATAAGTTGTACCCCATGATGTACCCCTTATGAGATGTAATATGAGACACTATGTGTAGTACGATTCTCGCAAGTCTTCAAGTGTAGCTACTGGAGATGATGCTATGTAATAAAAACCCATGTAACGAATGTTTTGGATCTTATTGCATCTTATAGATCTTATTGCTTCTTTTGTAATGAGTGTTGGATAGAATAAATGTTTCTTTAAATCGTAAAAATCATATAATCATACTAAGTTATAAGCACTTATGGCACAAACACTAAAATTTCTATGATCCGTGTTGCAGATGCCGAACCGCCGATCTAATCGCCTAATGAACCGTGGACGTGCGCCCACCCCTGAACCAGTTGAACCAAATGGGGGGCGTGGTGGCAACAACCATGGCCGTGGCTGTGGCCGTGGATGAGGAGGGATACCCTTCAACCTAGAGAATACCCCGCCGCCTGAGGAGAACCTTCCACCACCACCACCACTGAACCTGGCAGAAGTGATGGCACAACAGACTCAACTTCTTGCAGCTCTTATTAACGGAGCAAACCATCACCAGGGAGGTCAGCAGAATAACTTCCAAAGGAAGCTAGAAGGATTTCTGAAGCTAAGGCCACCTACATATGATGGCACCGACCCTAACCCACTTGTAGCTGATGACTGGCTCAAGGAGATGGAGAATAAGCTTGACCTCACTACTTTCACCGACGATGAGTGTGTTGGAGCTGCCACACACTAGCTCATAGGTGTAGCACATGCCTGGTGGGATAGTTTCAGTGATTCCCATGAGGACCCTACTAACATCTCATGGGATGAGTTTGCTGAAGCATTCACTGAGTATCACATTCCCAAGGGTATCATGGAGGCCAAAGCTGAGGAGTTTCGCAACATCAAGATAGGAAAGGACAGGGTGACGGAGTACACAACTCGTTTCACCAATCTTTTGCGCTATGCACCTTCCTATGTTGTGAACTCTAAGAAGGAGAAGTTGTACTATTACTGTAAGGGACTTAACCCGCACATCAAGCTGAAGTTTGGCGGTATTGAGAGTAACACATTGTGTGCTCTGGTGGATCGCTGCATCTAGATCGAGAAAGATCGTGCTGAAGCTGGAGAGGAGTACATGGAGAGGAAGCATAAGCCTAAGGAGTCCCTCCATGGCCAAGATCGCAAGAGGTTCCGCAGAGACGCACCACTCAGGGAACGCTCTCACCACAACAGGGATGAGAACCCTAGATCGAGTAGGGGTAGTGGAGGCTACACCACCAAATACTCTCGCCCTGCTCAGGATCATTACACCCGGGACCATTAAGCTCAAGACCACAACACTCAGGACCATTTCAACCGTTCCCACTCTATGAATGAACGCCCAGCACATAACCACTTCGCACCAAGCACTAGAAACTGGAAGGCACCCGCACCAACCCCTATAGGCGGTACGCCTTTCACCTACTTCGCTTGTGGCCAACCAGGTCACAAGGCCACTGAGTTCCCACAGAACTCAGCTGCTCAGAAGTCTCAATTCAAGGGATCTGCTACCTGAGGACGTCTCAACCATCTGGATGCCGAGGAAGCACAGGCTACCCCTGACGTGGTGTACGGTATGTTTTTAGTTAATGGCCATACTGCATCAGTTCTATTTAACTCTAGAGCAACTTGTTCTTACATATCATTCAAGTTTGCATGAGAGCATGACCTGCCTGTAACCCCACGTGGAAAGCCTATCATCACCAGCTCACCTTTAGGAGACCTTGAGTGCACCCACATCTGTAAGAGAGTGAGCCTTGCCATTGAGGGTCTTACCTTTAAAGCCGACCTAACCCTATTACCTTCCACGAATCTAGATGTCATCTTAGGCATGGATTGGCTAACCATTCACTAAGGTATTATATCATGTTCACCTAGATACGTCCAAGTGACCCACCCATCAGGCCAAGTTATTAGATGTGAACCCCAGTCCGGAAAGTCCACCTCTATCCTATGTGCCCTTAAAGCTAGTTCTGGATCACAAAAAGAGAAGAAGATAGTTCATGATGTGCCTATAGTCAGAGATTATCTTGATGTATTCCCTAAAGAATTACCGGGTATGCCACTAGACCATGATGTAGAGTTCATCATTGATCTTTTGCCGGGAACATGACTCATTGCCAAGAGACCCTATCGTATGCCAGTTGATGAACTGGCCAAGCTCAAGAAATAGCTTGATGAGCTAATCTCGAAGGGATATATCAGACCTAGTGCTTCACCCTGGGGATCCCCTGTTCTGTTTGTTAAGAAGAAGGATGGCTCGATGAGAATGTGCATTGACTACCGGAACTTGAACACAGTCACCATCAAGAACAAGTACCCCCTGCCAAGGATCGATGATCTGCTTGATCAGCTCTGAGGTGCCAAGTATTTCTCCAAGATTGATCTCAGATCTGGCTATCATTAGATGAAGATTTGAGAAAGTGACATTCCAAAGACAGCTTTTGTGACTAGGTATGGGCAGTTTGAGTTCACCATGGTGTCCTTTGGACTCACAAATGCTCCCACATACTTCATGAACATGATGAATAAGGTTTTCATGGATGATCTAGATAAGTTTGTGGTAGTATTCATTGATGACATCCTTGTCTATTCATCCACCGCTGAAGAACACGAACATCATCTAAGAACTGTACTAGAAAAACTAGCCCAACATCAGCTCTACGCAAAGTTTAGTAAATGCGAATTTTGGCTACAGGAAGTTGCCTTCTTAGGCCATGTACTATCAGCTGAAGGTGTCGCAGTTGACCCAGCCAAGATTGAAGCTGTGAAAGAGTGGGATCAACCCCGTAATGTGATAGAAGTCAGAAGTTTCTTGGGATTGGCTAGATATTATCGCCGATTTATTGAGAACTTCTCTAAGATAGCCCGTCCAATGACCAACCTTCTGAAGAAGACTAAGGAGTTTGAATGGACACCCGAGTGCGAACAAAGCTTCTAGGAATTAAAACAGAGGCTTACCACAACTCCTGTGCTAGCATTGCCTGATATCAGTAAAGATTTCGTAGTCTATTGTGATGCATCCCATTAAGGACTTGGTTGTGTACTAATGCAAGATGGGAGTGATAGCATATGTGTCTTAATAGTTGAAAGAACACGAGAACCATTACCCAACTCATGATCTTGAGCTAGCAGCAGTTGTGCATGCTTTGAAGATCTGGAGACACTACTTGATAGGCAACAAGTGTGATATCTATACGGATCACAAGAGCTTGAAGTACTTTTTTCACTCAGGAAGATCTAAATATGAGGCAACGACAATGGCTAGAGTTGATCAAGGACTATGACATAGAAATTCACTATCATCCGAGAAAAGCTAATATAGTCACAGATGCTCTCAGTCGCAAGAGTTACTGTCACACTTTGATCACTGAATCCATACCACCTAAGCTCAAGGAAGAGATTGAAGATTTCCATCTTGAGATACTATCGCATGGCTTGTTGAATGAGCTCCACATACAGTATGATCTCACAGATCGTATTTATCAAGCTCAGAAAAGTTGTGAAGAGATCGAATATCTCCGTGGTCTGATGAAACTAGGCTACAAGACCAACCACTAGGAAGATGAACAAGGAACCATCTGGTTCAAGAAAAGAATTTGTGTTCCATCTGACCCAGTACTATGAGAGGAAATTCTATCAAAAGCTCATGATTCCAAGTACTGTACTCACCCTGGAGGTTCAAAGATGTATCAAGACTTGAAGAAACACTTTTGGTGGAAAGGCATGAAGACAGACATTACAGGACATGTGGCACGATGTGACACCTGCAATAGAGTCAAGGCTAAACATCAAAGGCCTATAGGTTTGCTTAAGCCTCTTGATGTTCCCGAGTGGAAATGGGAGAGCATATCCATGGATTTCATAGTTGGATTGCCCCGATCGTAGAAAGGCAATGATTCCATCTAGGTGATTGTTGATCGTCTGACCAAGATTGCTCACTTTGTACCAGTTAAGACCAAGACCGATGCCAAAAAATTAGTAGATCTATATGTTGAGCATATTCTCAGACTGCATGGAGCTCTCTCCAGTATTGTATTTGATCGTGGTCCTCAATTTGTGTCCTGAATCTTGGAAGCCCTGCACAAGTCCATTGGAACCAAACTTGATTTTAGTACCGCTTATCACCCACAGACAGATGGGCAGACAGAACAAGTAAATCAGATCCTAGAAGACATGCTTCGCGCTAGTGTACTGAATTATGGCTCTGATTGGGAGAAATGCCTACCCTATGCAGAGTTCTCTTACAACAACAGCTACCAAGCCAGTATCAAGATGTCACCATTTGAAGCTCTGTATGGTAGACCTTGCAAGACACCTTTGATGTGGTCCCAACCGGGAGAAAGATCATTCTTTGACTCCGCTAAGATTCAAGATGCCGAAGAAGGAGTTACTCAAGTGAAGGAGAATTTGAGGATTGCTCAAAGTCGATACAAGAGCTATGCTGACAAAAAAAGAAGAGAACTTGAGTTCAATGTGGGAGACTTCGTCTATCTCAAGGTATCCTCGCTACGTGGAACTGTCAGATTCCATGTGAAAGGAAAGCTTGCCCCTAGATTTGTTGGCACATACAAGATTTGCAAGAGGATTGGAAAGCTCGCCTACAAACTTGAGCTACCTGAGGAATTGGTGGGCGTACATCCCGTATTCCATGTCTCTCAGCTACACAAGTGTTTGAGAATGCCTGATGAAGTAGTTCCAACTGATACACTTGACATTCAAGACACCCTCGAGTATAAAGAACACCCTATCAGAATTCTGGGAAGAGATACCAAAGAGACCCGAAGCAAAACCATTCCTATGTGCAAGATCCAATGGAGAAACCACACTAAGAGAGAAGCAACATGGGAGAAAGAGTCTGATCTCCGACTAAACTATCCTTATCTTTTCAAAGGGTACGTACCGTTTTAATCTCGGGGACGAGATTCTGTTAAGGGGGTAGGACTGTAACAACCCTAAAAATCCATACACCAAAAATACCAACTGCAAAATTTTTCTTAAAAACTCCCATGTGTTGATGAGTGTCATGTATAGAAACCCAACCTAAGAGATGCATTAGGTCTAACCCCAACCCAAGTCAACACGTAAGCATGGCATGCCATATGTTAATCATGTTTATTTAAATACTGACAAATGAAGCATAGCATACATTGTTAACTCACATGGTGATTTGGATTTTCATTTGTTTTATGTAATGCCTAACAACTCCCTTAAAGAAATAAACCATAAAGTAAATATTACTCAAACCAAAGAATAAATGTTTAAAGAGAAAACCATTTCCATTTCTAGATAACAAAACTATACTTATTTTTGTTATACAAAATAGCTAAAATAAATTCCTAATATATATATAAGATTGTTGTGGGCCTCATATCTAAAACTCCCATGAATAGGGTACACCAATTTTGAATTCAAATTCCAAAACCAAATTTGAATTCAAACAAAGGAGAAGAAAACAAAAATAAAAAGAAGAGGAAAGGGTGGAGCCGGCCTCGCAGCCCAAGTGACCGGTCGGCCCAGCCTGCTTCTTTCCCCAGCCAGCCCAACTCGCTCACCCGGCTTCGCAGGCCCACGCGCAGCCGCAAGCAGGCTTGGCCCAACCACGCCAACACAACGCGCCAGCACGCCAGCTCGCGTAGGCCCAGCATGCCGGCCTAGCCTTGCACCACGCGTGCGCGATGCTGAGCTGCTCTCACTGCCCGCCGAGCCCCACCTATTGGCCTTCCTATTCATCTTCTTCGTGCCCACGCCTCAACCGTCCACGCGACCGGAGGCCAACAGCGTTGGTAGGAGTGGGCCAGGGGTTCATGCCTGGGGCATGGCCTTATTCCCCCTCGCGCCATGCTCACACAACCTCACGCCACCGTCGGATGCGTCGCGTGCCTTCCCACCGCACGATGCCGATCGCCATTGGAGGCATGGAGCTCGGCTATAAAAGACCCCGGAGCCTTAGCCTCTCCCCCAGCCACCGCCGCTGCTTGGTGGCCCAGCAGCCCGCACCGTACCGAGAGAAGAGGGCCAAGAAGGAGATCAGGAGAGGAGGAATGGAGCCACCCGCGTGCTGCCGAAGTCGTCGGAGCCAAAGACGACGCCGTCGTCTTCATCACGGTCGTGGGTTGGCACTGCACTACCTCCGTCTTCATGGCCACGACCCTCCACTGCACCGTCATCCTTTTGCCTTCGACACCAATGGTGAGCCCCTCGCTGCTGAGACCCCTCCTAGCCCCTGGACGCCGTAGCCGAGCACGCGCACACCGTGGTCCCGACGCCGCCGTCATGGCACAGCCACCACTTGTGCACCTGGCCGCCTCACCAGACCAGGACGCAGCTTTAGCACCACCAGGGCGCCCGAAGGGTAGCCACATAGACCGAAACCCCATTAGCCGGCCACAACATCCTGGCCACGAGCACCGGACCTCGGCCGAAGCTCCGTCGTGCACCATCACTGTGCGCGGACTCCGCCATGTCTTTTGGTCGCCGTCGTCACCTGTCCCAGTCGCCCGCTAGTAGTCTGAACAGGAACGGGGCACCAAGACCCTTGGAGCAGCCCCTAGCTGCCCCACCGGCGAGCACCGCCACGACTAAGCCACCGACCGCCATGGCCAATGCCCTAGAAAGCCCCGGCCGCCACCTAGACCCCACCATCATGTTTGCCATGGCCTAGGAAAGCTTTTCCCCACCTTAATTGAACGCCAGCGCCACCATAGGATCACGCCGGTGAGCACACCACTGGAGGGAGCACGCCGGGGATGGAACCAGAGGGCTCCCCCACCGGCCGCACGCGCCTGCACCCAGTACATGTAGACCATAGAGAGAAGAGAAGGAGGGTGGACGTGGTTCACCGGAAGGAGACGCGGTTCACCGTAGACCAGCGCATGCGTCCACCATGGAACATGCCTGTGAACCAAGCCCAGTGGGGGCCCTTGGCTACGATGTGGCAGTGCCACAGCATGCCACGTGTCCGGCCCGGCCTAGCCCAAATCCAGCCTAGTCCAGGCCCACCAAAGCCCGGTTGAGGCCCAACCTGGTTGACCATTGATTGGTCAACATTGATAGTTGACCTGGCCCCACATGTCAGTGTCACAGGGACTCTGGACCCACTCATCAGCAAGTGACGTCATGACAACGTCACGTGGGACCCACCTGTCAGTAACAACACAGCTGAGGTGACGTCATTCTGACATCAGCAGCCCTGGCCCCACACGTCAGTGACCCTGACCCATTGACCGTTGACTCACCCGTTGACTTGATGTTGACTCTGACCGGACCCATAGGTCAGTGACCCAAGAGACCCTGGCCCCACCTATCGGAACGGATGACGTTGCTGACATCATGCTGATATCAAGCTGATGTCAGCAGGACCCCACTTGTCAGCTCAGAGCCGAGCTGATGACGTCATGCTGACATCAGCATGCCACGTGGACCAATCACAGCATGACACGTGTTAGCCCAGGATTAATTCAGCCTTTTTCCCATTTTTAGAAATGATTAAAACTTTGAAAATTCATAACTAATTCATACGAGCTCAGAAAAATATGAAACTAGGACCAAAATTCATCTAAAATCGAGCTTTATGCAATGAACCCATGTTTGAGTGCATCTGGCTCTTTTGAATTTTCATTGCTTCTTTGTGCTATTCTATAAACGTCGCTAACGCGACTATAATGCGATCGTTGTAGACTCGGAGGAGAACTAAACGGACGAGGATCATGAGTACCATGAGGAAAACGGAGACGACTACTCTGAAGGTGCCACATCCCACCCAATCTCATAGCACCTATTACGTATGGCTAATATAGAACTGTTATTGCTTTACTTTACTGTTATAATCGTACTATGATAGGACTTGCATGGTAGTATGTTTACTTGATGGCCTCTACCTTGACGCAACCTTACCCCTGCATACCCTACTATTAGGCTAGACACACGCTTACTGCTATATTTCATTTGCTTGTACTACTACTACGCTTATACTACGTTAATGCGTGGTGTTATCTGGGCGATGGGGAGAGTGCTGCGTGTGTGACTTAGGTGTGTGGAGGGTGAGGGTTGTGTCGACCAAGTTGGAGTATACGACGAGCCTAGGGCAAGTATTGCCATGGGGTGCTACCTGGGTACCCCTGGAATGGATACCTGTGGTGGGTAAATGGTATATGAGGTGGTCCTGGGTGTGAACCTATGATGGGAGGAGCCCGGAATGGAGGTGTTGTGGTGGCATGATAAATGGAAACCCTGATGAAGATATTCTGGCTTGGTCATCCCTAAGGACTTACTAGTACTCAGATTCACCGGGAAGCCTTACGTACCACTCGCCCTATATGGTGTGGGACGGCCGGACTACTTGGTAGGATATTGCCACTACTACTAGGTTGATAGCGAACAGTATAAGGAGGTACGGGGTGCGGAGGATTTCCCCCACACCCTTCCGAGACTTCATGGAGACCTTGTGGACCCGACTCATGACTCACAGTTTCAGCCACCCCAGACTAGACTTGGGGTGTACTAGGGCTGAATGGTAGAGTGGCATTATCCTAGGCTAGCAAGCGGCCGGAATCAGCCCAGTTGACGACGGTCAGCGAGGAAGGCAGATCTTGTGGTTATGTAAAACCTCTGCAGAGTGTATGGTTGATCGATCGATACATGTGCCGATTTGTCGGCTATGGACCTTTCCTGGGTTTCGCTTAAACTAGATAGTGAGATGAGTCCTTCTCTTCTTCCCCCGTAAGAGAGTGTCGGTCATAGCCAGGGGCTACGGGCCTTGAGACAGTGCCGAGAGGGAGTTGGCCTGTCGACTGAGCGATGGTATGGTGATGGTGTGGAGATGGTGGTATATCGATCCCAGGATCGAAATCTGGCTCTAGACGGGAATGGGGCGTAATGTGTGTGGAAATGGTGTTAAAACTTGACCAACTATTATTGTATACTTAATATGCTAATACATAGGAAACCCCAGCCTTATAATATCCATTTGATTATATCCAACTTGCATCCAATTTCCATAAAGCAATGCTCATAGGGTGGGAGTGGCCAGTACAAATCGTACTGATAAATTTTAGCACACAGGTTCTACTGAGGAGTATAGCTTCGTGGAGTTTAACGGTTGAGGGGTTCGTTCCTACGCTCGAGTTTGGCGATCTTATCTTCAAGTTGTTCTGAATGAATGCTACTTTTGATTCCGCCAATGCGGCGATGTAATAAATTATGTAATTCCGCACTATTTATACTCTGATATTATCGTTGTATGAATGTGGTATTCGACTGGAAATTTGGATAATATGATCTACAATGGTCTTATTACACTCCGATACTGTGGATTTCCCTTCGTGGAAATCAGGTCATTTCAGTGACTTAGTTTTGTGGACTCGAATAAACATCCAGATTAAATTATTCAGTGCATAAAAATATTTAGGAATGTCGAACGATAATTCTGGTAAATAAATAGTGAACGGTTTGTTCTATTAGATTCAGCATGAAAAGCAACTGTTATAAATAAAATAAAATCAATTAATAAATCGAACGATATATATATATATATATACTCATGGGTTTATTTTAATAAGCACGAACTGACGAGAGAAAGGGCGCAGTAGTTTCGTTTATTTTCCTGGCGTACAGCGTACTCGTTGCAGGACAATTATTCACTATCTCGTTTCCATCGTGGCTCTGCATCCCTGGTGCGTCGTTTTGCCTGCGTCACTGGCCTTGTCATGCCCACGCCTTGCTAAGCGCCACCGTTCGACTGCCCGTTTCATCACGTCATCTCTGCTGCCATGAATACCGCTGTCTGCCTTGCCTGTCTCTGCGGCCGCGGTCTTGTCCGTGTCAACCGGCACGCCCTGTCGACCACGTTGGGCCAGGCCATCCTGCCATCGTGTTTAGGAAGTATGCCGTGCGCGTCTCCTTGCTTGTTCCTCTTGGCGTGTTCTCTACTCTCTGCTGTCTACCGTGGCTGACGAGTAAACTTCAAGTCCCGTCGCGCCAAGGCAAGTCAGGCCGGGTCACCTCCGTGTCGGCAGCGTTACACCCCCCTCTCTTTCCCTTTCTTTTTCTACAGCCGAGAGGTGGTGTCCCATCTCCAGTTCGTCCGTAGCGTGTTGGCCTTTTCCCCCTCCCTCCCTTTTCATCTGTCGCTGAGGATTAGCTGCTACTGCCGCACTCTGAAGTGCCCGCTGTCGAAGGCCAAGCTGCCACTGTCGTGTCATCCCTATTGCTCCATGGCGCCCCCCTCCTCTGCTTTGTCTCGCGTGAGCTCCCACCTTGGCCGAGACCGCCGCCGCTGCGCCACTCGCCCGCCCGTCGCCGGTCCTCCCCGCGTGACCGTGCGCGAGCATCGCCCCTCCTTTCCCCGCTGCTGACCGTGCTGTCCCACGCCGCGCTTCCCTACTGCAGCACCGTCGTGGCCTCACGCCCATACCCACAGCGCCGGCGCCGGAGCTGCTGGGAGAGTAGTGGTCGCCGGCCCCTTTTCATATTTAAGGTGTTTTCTAATTTAAAGCTGAAGTAACCTTGTAAAATTCGTAGAAAATCATAAAAATGTCAAACCAGTTTTGTTGAGTTTCTAAAATCTTGATCTATCTAATAGTGTATTTTGTTCGCATAGGTTCGATGTGTTTTTAGGATTTCTTCAATTATTTTAACATGCTTAATATTGCTAAAATGAGAACTTGTAGGAATTTTCGGGATAAATCGGTGATAGTGTTGACTCTAAATATTTGACAGTAAACTACTAATATTATTAGCTGCTCATTATAATTTTTGTAGCTCCAGAATAATTAGTTTGCTAGATAGATAATAATGCCCTATTTTGAATAATGTTTAAATCGATAGAATGGAATAAAGAAACAACTTGAGTTTGTATAATTAAAATATTTGTTGGAAAATAACGTCTTATTTGACAACATGGATATGTAGCCTAAGTACAGTCGTCGTTAGGACTAGCTCGTTATCATGAGAGGCGTAAATCGTATTTTTCGAGTCACGGTTGCAATCGATTAATTATGTCTTCGCATTGCATCGCATTGCATATCTATAGGCACGATGATGGATCAACAGATCAGTTGAAGGATGATTGAGAATCCGAAGATGGTGTAATAGTATTCTCTCTAGGAGATGATGCAATGGGCTTCCTATTCAGTTGATGGTGGATGATCTGAAGATGCAAATACTAACTTTTTAGTATATATCTTACCTAGGCAAGCCCCGGTGCATAACCCCTATTTTTCTACAGTTTAAATTATATTTGTGCATTAAGTTTTAAGGAGTTGAATAAAACCCACTTGCATATATATCTTTATCCTATGAGTCTTACTAGTATGACACGATCGTGTAGATTGCTATGCTGCAGGACTCCGATAGAAGTCGAGTGATGGCTGTCACTCACGAGATATAGAAAAATATATTACTGTATTATTATCACTTGGAATATATAAATGGTGAAAAGGAAAATTGTGACCGGGCAGGGATATGGTTTGGATATTGGTGGGTGTAAGAGGTTGTGTCGTCGTGGATGCGGGGCATGGCTTGGTTACACTGCTTTCCCTGTCTGTGTCGGTTAAGGACCGATCGTTGCATAAGCCATCGAGGCAAGTCACAGATCTATTGTCCCGAGCACATATTTGGGTATGGGCGCTTGGAAGACTTGTTGCTCTCTTGTCGTGGGTTTCGGCTCTTTCCGGACCGACTGTCAGGGTTATTTTTTGGTGGAGGAGGTTCTTGCACCGCATTGAGTCCGGGACTCAGGGGCGGGGGCTTAGAGTCCCAGTTTGGACGGGGACCTAGGACCCCAGGATAGGAGGGTGATGGGTTGATCCTGCTTGTGCCTTGGGTACAAGCGGAGCGTGTGTTTTCGGAGTACCCAACTAGGTACATTGGTTCGCGAATCGCCGCCGAGTCGGTACGGCTTATCTTATGTCTAGCACCATAGTAAGAACTGAAAGATGAAAGATGGAATGAAAAAAGGAAATCCGATCGCTTACCACCTGCTTGAAAGTAGCACATGTGCTTACATAGAATGGTTAGTTAATGAACCAATGCGGCTATTAATAAAAATCAAATATAAAGATGCACGTTTAGTAATGCTTCCTGCAAATGCAATAAACCCACAAACCAGATAGCCTTGTATATCCTTGGAGTCTTTTCTTTACTCCTGTCGGGTAAGTCTTGCTGAGTACAATTGAGTACTCAGGGTTTTATTTCCTATGTTACAGGTGACAGGTGAATGTTAGAGCTGACTCTTGTGTATGGATTTCTTCTGGTGGGCTCAGAGAGGATTTCCTTTACGCCGCGATCGTAGTTTTTATTTATAACTCTCACCAAATATTTTATAAAGGAAAGTTTTATAATCTGTTGTCATAGCTTACATATCAATGCTTCGTCATGCCATAAATCAATAATTATTTTCGCTGTAATTCTGATCACATATTTATATTCCGCTGTTACATTAAATTGTTCGTAACTCTGATAATATGGTTACATTCCGCTGTTATATTAATAATAAATATTATACTCTGATGTTGTATCAAAAGTGAGGTAAGAAATAGTTAAGAATGATGTAAGCTTTATTGTCTCATTTGTGATCATGATGTAAAAATGTGGATTTTCGGGTTCTCCTCTGAGGTGTGTCTGACGGAACCGAGTAATTTGGTGTCCTCCCTTAAGTGCTTAGTGTCTAATAAAAGAGAAGCACTTCTGAGAGGCATTAAATTAAGCGGTTCTGTGCTGCCATTCACAAATTTATAATTTCACTCTATATTAACATTTTATCGACTGCCCTGTCCATGCGTCCAGTGCCCTTTAAGAACTACTAGTATCTTCCCCTCTTTTTCCCCGAGTTCTGCTGCTAGTGTTTTTTTTATTTCGAATCAGAAATTGCATTATTTTTCAGTATATATACTGTGAAAACCATCAGCTACATACATGAAGAAATTTAAAATGGTATAATAAACTGCAGGAAAATTCAATTGATCATTCTCCTTGTCTTTTGCTCATTCTTTTTTCTTTGTGTCTAACCACCTGTTGGGTTGACTTCCAAGGCATAATACGTACGCCGTCATGGCACGCAAGAAGCCGCAGCCCTGTCTTATCTGTCTGTATTGACATTTCTGGCAACGCACTCCAATAATCAGGGATCGATCAATCACCAAAAGAGGCTTATGCCAGTACGACTTCTCCGTGGATGTCATGTGCATGCCCGTCTACCTACTGTGATGATTGGTGCATACTTGTATATCTGTCCCCATTTTCTTGTTCGTAAACTGATGTTGTTTGCTTGCTTAACAAAAAAAAAAAAAAAAAAGGAACAGTGACCACCCATGCATCCAGCTACAAATAGGAAAGCATCCTGTAAAAGGGAAAGAAAAGGAAGACATTAGCTGCAACATACAGGCCCTTTACTGACCATTTTCTCTCAATTTTGCATCCATAACTTTTGTGCGCTGTAGCAGTTCTTTTTTTGTGTGCGTGGTGACGAAAGTTTTCGCAGTTGAATACATGCAGTCTCTCGTGTCTCTTTGTTGCGTAGGTCCCCTTTTGCGATTTGAAGGCAGTTTGATCGATGGAGGCGAAAGCGGTCTAGCTTTCATGGCGTCCGTCGTCTGTAGGTGTGATGCAATGGCCGAGTCTAATCTGGGTCAATGCAGCGCCCCTCGCCATCGCCCTACGGTCTCATTGCCACATCGGTGCATTGCTTCAAAACATTCGTCTGTCCGTCTGTCCCCGTGTGCCGACAAGTGAAAATCGACAAGCCGAGCAGGGGGCACAAGGCAAAGATGTGGACGGCACGCTCGAAATAGGCAGCGGTAAATACTGGCGCGCAGAGTGCGCAGACGAAAGCTACGAGAGCAGCGTGCAAACAGAGAAGGTGGGCACGGCAGTATCTAAGGTATGGCGAGCCGAGGCGGCAGTTTTTCTTCTTCTTTTCTTTTTCCATTCCTCCAGAGGAAAGAAGGGGAACTTTACCTCATCCGTCGGCGTCTCGGCGATAAAAACCCCTTGCCCTTCCGTCAGTTCCGTGTCCATGCCATGCCATGGCCTACCACCAAGTGGCCGCGTCCGGCTCCGGCCGGCCCGTGCATGTGCGCGCGAAGGGGGGCCAGGCCAATCAATCGCCTTTGTAACCGACCTAACCGAGGCAGCGGCGGGCAGCCAGCCAGCCAGCCCACATGCGTGACGCGTCGCCACACGGTCCTCACCCCCCGCGCGGCCGATGATGGAGCCCTTTCTGGCAAGTTGACGCGCGCCAGCGCCACTGATGCACCCTGATTATACAATATGATCTGCGGGGGGTGCACCGCGCACCTATCCCATTCCCCTGCCGAGGGACATGGCGGCGGCCAGCCCAGGTGGGAAACTTGGACCTCGGAGTCTCCCTGTTGAACCGGAGGCCGGCTCGCCCGTCTCCGTGCGCGCGCGGTCGTTGTCGCCGGATCGGAGGAGGAGCGTGATGGTTCACGTGCGCGGCAGGCCGCCGGCCCTGCAGCCGCATATGCCGTCGCCGACATGCAACGTGCGCCCTTGTTGGCTTGTCGTGAGTACGTAGTAGATAGCTCGGTTTTAGCAGATGGGGGTACGTATGTGTTAGCATGTGTGTTTATACGGAACGCAGACGATCGACAGCGTGACAGGGATATCTGTCCCCGTGTCGTATGCACGCAGTGTGTGGACAATCTGCTTCTGCCGCCGCTGTGACGACGCTGCGTGCAACTGATGCGAGGACGATCTGATCTGAAACAGATACCATGTGATTAGCAATGTTGCAACACATTATCCGAGGGGCGAGGCGCTCTTAATAACCTCTATCAATACCATCCAACCAGCAGTACGAAAAGCGACACGGATACACATAATTTAATTTCTCTGCTGGCTCTAGCCACAGATTAGTCGTTATAGATGTCTAAACGAATGGTACGGGCCATACAGAGCACGGGACTTTGCTGCAGTACTCCTAAAATGACTGTGAGCTATTCATTTTTTTCGATTACAAAATTATTATACAGTAATCAAAATTATATAAAAAATATAACCTTCCCATGCACAACATTAGATGCCCTAAACGTGTCATCTTGATACTAATTCTCATCATGTTGCATCTTTCTTCACAGTATTGCGTATCAATGAACTCAAGTTTAAATGAAAAAAAATCTAAATTCAAATTGCTTGAGCTTCAAGTCTTCACATATGTCATCTCGTCTCATTCCATCGTTATAAGAGTTACAACTAGCTTGTCTTATCATTTTGAGCAATTCCATTTTGAGTATGCGACTTGAACTAATTCAGCAAATGTGAATTAATGCAACAAGTCACTTTTTCATATGATTCAACAAAGATTTGATTCTACTCAAGATCCGACTCCTAGTAGCTTGACTACTACCTCGACTCTTCACTTTAGCCATGCTGCCTTGGCGCTTGAGCTGCCACTTGTCCTTCGCCTACGCCTAACAGAGCCCTCTACTTGCTATCTTCACTCCATCCTCAAGTCACATCATTTCTTGAATTAATAATTAGCATATATTAAACAACCAATTTTATTGGCATCATTGTTTTTTTCTTGAAATAGATTGTTTCCATGAATTCCTTTCTCATCAACATATTTTGACTTGCTATGACCGAGCTTCACATGAGAGACAAGCTGGTTCTTGACAAAATCGTGCCCCGTTTTCAATTTCCACCACAGGCTTGTCATATCCTCACAATTAGTCACATATGAAATTCCATACATGCTTGCCAATCAATTTTTTGGGCCATGATTCATAAAGTTTCATCAATAAGGCACATTTCACATGTATATGATAATATCAGTATCCTGATTAAGACTTAGCAAACATGTTAGTCCTTTAATCGTGTTGTCATTCAATTCGCCAAAACTAACTAAAGGGTTAGATGCACTTTCAATCTCTCTCTTTTTGACGATTGATGACAACTATCATTAAAGCATACAAAGATATCTAATTGAAGTTTTTGAATGCATTGAAATAGTAGAGCTCCCCCTTAATATGTATATATGAATGAAATACACAAAAGTGGCCACAAATTCCAATTCCACATATTAAGCCAAATAGAAGCTCTCCCTACTCAAGGTATTTGGGGGGAGGGGGGCACAATATAAACCTTGATGCATAACATAATCACAAAATAAGAATAAATAAAATGATCACATGGATTTCCCCAAGCTAAACACACATGGTCTTACATAAATAAAGACAGTCTCACACACATAGCACACATTAGAAATGTTCTCAAGTCCACTCACTAAGATAGGGTGTATTACAAGACTAAGCATCTCTCGACGTTAGGTACAAGGCATAAAGTCTCATGAGAGAGACACTGTAGTTGTATTACAATTCTTTAGAACTAGATAAAGCATGAAGCATGTATGAAATTTAATCAATATCTTTCATCCTTTGGCATCCATCACCACAACAGCGACTACAAGATGCACAAGTTATTTCGTCTCATCACCACCATCTCCCTCACCATCTGAACGCGGGAGCACCTAGAGGTCTCGAACCACTCTATCCTGAAAGCACCTAAGTCCTAAAAATTCCATAGCCTCCAAACCGGTAGCCACCATGACAACGGCTACTGCCACCAAAGAAGTCGCTCATCCATCCTAAAATTGTCTCGTCCACTGATCGGATCTCACTGCCATGCACATGACTGGAGGTGGAGAAGGATGATGAGAAAACTGACAGTAGGAGGAACACCCGACTGAGGTTGAGGACGAGTTGGTTGAGGTGCTCCAAATAAGTGATGTGTGATCCACTCTCTGATATCTCTCTTGAGCCTCCTCAAAGGTCTCAGATTTACTGGTTGCGTCATCTAAGATAAGATATCTGGGAAGCCAAAATAAATTCCATCCAGGATAAGAGCTTCTTAAGGGGCCGTTCGGTTAGGCCGAACGGCTAGGAACAATTCCAGACTAGTACAAATTAAATTATCGAAGAAACCGATCGGCTAGGAATCAATTCACTGCAAACGAACCAAGCCTAAGAGTTTCTATTGTTGTAGTGTACACTCTAAACCCGAGCTAAGGGCAAGAACACCATGAGTAAATCGTAAATAGTTTCCCATCAATAACTAATAAAGACGTGGCCCGTAATCAAGATATCAGCTCCAAACGCTTACGACGCGCCGATAAAATTCGGTTTTCGCCTGGCCCCGGCTCCGTCCCCTGGATGCCATGCGCATTTCGGAACGCAGGGGACGATCCAGTGACTCCAACGAAACGAGGACGCCAGAGAGAGACCTTTGCATTCCATGAAGATGGCCGGACCAGGCCACGTCAGCCGCGAAAAAGCGCCAAGGCGCCCCCCAAAGGTTTTATAATTGGGCAGCAGGTGGGCCGGGGCATTATCCGCCCACGTGGTGGGCTAGGCATCTCCTCCACCGTGGTTTCCGTTTCGGTTTGGCCTCTGGCAAAGCGAATGCCAAACGGGGCTTCGGCACCATAGTAGCGGTGTGGATCGAGAAAACCCGGGCCCGCGCGCAGCGACAGGGAGGAAGGGAAGCGGGAGCGAAGCAAGCATTCAAGCAGCGCAAAGCGGCGCGGATGTCGTGCCACCACGCCGACACCCATGGAAAGGAAAGGAAAGGAAAGGAAAGGGGTGGAACGCGCAACAGGGCCGGGGACGCCGGGTCGAGGGGACGCCGGGTGGGACCACGCTCGCAGCCAGGCATCCCACATGGCTCGTGGCGTCGCAGACGTGGCCGCGGGGGCCCCGCGCGGCTAGCAATCAAATAAAGCGGCCGTGCCGGTTACTCCGTTGGCTGTCCTGGAGCGACGGCAGTCTAACGCGAGCATCAATCGTGG
The DNA here is from genome assembly GCF_019320115.1 of Miscanthus floridulus. Classification (NCBI taxonomy): domain Eukaryota; kingdom Viridiplantae; phylum Streptophyta; class Magnoliopsida; order Poales; family Poaceae; genus Miscanthus; species Miscanthus floridulus. The sequence continues at coordinate 162,538,215 of NC_089580.1, forward strand.
TCGGCCTAGTTCAGGAGTCATTTCGCCCGCCGTGCCTAAACGTGCTATGTTTTTCAGCTTGAGGCTAACGACTGTTTTAGTGGTTTGAGAAAAGTTTCAGAGAGAAATTTAGGATGTTTTTTTTTTCTGCCTGTGTTTTCAGGAAGGCAGGCAGTATACGGAGTTAGGCCTCCAAACAAAGCATGATATCTGACTGTTCAGGAGGTAGCACAGTCCCACTTTGATATTGGCAGGCACTGCCAGATAGAGATAGAGAGAGGGAGAGAGGGGGAGAGAGAGAGAACAGAAACATCACACATGAAACCAAGAAGGCAGGCTTTCAGAGCGCTGGCATACCAGTATACCACTAATGAACAACAAATCTAGGCTACTAGACAACAAGACCTCAGCGCCCGCCGGCCAGCCAGCACCAAGGGCCAACGCTATCCATTTGTACGTCCAAATCCAGCACGACGACGAGCCGGCGCCGGAGGAAACCACCGTACCATTATCGACCTTCCGGCCGGTCGATGGGTTCTGTTTCAAACGAGAAAAGAAAACCATTCTGCAGGAATCCGGGAGGACGGCCGTCTGCTACAAGAGGACGACGACGGCCTTCAGCCCTTCTCGGGGGCGGGCCAATGGCATGCATGGACGGCACAACGAGGATATGCTTCTTCTCCTATGCATCGTCACAGAGCACACAGAGGCTGGGCTCGTAGAGGGAGTAGCTAGGAAGAACATGGCACTGCAGGATACAGTACACGGCGCCATTGATCGGTGGTAATACTAAATATACGCTACATGGAGGACCGAGCAAGGCTCGGCTACGCCGGCGTGCGAGCAGCCCACCCGAGTTCGATCCTGATCGACTTGCGTGCCTCACCGGTGCCCAGGTTTTCCTGGGATTTCTCCGGCGCTTTGCACTAATGGACTATAACTATCACATCTTTCAGCCGTGTTTCTGAAGACTTAGAGTATAGGTCGTAGATCTAGTTGTGTGCGTATGTGTGGTTATGGTATGCGTTGGTGCGTGAGTTTAGATAGTACAACTTATATTTGAAGTTTGAGATGAAAAAAAAATACCCTACATGACGCACGAGTCATGATATATATAGGCGCATACGGCCTGTCACGTAGCCGCGTGGCGCGCACAGCCTAGCACTAGCAGTGGCAGCGGCACGCCCCGCCTGAACGAGGATGGCGACGCGCCAATCATGCAGCGGCCACGTCGCCACCGCCCCGTGCCCCGCCATACGTACGGAACACGTGGAGGCCACGGCCCGGAGACCCCGACGATCACCTATGGCTATTCGTGAACAATCATAAATTTTCAACTAAAACAGTATTTTTCTTTCACACAGCCAGCAGTATTTCTTCATAAACCAACAACGATATGAACCAATCAACCGAACAGGCTGCAGGCTCGCTAACGCCCGGGCCGGCCACCCTGCATCATGACCTTACATGAGCCAGCTCGGCCACGTCCGGCAGCTGCTGCCACGACGGTGCACCGGCGCGCCGCTCCTTCCTCCCTCCCCTGTCGCGTTGCGCAGGGGCAGCGCCGTACTTTCGCCTGACGCACCGGAGCCCGCACCGAGCCCCGTTATGGATGGCCGGTGGGCCGGCGAACACGACGCGGTTGAAGAAAGGAAAGGGAAGAGACCGTGGGATCGGACGAACACTGTGACGGTGGGTCCGCCTCCTCGCCGGCGCTGTCCGCGAGTTGTTTTTACTGCATGGCGAATGCGATGCGATGACGAGGGTCGGGACTCGGGAGGGGTGACGGGGCCACGGTGCGTGGGCGTGGCTGCACGCAGGCCCCGCGGGCGTGCTCGATCAGATCGGCCACGTGCCCATTAATCCCCCCACGTCGCAGAGCATTTGACGTTCCATGTTACGAGTAGTACGACTGCCCAGTACGAAATAAAACAATCGCGTACCATCGTCCCCTCGGATTTTTTTTCCTCTCTCTTTTCGATTCGATTGCCAATCCTCTCGTCTCTCTATCTTTGCTTGCACACGGGTTTGTCGTCTACGGAAGTTTTTCCTTTTGGCTTTGTGTATGTATTCAACAATTTTTCTATTCAAAATTTAGCGAATGTGACCGGAGCCGCGGAAAGCTAGAGAAATGTTGGGTCGTGCGTGGCTGCGTGCAAGTGCAGACCTCTCTCGAGGTCGAGGGGGCTGGGGTGGCTTGGGATCGCGGGCACGTAATGAAAGGGCTCGCGCTCCTCGTCCACCAACGCAAAAACGGAGGAGCATCATTTCAGGTTTCTCTGAAGTACAGATCAGTAATTATGGTTATGGAATGATATACCCGGTTCGCTGGTCTGAAACTTGACTTAAACTGACTGAAAACACTAAGTCGAATATGGGTAAGCCGAACGGGGCCATAGGCGGAGGTTGAATCTGCTTGCAGCAGCAGCAGCAGTCAGCAGAGGATTACGCTACGGGATGTTAAGCAAGGATACATCGTACACGATGATGTGATCTGAATGAACATTTCAAGATGCATTCATCGGAGAGCGATCGAAGCAGATGAGAAAAGAATCCTGAGAGGGGGAGACAACAGAACCACTGTGGCCCTACGGCTTCTTCTATCACATTACAGCACGGTTTAATCACTGGGACGCCATCATCATCATCTTCTTCATGATCACACTAACCGCTCACCGAACTGGGAGAAACAAGACGACAAAGAAAACTAGCGGAGGGGGGAGAGAGAGAAAGCTAGAGGTTAACTAATCCCGAGGAAAAATTCGTGGGGGAGAAAAGAGATGGAAAATCCTGAGGCTTCGGGTCACAGCGGCGAGGAGGAGGATGAGGAGCCGGCGCCGGGGGAGGATGTGGCGGAGACGGCGGACAGCGCCTCGGCGAGGGCCGTCATGGCGCGGACCTGCATCTGGAGCGCCGCGATGTAGTCCGTGGTCTCGGCGAGGAGCGTCGGGAACGACAGCTTCCGGCAGCCGGGCACCAGCCGGCCCAGCACCTTGGCCTTCCTCGCCAGAGGCGGCGTGGCGGTGCCCTTCGCCGCCGCCGCCGAGGCCGAGGCAGCGGAGGCGCTGGCGGCGGCGGCATCATGGCGCGAAGGCGGGGACGCGGGGGCGCGGAGGCGCGCGCGGTGCGCGGCCTGGAGGCGGCGGCGGCGCGACGCGAGGATGGCGCGGCTCCAGTGCGTGCGCCCGCGCGCTGCGACGGCGAGCTCGCGGTCGGCCGCCTCGCCCACGGCCCTGCCGCGCGGCGGGGCCGGGGCCGCCGCGCCGGCGGCGGCGGAGGGCCCCGCGCGCACGACGCGGATCGCCTCGAGGAGCTTGGACGAGTAGATCTCGTGCTCGCGCCGCGTCCGCCACTTGGACGGCTGCGCCGGCGCCGCGGGCTCCGCCGCCCTGGCGGCGCGCTTCCGCTTCCGGCACCTTTCCTCCACCTCCACCTCCGCCGCGGGCGTCGAGCTCGACGTGGACGCCATTGCCAGTGCGCGCGCCAAAAATCGTTGCTCGCAGAAGGAAGCCTGCTGGTGTATCGGACGCTAGGAGGAAGGAGCTGCGATCCAACAAGGAGGGAGCTAGAAGAAGATGGGCGCTGGCTTTGCGCTCGGCTCGGGGCAGGGGAAGGAGACGGGTGGTGGTGGGATGGAAAATGGGGGAGGAGAAAGAGGTGGGAGACTGGGGGAATATAAAAGGGGGGAGGGGGCGGCAGTGGCAAATGGTGCTCCACTGCTCGGCTCCCTCTCCTCCTGTGTGATCCGCTTGGATTTTCTGCCGAAACTCTTCTGCGCTCATGTAATACCCGCATATGCATTTTTCTTTTTTCTTAAAATATAGATCCCTTGTTTCCTTTCCTTCTGGTCTAATCCAATTTGCATGTGTGACACTGGGAGTGAGCTGCTAATCATGAGGTCCACTGGGCTTGGACTTTATGGCCCGGTGTCCACCACCGTGGTCACGCACGGAGGTGTAGGGATCGCGTGGGCATGATGGCCTTTCCTAGTTTCCTTTGTGCGCGAGAGCGAGCGCAAGCAGTGACCTCTCCTCCTCCTCTGTCTCTGTGGCTGGCTCTGTTCTGCTGTCCTAGCTAGTGTGAAACTCTGAACTGCAGTGGCAATACCGCGTACGGTAGGTACCGTATCGCGTCGCGTTCCGTCTCAATCTGTTTGAGCAAATCGACGGTAGAATGTCACCGCGTATATACGCTTGTTGTACAGTACAGATTACCGATGTCGACTCTTCCAAGGGCCTGCATCTTTTTATCGCACATGTCAATCGCCTTCAGAGTTTTCAGCTTGCATTGCATGCATGTCTGATTGCAGGTCCAGTGCCAAGAAGAAGGCGCCGAGCGCTAAACACAATAGCGGGGCTCTTGCTATCGCTAGAGGTCTCCGTGCATTGCATTCGTTACAGGCAGAGTGCCCCAACCCAAACGAACAGCACCAAAAGAGGCTTCATTTTCATGCCCCCATCGAGAACTTGCCCACACTACTAGCAGGGTCACGGTCTCACGGAAGTGACAGGGTTTATTACGGAGTAGGAGTACTAGATGCATAAGTGCTCATACAGCTGACGCGAGCTTTCTGTCTGTGAGCCTACAGCTACGGCCACACACCGACGGAAGGCGTGCAGCGCCTGCCATGCCCAAACCCGGCGATCCTGCTCACTGCTGTGATCCAGATCAAGCGGCGGTGGCTCAGGCCTCGCATCCTAGCTAGGCAGGCATCGCATTATTTCTGGCTGGGACCGTAGCGTAGCTAGGCGCGGTATAACGTGGGGTTTCGGCTGGCTCCCGCTCTGCGATCGATCTCTAGTGCTACTAGCTACCTGCAGGCCAGTTTGTTTAGGCGGAGCCGGCGAGTGATCCGATGCTAGTGCTACGCTTTAGCCATGATTAGGGGGGGGCGGCACACGCCGGCGCGAGCGTCTGCTTTGCTGTAGCCTGTAGCCGGCCGGCGCTAGCGTAGCATGTGGCGCCATGTTCCTCATCTCATGGGCGCGCCGGGCCTGGTCCGCTGGTCGTAACATGCATGGAGCCCCGGCCGGGGGCGGGGTCACATGCGACTATGCGCGGACGTCGCTCGGCGCAAGCAACCCCCGCGCCGCTCCGCCTCCCGCTCAACTGGGCTAATCATTTCGTGTCTTGTTCCCCCCGCGTGCTCTTCCCTCCAAACCCGTGCTTATCCTCTCTAATTTGTTGGTTTGCAGGACATAGGATATGGCTGTGGGCTGTGGAGAGTGTGTTGAGTTGAAAGCAAACCATTCTTACTGACTGACAACCAGTTACTACCACTAGTAGATGTACAAGTAGTATTTGACCCATAACGATGAGGATGAGGCTGGTGGGAAAAGAGAAAGAAGGGAGAGTATCAGGGCTCAGGCCATGTGCGTTCCACGTTGCATGGTATCAGTCAGGATGGATCAACGTTGCTTGGCCGTGTAAAAAGACCCGTGGATGCTCTCGCTCGCCCCCGTTTTATGAGGCGGCTGCCGAGCCTTTAATGGCTGCGCCAAGTCAAATGCCCGCCTCGGCAGGCGTAAACTAGGTGAAAGCAGGCCGCTCGTACGCCCGTAGCCGTCGTGATTCCAGCGTTTCTTCTGTTTTTTTTTTCCTACTCTCTCTTTAAAAACGAGGGCGTCTGCAAGCTCTGCATGCCCCCGCTGCAGCTGCAGGGCCTCGTGTGTGTTTTTAATCCCAAAGCCTAGCGATAGACTGCACGCAGGCCTGCTCCCTCGCTTCCTAACAATGGTTTGCATCATCCTCCGCCGTACACATGCGTGCGTGGCTCTTGTGACGTTGAGAGCATGTTTAGTTGTCCAAATTTGTGAATTTGGGCTACTGTAGCACTTTCGTTTTTATTTGATAAATAGTATTCAATCGTGGACTAATTAGGCTCAAAACGTTCGTCTCGCAATTTTCAACCAAACTGTGCAATTAGTTTTTTTTTCGTCTACATTTAATGCTCCATGCATATATCGCAAGATTCGATGTGATGGGTACTGTAGCATTTTTTGAATTTTGGGGTAGGAACTAAACACGCTCTGAGATTGGCGAAGCAACCTCTGGGCGATCGACGGCGATTCATTCAGGGAGTTGAGAACTGAGAAGGCACATGTCAGGGAGCAAAGGTGATTAGGCGAACAAGACAGAGAGACGCAACGCAATGCAGACTACCGATTGCTCTGCCACCAAATAGAGCATCAGCATCAGCATCGGCGTTGAAACTTGAAAGTCATGGTAAGAACTGAAAAAAAGTTACTACCCCTCCATAGATTTGGAGCAGGCAGAGATCATCAAGCACCACGTTGATGAGTTGCCTTCCATACTTCTGGGCCAATCGGCTAATTAAATACCATTTGCTTCTTAATGGGGAGCCACATGGGCGTCACTGACTCATCACTACCGCGCGATGCCAGTACGTCTTTCTACGTCACACTGATGAAACGCGGAGACGCTGTCCGATCGAATCTGCTTCTCTTCTACTCTTTACTCGAACCATCGCCGTTTGAGTACTACAAGCAAGTACTAGTACTGCTTCTTGGTTACCGATGGACTTAAGCCATCTGGGCATCTGATCATGGAATCAATAGTCCAGGTCAAAGCACTGAAAATTGACCAACCGCTCGACTGCAGACAGCCTAGAATAGAACACACATCGTATACGTACTCGCCTTCAGAAACACAGTAAAACTTCATGGCACCCGGTTGGTTTGGATCTGATATGGACGACAGGAGGCCCTCAGACAGAGAGGGAGCAAAGCCTCAACGGTGCCATGATAACGTTGAGCAAGCTAAGGACACAGTAAGCGGCAATGACCCGTCGCCAATGTAGCATGCAATGCAGAAACCACATGGAAGTGTAACTGTGCAAAGACATCGCGCGCCTAGAAAAGATCCGGCACCTTTTCGTGATCTGCGGTAGCGTGGCAGCCTGGCAGGGGCCGGGCCCCTGGGCGACGCGCCTCAGTCATACGGGCGCTTACGCCCGTGGCTCAGGCAGTCAGGCTGTGATTGGGTCGGCAGTCGGCAGCGTCGTAATGAGATCATGTGGCGTGCGGCGAGGCCGGCGGGCGGGCGTCTGTACGTGAGGGGCACCGGACGAAGCCGAACCGTACCGAGCGGCGTGCATCAGCCGTGCCGGACGCCGCGCCAAAGCTGGGAGCCTGGGCCGGTTGTTGGAGTTGCTCCGGTGGCAGGCTGTGTCCGAGCTAGGCGACGAGCCCGCCCGGCGCCCGTCCACTCCACCACCAGCCGGCACTGCCGAGGCAGGGCGGGTAGCCGGCCAGCTCGGTCCATGTACTTCTGTTACCTGTTTGCCTGCAGGTGCGGTGGTATCTATCGGTTTCGCGCACTCGCTGGAGCCTGGAGCGAGCGATAAGAGATGTGGTTTGTGTACTGCAATATATGTACGTGGCGCCATGTAGAGCTCCAATCATTGTAGTAAGCTCACATGCGCGGTTGAGCCGGGTAGGGAGCATTGAGGCCGTTGTGGGCTCGTGGCCTTCACCGGTTTCGCGCACTCGAATATGAACGCGATTATAACCAATCGTATGGGCCAATGCAAACCCAAGTAATGTAAATGACCATGTACGCTGAGGGGGTGTGCTGCTTTTTAGTCCCAACAGAGGAAGGAGGAGAGCCTTTACTCTACCATTTGGGCCACGCTTACCTTATAATCCGCACTATTCAGTTTATTTTTTCAGCCAGAATAATATTTTTTTCTCCCAACAATTCAGCTGAAACAGTGTTTTTCAGTCAATTCAGCCAAGTTTCAGCAAGCCGAACGGGGCCTTGATGCTAAAAAGCAAAAAAGCTTAATCAAACCTGGCCTAACTCAAGTCCCTAATTATGGAGGCCTCCACATCTTCCCCTTCAACCTATCTCTTCTCCTTTAACCTATCTCATAGGGTGCGTAGGGATCATATCGTTAATATTGCATTTGTTTTCATATTTCTACTTGGATTCGGATCCGAATACATATAGTATCAACTATATCAGATAGGATACAAATAGATATCGACATAGAAAATATGCAATTTGAGTATTCTGATACGAATATGGTATCGGATGTTGAATATCCGGACTCGGATACGGACAGATCTAAACTCCTCTAAACAAATTCAAACTCGAATATGGTCGAAAAATATCCATATTTTTCTGCAATAACTCACTCCACACGTCTTTTTTTGTCCCGACTCTCTCTTGCACCTCCATCCTATATCCCTCCTCTGGCGCACCCCCTCAGTAATGCCCCTTGGCCTGGCACGGCTCCCCTCCATGTGCCGTCTCTGGTGCTCCTCCCCTTCTCCCCCGCGCATCCATAGCTCAGTATATTGGAACAACTGTGAATACGTGAGAATGATGAGTTGGGTCTCATATGCCAGTGTCTACTGTAATGGATTTGAGGAACCTATTTGAAGGACTCTTGTTGGAGTATATACAAAGAAAGAAAACCCTCAATAGTAGGTGAAGCCCTCAAATCAAAAGTAAGACCCCTGATTTGAGGGCTCACATTGGAGATGCTCTTAGGCATGGTAGAATTTCATGTACCAAATCATTAAGCGAGCCTCATTGGCATGTTCTTTGTCGTCCTAGTTTATAAAACTTGGTGTGTGGGGACGAGGAAACTCCTTCCTTAGTGGACGACACCTGGATGACCAGAGTTAAACGACAAAATTGTGAGGTTCACTGACCTACTGCACTTGTCTTAGGTAGCGGTGGTATTTGTGGCTAGGAGCATATCCTTTATTTGTGGAGCTCGAGTATGGACTAGATGTTGTATATGGCACCATGGGATAAGTCTTCATCTACGGGAGTTTGTCCTCTCTTGACTTAACTCTTAGCTTACGTAAGCTTTCGCATCGTGCTTGTTTTTTTAGATAATGGATAGAAATCCAGCCTCAATATCTACACGTGGATATACACAGCCATTCACATTGTGCTTGTTATGTGAGGTATTTTTACCTTTCCTAAATTAGCATAGACTAGTTGGTAGGGTTGGTTTTAGACTGTAGAACTCTTTATGGGTTGGTTAAGATAGTGCATACTAGAAAAATCTATTGTGCACGTTATGCTAGTTAGGTTGTAGTTTTTCTATCTAATGTAAATAAAGTTGATCTTAGGTTTGATCCAATTCACCCCCCTTGGGTTGACCGCTGACGTGCTCCGACTGTCGTCATTTAAGAAGTACTAACCATTGCAGTGCTATTTTGTGGGAGAAGAATTCAAACAATATGTATAAGGAGATATTTTGTCTTACTACATACAAAGGGAGGTTCACCTAATCTCATTAACCAAAATGGAAACATTTTTTTTGTCTTACATTCAGCTTCGGGTCGATGCATACCAAGAGGTCTACATGCATGAACGGATCTCCTTTGTTTTTCACGAACACGTGTTTGAGCGTACACAACCACACACACATAACTGAAGGACCACTGCCGGTCTACCTCATAAAAATCGGGAGTACAGATTCGGCGTATACCGGCCGGCCGTCTTGCATATATCATCGTGCACCAGCGTATCTCCTGTGCAATCTGATGCCAAGATCGATCGATGAGCACAGGCCGAATGGTCCTGCTGCATCTGAACTGAATTGAATCTCACCAGTCACCACCCTGTCCCTGACGACTGGACTGAGGCTGTGTTTAGGCCCTGTTTAGTTGCCAAATTTTTTTTTAAGTATAGTACCCATCATATCGAATCTTGCGGCACAGAGTACTAAATGTAGATGAAAAAAAACTAATTGCACAGTTGGGTGAGAAATCGCGAGACGAAACTGTTGAACCTAATTAGTCCATAATTAGACACTAATTATCAAATACAAACGAAAGTGCTACAGTAGCCAAAATCCAAATTTTTTTGGATCTAAACGGGGCCTTAGTTCCCAAAAAAGTGCTACAGTAGCCATCATATCGAATCTTGCGATACGTGTATGGAGCATGAAATGTAGACGAAAAAAAAACTAATTGCACAGTTTTGTTGAAAATCGCGAGACCAACGTTTTGAACATAATTAGTCCATGATTAAACACTAATTACTAAATAAAAACAAAAAGTGCTACGGTAACAAAATTCATAAATTTCGCGAACTAAACACGGCCTGACGTTCAAATGATGTGAGTCGAGAGAGGTCGACGACGTAGGCCAACGTAGGTTCGGGGCAACACATTTTTTTTTTACAACATGGGCAACACAATTATTCCGCGTGACCCGGCCTGACGGAAACCAGTGCGAATCCTATGGGATTCGAGCGATCAGCTAGCCGGCTGGAAGAGCCGTGGCGCGCGGCAAAACGTGCCGCTGCGTTCGCGCGCCGAGACCGTCCGGCCGCCCGGGGCTGCTGTGCTATTGCACTGCACCTGCCTCCTGCCGTGCCGTGCTGGGCGCTGGGTGCGTGTCCGGTGCCGAGTGTCGCGTCCACGGAAAAGGCTGGTGTCTCCCCTGGAGGAGCAGGGCGCGGGGCGAGAGAGTCACTGCACTGCACTGCACCGGGCCGCGCGCGCAGCCCGGCCGGCCGGCATGATTGGCAGGCAGAGGCAGAGGCAGAGGCAGAGAGGAGCCAGGGAGGCCTGGCGTGGAAACCAGTAAAAAGGCGTGCCGGCTGGCGGAAGCCGGCAGCAGCACGCCGCACGCGCTCCCCGTCCCCCTCGCTGGCCGGCGTGCGGCGTCCGCGCGGGCGCGGGCGGAGGCGCGGAGCGGAGCGGACAGCCCATGTTTGCTGCAGATTCCTTCCGCTGCCCGACCCGGGCCTCAGTACAGGGTATCTCTGTCTGGCGCTGCTGCCTCTGCACGCGACGTGTGGTGGCGGCACTCTCTCGCGTGGCAGTCAGTGCCGGCCCCTGTTTTGCGTGGGTTTTGGTGCCTGCCTCTGCTCCTGCACGTACGTAGGCTGTCCTCCGCTCGTTTCAGAAGCGATTCATGCCTTGGTTCAAACAAGAGAAGCGATTCAAGCAATAGAAAGGTGAAACGCGCGGTAGGGATCCTGATTCTGATCGATCCAGACAAATTGGTGCTTGGCAGCAGGTCGTGCCCAGATATTTCACTATTTGGGTGTCAATTAGCACAGCTTCCAAGTTTCCATGGCCACAAGCGGTTCGAATCGGAAGGGACAACACGGCGATTGTGCGAGCGTTCGCGTCCTCTCTGCATGGCGATTTCCAGCTATACCTACACTAACCACGCATGCAACGAAACGCATCTCGTATTAACGTCCATAACAGAGCAGTCAACCGAGCAACCATGCTCTGCTCGGCATCACCGTGGCCTTTTCCGGCAAAAAGCTCTGGGTAGCACAGCAGCATCCTCTGGGCGCTGGCAGCCTGCCTGCGTGCCTGCACACGAGATAAAGGTGAACACAAGGCTCAGCTGCTTGCAGGGCACACCACTACCCTGCTTTCAAGGTTCAAACTCGACCCCGCGAGGCCACGCCGGCCAGATGCCATCGAGCCATGTTGATGAACAGGTTTCACCGAACAGGACTGTTCCTGACAAATTTGGCAGTGCCCAACAGGCCCTGGCCAGTGCCCAGTGGCCACCGGGCCGCCCTGGTGCTTGGTTCATGAAGGGTATCGACTGAGCATGCTCAATGAGTCGAAGAGAGGGTGATCTTGTGCTGGTCATACGAAAAGATCGTGTGTCAGCTGATTAGCAAGCTACGTACACTTCATGGTACAGCAATAAGGTTGGTAGTGTTACTAACAACCAGCTAATGGAAGGCATTCGTTTGTTGGTTTCAGCCAGCCCAAACCAGCCAGCCAACAATGTTTTCCTCTCACAACAAACCAGCACTAGCCAGCCCAAACCAGCTCAGAAACCAACCAGCGAACAGGCCGATAGTCCAAAAACATCCGTCCTATCTATTTTTAGTCAAACTATCTAAAGTTTCTTAAGCTTAAAATAATTTGACTCAGCAGTGTACTAAAATTGCACTCTTTTACGGATGAAGTACAGAGCCGTCATTCAGTCCCAACAGCTATAAGCTGCTCCATTTATATATTTTTTTTCAGACAGCGAAAATGCTGCTCATGCAGAAACATGATGACCCAAAACAGGAACTGCTTTGCAAATGGAGAAGTGAGGCCCATGCCACTGCTCAAACACATGGCAGCTATGGCCTAATCCATGGATTCTGAGGGTGAAATAGCATAAACAGTCTGATCATTGGTCTAGTCATGACTTGTGTGTCCCACTGAAATCCTCAAACTAAATCACCGGACTCCCAACCCGGACCAAACCTATCACCTTAATCATTTGGAAGATGGTAGGAGGATATTTAAAAAAACGCAGGTGTCGACGGTACAGCATGAGTATATGACATAACAGGTCAAAGAAACGTGCCAGCTGCCTTCCGAAACTCAAGGCAGGAATCGCAAAACAACTGGGGAACCAGCACAGCAGCACCACCAAATGTGAGTCAGAGTCACTGAAACAAAATCATGGATCCCATGCTTTCCACCTGTCCCAAACGTGATGCTGCCGCCACGCGATCCATCGGCCCGTCCACTTTGCTACGAAATACTGTTCCGGCTGATTTGTTGTGAGAGAAAAACACTGTTTCAGTTAAAAAAACAAGCTGAAAAAGACGGATTATAAGAGAAGCGAATAGGGCCGATGGATCGATAATTGTATAGTACAATCAATCATGAATCAGCAACAGAAACCATCACCAATTCAGGGAGCTACCACTAGTGTTGGTTGTAAAAGGATGCCAGCTAATCTTGCTCTTATGTCGCCAAACAAACAAAACTGACAGGCCTGCCACAAACTGATACACTGCATTACCATTTTATTGAGATCAACGCATTTTCGTGAGCCATTCATGGATACTCAAAGATCACAATGCACGGCTACCATGACCACAACTGGATTCTTCATGGCACATGCCTGCACTCATCAATTTGTTTTATTATTTGGACAAGGAGCATGTGCAAGACAATGATTTGAAAAACTTCCACTGTCAAAGATTTTGTGCTGCAGATAGGCAAGCAGGCAGTGTTTTGTATCACATGCAAGGCACCACAACCCTTTGCTTGGAATAAAATTGTTCGATTCAACAAACATTCATCAATGATTAGGGTTAACAGGGTTCCAACAAATGGACTCCATACGGTGTTCCAAGCAATCAATGAATTGATAATAAACTACTTCATTAACACTGTTGTGCAGTGAGGGGAGACAATGGAGCTGGGTTACAAGCAGCATGTCAGCTACACAGCATACAGGGGAAGTTAAGCTTGAACTTCAACAATAAAAAACACTTAGCATTGTGGGCCTAGGGCCAAATTGACAATCAATACAATGATGCAAGTAAAACAATCACCGTGAGTCTGACTACACCTTGGCATTCTTTCTAGCAGCTATTAGTTGTGTACTACCTGAATTATCTCTTGGCGAAACAGAATAGGATAGTGTAATTTGTGCTGGATTGGGTTCTGCCTCTTCACTGAATTTGACATCAAAAGCAATCGATTGGTAAAGACAAACTTCATCTTCTTTACAGTAGTAAACCTACAAGATAGAATAGAACATACTCAAATGCATAATCTGATAATACTAAGGAAATTACTTTTCTTTAGTTGACTTGTCTATTTGTACCACCAGTAAATCTATGATAAAAATATCAACACCGCATTACTTCTGTTAACTAAGAAACAACAAATGGCACACATAGCATATCCTAGAGCAGAGTCCCTCTAAACTTGGGGTTATCAATGGCACACATGATTTAGCCTCGTACATTCTAACTCCAGCAGGGCATGCACACAAATTTACGATGACCATATGAATAGGATGGTCTGTATTGACTATTTTCCTAGCAGGGAACTTGTACCACCTGTAATACAACTTGAAAGGGTGACTAGCATTTGACTCTTGTTTACACTTATAATCATCCTACCTTGAGGCAATTTTTACCACTGCCCCCATCAAATGGCACCAATTAATTACAACACTCTTTCTATATCTATTAAGATGCTTTCCCATATCTTTCTAGGATTAACTTGGTCATTTGTCACATCTTGATTCATGTGCCAAGAGATAAAGTAAGGTAGTGTGAATTATCTAACAAATTAATTAATGTCATTGCTGATTCCATGTCACTACCTTGCAGTTTATCCTTCCCATTGACAACGATGATGATATCCTTTTGAATTTCAGTGATGCCAGCCCTTCAGAGTTTAGAAAACCATTCGCTGGCTCGATCTCAACTGCATTAGGCGGCTCAGTTTCCACATCAAATTTACTGTGAGCTTCCTACACCTCAGCGAAAAGATGTTAATACAAGCACTATTGAATGTTGTACCACAGTCACTAGTAATTATCATGAATGATACAAACTTGCAAAGTAAGACAAGAAAAAACAATGTCTTCTGGTTATTATTGACCTTGGAGAAATGGTAACCATCAGGTACTGTAATTGCAAGAGACAAGAATCCTTCCTTTGAAGAGCCACCATCGACATTAATAACATCTGTATCTGCCGATAACCGCCGTCTTAGGCGTTTCAATGCCTTCGGTTTTGGTGATGGCGGCTGGACTCCGATCAACTCTAGTGTCTTCACCTTTGTCACTAAGAGTTACATATCTGATTGTGTTGTTGTTTGTATCTGCTACAAGAAGCCTTCCTGTACATATATCAGTTATGCCATTGTATTATATTCACTTTCAGTTTGCAGTACAGCAGAACACAAGGGATAAATGAGGAGAAATTTTTTTGCTAAAGGACACGGGAAGTGATGGTGTGGCCAACGGACACAGAAAAAAAGTTCAATTGGTGTTGTGTGGCCAATGGACACAGAAAGTTCAGTTAGTTGGCTGGAACTCTGTAATGTGATAATTTGCTTTTTTTTAGATAATGGATAAACATCCGGCCTCTACATCCGTAGATGTACACAGCCCAAAATTACAGATAATGATAAAACCAAAAAGAAAGCCAAGGTCTTATAACATGACCAAGACGCTAACTTAAACAATAAAATTGTTTCCATCCGTTATTGGATATCTCTAGAGCAATAACTTCTAATTTCTTGCTTATTGTCGAGAGCGCGTCCTTAGCTTGCTCTTCACGCTGCAGCTGGGCCCAGAAGCGTAACCAGTACGCTCCCCTGAAAATGACCTGCATAATAGAGTTAGATTTTATTTTATTAAAAACAACATCATTACGGCATCTCCAAATAGCCCAACACATAGCAGCCACTCCCACCCAAATCAAATTTCTAATCCTTTTATTTTGATTAGACAGCCAGTTACCAAACATGTGGCTGATTGATCTAGGTTGAGTTAAACTAGTAGCAAAGAAGATAATCCTCCAAATCATTATGGCAATAGGGCAGTCCAGGAATAAGTGTTGAATAGTTTCATTCCCATTGCAACAAACGCAATTCTGACTCCCTTTCCAATTTTTCCTAGACAGGTTATCTTTGGTAAGAATGACACCTCTTTGTAGGAACCAGAGGAAAATTTTTATTTTTAGAGGAACTTTTATCTTCCAAATCTTCCTATGCCGAAAAGATGTATTTGTATCTATAAGGTTGAGATACATGGATCTGACTGAGAATGAACCTGAGCTGGTTAAACTCCATCTAAAATGATCAGATCCATTTATTAGTTCGACATGAGAAATACTTGCTACTAGACTAAGCCATTCTGTAAGTTTATTACCCACCAGAGCCCTCCTAAAAGAAATATTCAGAGGGCTAGTGCTCATTATCTTTGAGACTGTAGCGTGAGGATCTCTCACAATATTATATAAAGATGGATAACGAACTTTCAGAGGCCTAGCACCTACCCATACATCATCCCAAAATCTAGCCGTGGTTCCATCCTTAATATCGAAAGAACCTTTTGCCAGCACCTCATCCTTGATATGCATGAGGCCTCTCCAAAAATGTGAATCATTTGGCTTTGCCGTGACCTGGGATAAACTTTTTGAATTTAGGTATTTATTCTGTAATAGCGTTTGCCATATGCCTTCTGTGTTCATGAGATTCACTAGCCATTTTGCTAGTAGGCATTTATTTTGCAGTTGTAAATTCAGAATACCTAGTCCACCTTGATCCTTGGGACGACAAATGATATCCCATTTGGCAAGGCGGTATTTATGTTTCTCTGAGGATCCTTGCCAGAAGAACCTCGACCTAAAATGATCGAGTTTTTTGATAACTCCTTTTGGGATCTCAAAGAAAGACATCATAAACATGGGTAGGCTGCTTAATACAGAATTAAGCAGTACTAGACGTCCCCCATAGGATAAGTATTTCGCTTTCCAGCATGAGAGCTTTTGTTCGAATCGCTCTTCAACTTTTCTCCATTCAGAATTAAGGAGTTGCCGGTGGTGCATAGGGATGCCTAGATATCTGAAGGGGTATTCCCCTGCTTTACAGCCAAAGAGATCAGTGTAGAAGGATTCCATTTCTTTGGCTGCCCCAAAGCAAAAAATCTCACTCTTGTGGAAATTAATTTTGAGCCCAGATAATTGTTCAAAGGCGCATAGTAAAAGTTTGAGATTTTTCGCTTGTTCTTGATCGTGGTCTAGAAACATGATGGTGTCATCTGCATATTGTAGGATTGATAAACCATCATCAATCAGGTGGGGGATAATTCCACTTATCTGCCCATCCGCTTTTGCTCTATTAATAAGAATAGCTAGCATATCAGCGACGATGTTAAATAAGATAGGTGACATAGGATCACCCTGCCGGAGTCCCCTTCTGGTTTGGAAGTATGGGCCAATGTCATCATTAACTTTAATCCCCACACTTCCTCCAGAGACCATATTCTGAACCCACCTACACCATTTAGGTGAGAAACCTTTCATACGCAAAGTCTGTTGTAAGAACGACCACTTGACCTTGTCATATGCTTTTTCAAAGTCAATTTTGAAAATGACTCCGTTTCTTTTCTTAGAGTGTAATTCATGGATGGTTTCGTGGAGAATTACCACACCTTCCATAATATTCCTACCTGGCATAAAGGCCGACTGTGTTGGTTTCACCACTGTTTTGGCAACCGTATTCAGTCTATTTGTGCCCACTTTTGTGAATATCTTGAAACTCACATTGAGGACGCAAATTGGTCGATATTGCTGAATTTTTGTGGCATTTTGAATCTTTGGAATTAGAGTAATGACTCCAAAATTCAAACTGTAGAGATCGAGTGTCTCCAAATGTAGGTCTGCAAAGAGACAAAGAAGGTCCTCCTTGATAATTTCCCAAAAAACCTGATAGAATTCCGCAGGAAAACCATCTGGTCCTGGAGCTTTATTATGTTCCATCTGGAAGATTGCATCCCTCACCTCAGATTCGGTGAATGGACTAATTAAGATATCATTTTCTTCCGGGGACACTTGAGGAATATCTACGATATGATCCTCCTCAAGAGTGATAGCAGATTGTTCGGGGGACCCAAAGAGATTCTTATAATAGTTTGTAATATGGCTTTTGAGGCAATCATCACCAATTACAGCACCTTGATCATTTTCAAGTTTGTAGATATGCTGCTTTCGGTGTTTCCCATTAGCCACTAGATGGAAGAAACGAGTGTTAGCATCACCTTCCAATAGTGTTTTCACCTTGGCACGCTCATACCACTTGAGTTCCTCCTCTCTCAGCAGATTAACTAGACGTTCTTTTAAATAATGTTTTAAATTAATTTCTTGATCAGATAACTGAGAAGTCTCAGTTTTCTTGTCAAGAATTTCTAAGCGTCCTAGTATAGTCTTCTTCTCTTTTTTATAAGACCCGGCAGTATGTTTAGCCCATCCCTTCAGATACTGTCTGAGTCTGCGGATTTTGGATTGCCACCGCTCCAGAGAATTTGATCCTGAACAAGGAGATTGCCAGATATTTGCAACCATACCATAAAACCCTTCCCTTAATAGCCACCCTCTCTCAAATTTGAAAGGGTGATTATTTAACTGGTGGGTCGAGTGGCCAGTGCTAAGAACGAGAGGGGTATGGTCAGAGATATTTCTATCTCTAGCCTCAACTGTAGTGAGTGGGAATTGATTCTCCCATTCAGTGGTCACAAGGACTCTGTCTAACTTTTCAAAAGTCGGGTCATCTCCAGGTCCTGCCCAAGTATATTGGCGGCCTGACATGACAATCTCTTTAAGATCCAGAGAATCAATGACAGCATTGAAAAGATTAGGCCACTTATAGTCAAAATCCCCTGAGCTCTTATCTTCTCGCTCTCGCATTATATTAAAATCCCCTCCTATTATATAAGGAAGAGATTCTTTAGAGCAAGTGTTAGCTAGTTCTACCAGGAAAGCATTCTTGTTTTGAATTTGGGCAGGTCCATATACTGTATATAGTACGAACTTGAAGTCATTAGATTTGCACCGTAGGGTGAATTTTACATAAAAATCTCCCTCATCTATTGCTCCAATATCAAAAAAATTCAGATCAACCCCTAAAAGAATGCCCCCTGATCTACCATGGGGGGCCATGGTGTGCCAAAGAAACTCATGTCCCGCACAAAGATCTTTGAGGACATGATCTGGGAAGGATTCACGTCCAGTCTCGGAAATTGCAATAAAATTGATTTGCTCTTCCTTAACTAGTTCCCTCAAGTACCTATGTTTAGCCAAGTCTGCAAGACCTCTGCTATTCCAGAAAACTCCCTTCATTTTATAATGATTTTAGAAGGGGTTTTGGCCTTTTTAAGAAGTTTGACTTTGCCACGAATTTTGGCATTGTTATAAATCTTCTTTGTACTGAGAGGTGGTGCATCAATGATGGAATCCAACTCAGCAACCGGCATATTCTCATTTAGATCTCCACAAGCGTGGCTGAGAATACCCTCAAGGTGGTCCTCTTTCTCAACATCACTCTCTATATCAGAGCACCTAGAGGAAGAACAACCTTTTTTTGTATTTTGACAAAAGGCTGACCTAGCTACCTCAATATTTTTTAAAACTGCAACAGTAGAGGATTCTAGGTTGATGCCTACCCTACCAAGGTTTGAAATAATTTTCGAATCTGGAAAGGTATTAAAAGAGTTACCTGAGAATTCGAGGTTCTTTTTCGCCGTCAAACGTTCCGCCTTATGGAGTGTATGAACATCCGCTAAAGTTGCGTTTCTGGTGCTCCGTCGTAGTTCTTTGATGGGAACCACCACAGGTGTGGGATTGGAGGCTCCCTCAAGAGATGGTGAGGTAGCACCCGCTCCTTCCAACAATGCTGCCTCCAAGACGGCCTGAGATGCACCGGCTGGTGCCACCGCTGCCTCTCCCAAGGTCGTAGCAGGGGGAGAGGGTGCAGCAGGCAGTGGCGTCTCCACAGCCTCTCCAGGCTGGGTGGAGAGAGTAGCAGTGGCGGTAGTCCCCGCTACCTCTCCCCAGGTAGCAGAGGCCGGCACCACCACTGTCTCTCCCCCGGTCGGCGTGGACAGGGGGGCGAGTGGCGAAGTAGGGCCCCCCTCCTGAACCTCCGCAGCGGTGGACTCCATCACCTGAGCCACCTCAACATTGGGTGACGACGAGTCAAGCCGGAGCGTCTCCTCCGTCGATGTGGCCGAGCCACCTCCCTGTGCAGGCATCAGGGCGGTGACCTCCAGTGGTGGGGGTGCCGGGCCACGTCCCTGTGCAGCGGGGGCGTACTCTGGTTCCTCCACCGCTGCAGGGACCGACGTCATGATACCGGTCTCCACCGCTGTAGAAGTAGAAGAGAGGGCCGCCTCCGATGAGCCCCCAACGAGGCCGCACCCTATATCAATAGGGGCAGCAAGAGACACCAGCTCCAGCGGTGGCGAGGGGGAGGGCAATGGCGGAGTAAAGCCCTCTCCTCCCTGACCCGAAGCGTCGACAAATGTACTAGCAATCTTTGTCGAAGGTAGTGGCACAACAGCAGAAGAAAAAAGAGTATTATTAGAGTTAAAAAACGCTAATTCTTCTTGTGTTGGTGGAGAGTAACTCTTCCTGGTAGTCCCCAGGTCAGACTCCAAAGCAACTTTAAGACTGATCTCATCCAAGAGTTGCTCACAGGCCAAGTCCAAAGCTTCATCTACTAGATTTGCCTGTTGCATAGGTGGGACATTTTGAGTATGCTGCGGTGCTTGTTGGGAAGACTTCCTATTATCCTGAGGGTTCTGCGGGTTAGGATCTTCCGCATCTTCCATTTCACGGTCTCCCTCCTCCAGATCTTTATCACTCAACAAGTCCTCATCAGACGGATCAGCACCGGTGTCGGCTTGTAAATCTTCCTCCGCCTTGAAAAATAGGCGGTAGATACTAGTGCCAACACAAACGTCCGCCATACCTGGTATCTTCTTGGGGTCAAAAACAGCCACTAGAATGCGGGCTTGACCTGTTGCCCTGAGATGAACCATGTCCACCTTCTGCGTAGCTCCAACAATAGTCCCCACTGCCCACAGCGATAGGAACGAACGCAGGCGCCTAGGGACACCGGTGACATTTAGCCATACCTGCTCCAACACCTTAATAGGCTGCACATCATCCACAAACTCAGCAAAAGATATAGTGCCTTCCTTGTTCTTTGTGTTGATGGTGTCTATTGCTATCATGCGATCCAGTTCTTCTTTGCTGGGGAAGGGGACAACATAAGAGTTAGCCCCCAGCTGTTGTACCTCCCAATCCCAACGGACCGGGATAATCCTAGCCAGCTCCGCCTGAAGTAACTGTGCCGATACTTTGCCGACTTTGACAGTGACGAGTGCTGCAATTGAAGACTGTGATGTCTCCACGATCTGATTATTTCTTGCACCCTGGATTTGGAAAAACCCCATCCCATCCTCAGCTGCACCACACAACGCGACTGAGGGTTTGGGGCCTCGCAACAAAGGGCATAAATTTGTGAAGTGCTCATCCGTGCAAATAGTGCACACCTTCTTCACTGTGTTTCGTTTCCTTTTCTTCCCTTCTTCTTGCTCGGCTTGTCCCTGTTCAACCACTGCAGCCTCTGTTGCAGAGCTATTTGGACCTTGATCTTTGTCAGCTTCACCTCCTGCGTGCCGAGGGTTTCGTCCACCCCGGGCAGAGTTGCCCCTACCGCCGGCCGGTGGAGGGCCAGCCGGTGGAGGGCCTCCACGGCCGGCAGAGGGTGCTGGACCCCCACGGCCAGAGTTGTGCATCGGACCCCCGCGACCACGTCCTCGATGTCCCTGGCCGTCGTCCCGTCCGCGTCCGTCGTCGATGATGGCGCGGCCGCGACCCCGGCGGCGATCGGCTCCGCCGCTGCCAGGAGCGCCCCGGCCTCCTCTCCTTCCCCCGTCTCCCCCGGCCATCAGCACCTCGAGGTATGACGGAGCGCAGGTTGCGGCGGCGTCGATGATCGTAGGGTTGACCACTCGACGTCTCGGGCCTCGGAGTGGTTGCGTGGAGGCTTCGGCTTGCGTGGGACCGCCCTTATTCGGTGCGACCAGAGGCCGTCTCGTAGCCGACCGAGTCGGGGCGACCTGAGCCGGTCGCGTCGGCTTGGGCCGAGTCCGGTTTTGGATGACGGTGGATCCAAGATTTGGAATTTGAAATTGAGGCCGATGGACACCCGGACGCCGGCGAGTTTGCCGCTGCAACGCCGGCGAGATGAAATCGCCGATGGAGGGTAGAGGCGTGATCCGTGGTGGTGGCAGTGGTCCTTTCCATGCCGTCATCAATGGTAACCGGACTCGCCTTGGGGATGGCTTCGGGATCGGTTGACATGCGGTGGCCGTGGCCGCAGGTGCGGGAGAAGGGCCAGTGATCGGCGGCGCCGGCGCCGCTGATGCCGTCCTTGGGAAGAACCGCGGCAGGGCGTCCGCATCTCCCAGCTCCTCACAATCGGACTCCGTTTGATCCCAGAACTTGCCGACGATCGCCGCTGGATGAATGGGATCTTTTGCTGTGATGCGCCGTAGGGCTTGTCGAGTTGAGGACGCCAGGGTGACCGGTGGAGGCATCCCGCCCGCCGACCTGCCGGGGAGGTGCTGCGCTCCCTGCACCGCCTGGCGCGGGACCTGTCGGCGGCCGAGGCGCCGGCGCCGTTCCTGCGGGCGGTCTTCGCGGCGGTGGCCAGGCGGGCGCGCCTGCTCGCGGCCAGCCGCAATTCCAAGTACCTATCAAATCCATGTGATAATTTGCTGGAAGACACCATGCAGATTAAAATAATCATTACCAGCTTGAGAGGAGAGATAATTTACCCTTAGCCCTTTCTTCTTCCTCTCTCCCCTTTCTCTTCTCTCTTTCCTCCTCCCCTTTTTCTCTTTCTCGTGTGTAGCAATGGTGTGGGCGAGGCATGTCAGTAGTGGCGACAAGATGGGCGGTAGGCAGCCGATGCCGCACTGCACATGACGAGCTGCATCCGGCAGTGGTGGCAAGCGGGGTGCATGCACAACCGGTGACACGAGCGGGCTGCAGCTGGCGGTGGCGGTGAGTGGGGCAAGCAAGCAGAACATGCCACACGGGCCGGCAGTGGTGACGAGCAGGCCTGCGTGAGCCAGGCACAGCAATGGCGACTGAGGGAGAAGTGGTGGTGTGGGCCGAGCGCGGTGGTGTTGCGGGAGAGAGAAAGGGAGGAAGAAGAAAAAGCCAGGGGCAAAAATGACATTTTTCACCACATTCCTCTTCCCTCTCAGGCTGGAAATGATTATTTTAATGGGCGCGGTGCCTTCTAGCAAATTAAAACATCACCAGAGTGACAGTCAGCCAATTCAACTTTTCTTTGTCTACTGGCCACAGGACATCACTTTTCATGTCCCGTAGGAAATTTTGCCTTGTATCAAAGACCTGACCATCTGTTTTCTGTTTTTGAATTTAGCAAAAGGTGTTGGGATTCGCTACAAATTACTGTTGCAATCACTCCCTCTCTCTTGAGAGTTTATCACAAACACACACTAGGTTTTCCCTCTGGTGGACACACACAACTCTGCTCTGGTGGACACACACAAGTACAAGACAACAATTACTTGGGGTCTGTCATCAAGGAGCTTATCACATTGGCTCATCGGGGTACTGGTCGCAGAGGAACCGAAGAATTTTTCATAGTGCCTCCGAAGACTAAGTGGTACTGTTGGAATAGAATGCTTAACTATGGGGCGATAACCTATAATAATAAAGAGTTTAGTTATTAGTTGTTCCTAAGGGAGACTCACTCTCTGCTGACTCCCGAAAAAAAATCCACGTCTAGAAATCTGAATAATATTAAGTGCAGGTTAGTCAGGGTCATGTTAGCCTTGTTTTTGTTTTCCCTTCAGTTTTTGGTCTTTTAGACATGCTGTACTTTTTCTATCTGTTTTACTAACCAGACTTTCGTTGCAAATGAATTGATTGTAGAAGGGAAGTGAGGGTAGTGATAGGCAAAATAGAATCCAGATGAGATTTTTAGTTGCCAAATTCAGGAAACTAATTCTAGAGAAAAGATTATGCTATGGTATAAGTTGACTTGTATGACAGTTATAGTAATTAACTGAAAATGAATAAATACCGAAATTACCATCTCCAACTTCAACAAGTCCTGCTGGCTCAGAAAGTTGCATCCAGAAAATTTTAAAAAAATGTCATCGAGCTGTTCCTAGTCACAATTATTTGTTTGTCACAATAAGAAAAGAAAGTAGAGTGCTCAAGAAAGCAACACCCTCTACCTAACTAAAGACTACAATTAAGCTAGATAGCAAGTAATGCGAATCATGTCATTTGATTTGCATCATAGACCTATCAGAAATTGTCAACTTAAGGAAAGAAGAAAAAATGTGGTCTAAGTTTTAGCTCACTTGAGCTGCCAAGCCTGGACCATCCTTGTATCCTGCACGCCCAGTTCCAGCAATAGTTGTAACTTTTCTTGTGACGGGATCTAGCCTTTTTATCTGCCATTTCAGATTAGGATAAGAAAAAACGAGAATGAATTAGAAAAAAGGCACATAATATAATACATTATTTATTAACAACTAATTTTGCAGATATGGAACTGCTCCATTATGAAATCTAGAACTGGAAAAATGGACTATGTGCGCTGTTGGTATTTTAAAACCTGGTTCCATTCAACTCTAGCCTACCCCAACTTGTTTGGGACTTAAAGGCTTTGTTGTTGTTGTTGTTGTTCCATTTACTTGCAACATTGGACTAGTAATTAGTTTAATATAACCATTTTTCCACAATTACAGTCGCCTATGCCTTATGCGACAAGCATTACCTTTAACAGGGTTGTCATGCCATCGTCTAAGTGTTGACTAATACTCCCTCCGTCCCAAAAAGAATCCACATCTCGCTTAAAAAAGTTTGACTCATGTGCATTCTGTTAGAGATGGAGGGAGTAAGTCATTGAGCACACAAAGGTCCTCAACCGTTCCCAGGAAGGTGCAAGATGTTCAACTGGGATAGGAGAAAACTGGTTGTTTATCTATTTGTTTTGGGTGGGTGGGAGACCTGGATCCTACCGTCTGACAGTAATTATCATGTTATCGTTGTCAGCTGGTTTCGCACAGGATGGGACTGTTAGAAGGATAGGAGAAAACTGCCAAAGTTATTGCATTAACTTACTCTATAAGTTTATACACAAGAGGTTTAGTGCTGGATATTCTGGGCCCTACATAATGGCTGTAATCAGTACAAGCTGTTAGTCGCTGAATTCTTACTCTTAGTAGTAGCAGAATTCTTACTCTCATCGAGAGAGGATGACACTAGGAGTTGAGATAATTTTCTAGATTATTTCTCACACAAATGTCATGCCAACCTGAGGGGTTGGGGATACATATTTATATGCTGCTAACCAGCCAAACATATGCCAAAATGCTAGATGCTAACATGCTGTCCTAAAACAGATGCTGTCCTAGATGCTAAGATACTGTCCTAGCCAGTCAAGGATGCTGTCCTTTATGGGCAGCAAGACCACCATGCAGCCACAAGGACCATATGCTGCAGCCCCACAAAGACCAGTCAACATAGAGACTTATCCCATCATTCTCCCTCTAAGTCTTGTGTGTCGTCTTGTGGGAAAGTTGAACCATCCCGGTCCTAGAGCAGAGCTCAAGGAACTTGATCCTCCCAAGAGGCTTGGCAAGCAGGTCCGCAAGCTGGTCCTTGGTGTTGATGTAGCTTGCCTTGATGCTCCCTTCCTCCAAACAGCCTCGGATGAAGTGGTACCTCACCCGGATGTGCTTACTCCGTTCATGGAAAACGGGGTTCTTTGCCAGGGCCAGAGCGGACTTGCTGTCCATCCTGAGCTCCACCGCTCTAGTGTCTCTGCCAAGGAGATCACCAAGCAGTCGAGCGAGCTAGAGCGCCTGAGTCAAAACGGTGGAGACCGCTATGTACTCGGCCTCGCAGCTGAACAGGGCCACCACCTGCTGCTTGACCGACTGCCAGCTAACGAGGCACTTGCCGAGGAGGAAGAGGATCCCGCTCGTGCTCTTGCTGGTGTCGATGTCACCGGCGTGGTCGCTGTCGCTGTACCCAACGAAGTGTGCCGCCCCAGGGCACCTATGGTAGTAGAGGCCGTGGCCGAGAGTCCCCGCAACGTAGCGGATGATCCTCTTCACAGCCTGCTGGTGCTCCGTCGTCGGTCGCTGCATGAACTGACTAACGTAGCCGACGGAGAATGCCAAGTCCGGCCATGTGTGGACGAGGTAGTGAAGGCTCCCCATAAGACGCCGGTACTACGTAGCGTCCACCTCCTCCGTCGTGCTGTCGCGGCTCAGCTTCAGCCTCTCCATCGGAGTGAGAGCTGGGTTGCAGTCGGTGAGCCCGGCTAACTCAACGACGCGCTTGACGTAGGCGGTCTGTCGAAGCGTGATCCCGGAGTCATCCTGGTGCACCTCGATTCCCAGGTAGAAGTAGAGAAGCCCCAAGTCACTCATCTGGAAGGTGGCCTTCATCTCTTCCTTGAATGCCGCCACCTCCGCATCCTTGGTGCCAGTGATCATCAAGTCGTCGACGTAGACACCCACCGGCAGAGCATTTCCTCCACTGCCCCGTCGGTAGATGGCCGCCTCGTGCGGGCTTTGCTCGAAGCCCATCCCCTTTAGCGTGGAATCCAACTTGGCATTCATGCCCTCGGTGCCTGCCGCAAGCCATAGAGGGCCTTGCGCAGGAGGAGCACCTTGCCCTCCTTGCCGGGGATCGCAAATCCCGACGGCTGGTGCATATAGACCTCCTCCTTCAAGTCGCCGTTAAGGAACGCCGACTTGACGTCCATGTTATGAACACACCAGCCCTTCTGGGCAGCTAGTGCAAGGAGGAGTCGCACGGACTCCATCCGTGCCACGGGAGCAAAGGCGTCATCGAAGTCGACCCTCTCCTGCTGCACGAAACCTCGTGCCACCAAGCGAGCCTTGTGCTTGGCGATGGTGCCGGCTTCATCCCTCTTCAGCTTGTACACCCACTTAAGCTTAAGGGTGATTGCGCTGTGGCCCCGAGGAAGGTCAGCAAGCTCCCAGGTGCGGTTCTTCTCAATCGCATCCATCTCCAACTGCATCGCAGCGCGCCATGCCGCGTGTCTTTCGGTCTCAGCAAACGACCGAGGCTCGCCGTTGTCACACGCAAGGTGCAACTGCGCCTCCAGGTCGTGAGGCACCAGTCCCGGCACCGGCTGGTCGCTGAGAAGGTTCTCCATCATACGGTACCGCAACGGCTCGCCGTCGTGGTACGCGTCGATGCGCTCCTCGTCGTGAGAGAGCGGGGTAGCAAGCTCAACCGGGCTGTGCTCGACACGAGCTGGTGTTGGAGTAGACGTGCCCGGAGAGGTGCCTGTCGGTGCTGGACCGCGTGGCGGTGCCGGCTGTGGTGGAGCCGGCGAAGAACTCATCGCAGCCGAGGTCCTGGCTGGAAAGCGTGGTGCTGTCGGAGTAGCAGGCGCCGGGGTCGGTGGAGGCTCAGGGACTGGGGTAGACGCGCTCGTCGAAGAAGAGCTGCCTACTTCCCAAGCTCCCTCGAAGTGAACGTACTTGACAGTGAAGTCGTCGTACGTCGGAGCCGAGCCATCGTCCACCGCCTTGTCTCACGCCCATCTTCGCCCTTCGTTGAACACAACGTCGCGCACCGTGCACACACGCTGTGTCTTTGGGTCGAGGATGCGGTAGGCCTTCGAGCCCTCCGTGTAGCCGATGAACACTCCCGGAGTGCTCCTGTCGTCGAGCTTGCTGATGTGGCCAAGCTCCTTGGCGAACGCGAGGTAGCCGAAGACCGGCAAGTGGGAGACCGCCGACTAGCGCCCATGCCAAGCCTCGTACGGCGTCCTGCCGTCGAGCGCCTTGGTAGGCGAGCGGTTGAGGATGTAGACGACCGACACCACCGTCTCTCCCCAGAAGACAGCCGGCATCCCCCTGCTTGAGAAGGGCCCGAGCCATCCACACAACCGTCTGGTTGCGCCGCTCGACGACGCCGTTCTGCTGCGGGCTGTACGGCGCGGAGTAGTGGCGCTGAATGCCCTTATCGGCGCAGTACGACGCGAATTCAACCGCCGTTGTCGGTGTGCAGCTTGCGGCCGCACTCCGCCTCCACAGCAGCCTTCGCACGCCTGATGGCGTCCGCAGCCTCTCCCTTGCTGCCGAGGACCATCACCCACATGTAGCGGGAGAGGTCGTCGACGAGCAGCAGGAAGTAGCGTCGTCCTCCCGGTGTGGCCAGTGTCACCGGGCCACACAAGTCCCCGGGCACAAGCTCGAGCCTCTCCTTGGCTCGAAAGCTCGCCCGCTGGGGAAAGGGGAGTCGCCTCTGCTTCGTCAACACGCAGACGTCGCAGAGCTGCTCCACATGGTCGAGGCACGGCAGGCCTCGCACCATCTCCGTGGCACTGAGCCGCTTCAGGGCCTCGAAGTGAAGGTGCCCGAAGCGCTCGTGCCACTGCCACGTCTCGTCATCCCGACGAGCGACGAGGCAGAGGGGTTGTGCCACCTGCACGTTAAGGACGTAGAGTCGATTTGCGCTTCTGGTTACCTTGGCAAGAAGGCGACGACGGCGATCCCAAATCCTGATGACTCCATCCTCAACCACCACGTGCAAACCGTTCTCATCCAGCTGTCCCAAGCTGATGATAGAGTTCCTCAACGCGGGGATGTAGTAGACTCCAGTGAGCAGCCTGTGCTCACCAGACACGGCGGTGAAGGTGACGGAGCCGACGCCCTTGATCTCCACGCCGGAGGCATCCCCAAACTTGACGGAACCTCGGATGCTGGAGTCAAGCTCGGTGAAGAACTCCCATCGACCGGTCATGTGATGGGTGGCGCCGCTGTCGAGGCACCACCCGTCAGTCTTGTCGTTGCCGGAGCCGTCGCCGAGGAGGGCGTGTGCTTTTGGCTCGTCAAGGTGTGGGAGAGCCGCTGCGGCCGGTGCCGCTGGAGGTAGCTCGATGCTTGCATGTGCCATGAACAGAGCCGGCTCCTCCGCCTGTGCGACATGGGCCTGGCCGCGTCGTGGCTGTCGACAGTCCTTGGCCCAATGGCCAAGCTGTCCGCAGTTGAGGTAGGTGTCGTCTCGTGCCGGCTTGTGCTTGCTGGCGGTGCTGCCCTGGGCGCCTCCGCGGGCATCACCCTCGGCACGTCCTCGCGGCTTGCCACGCTTGCGACCGCCTGTCGCGGAAGAAGGCTCCCCCTTCTTCCGGTTACCTTGGCAGGCAACCCACTGCCCCCGAGTGAGAAGCAGCTTCCTGCCAGTGGTGATGGCCCCCGAGACTATGGCTCATCGCTATCGACGACCTTGAGGCGACCTATCGCCTGCTCGATCGACATCGTGGAGAGATCTAGCAGAGACTCGATCGAGCGAGCCATCTGCTTGTACTTCTCGGGGACGCAGCGGAAGAGCTTTACGACAGCTCTCTCCTCGCCGAACTGCACCATCTTCTGCAACAGAGTGTTTAGACGGAGAGCAAAGTCATTAACATCCTCACCTGGCTTGAAGGCCAGGTTCTCCCACTTCCTGCGAAGTGCCTGCAGTGTGGACTTGTGGGCGCGGTCGCTGCCGATGCGTGCCGCAGCAATGGCGTCCCAAGCCTCCTTGACAGTCCGCTTGTTCGTAAGCGAGAACTACATCTCGGACGGGACTGCAGCGATGAGGGCATCCAACGCCCGTCGATCCTGGTCGTAGTCGACGTCGCCGTATCGGACTGCCTCCCACATGTGCCGCACCTAGAGCTTTACCCTCATCACCGCAGCCCACTCGACGTAGTTGGTCTTAGTGAGGGTAAGCCACCCACCGCCGGGCCGACATCCCTGACAACAGCCTGGAGCCCGTGGTAACCACGGTACCGATCCGGGGAGAGAGAGCCACGCTGCCTGTGAAGGCCGCGCCCTCCATCGACCCGTCCGCCACCGTTGCTGTGCGCGCCTCCTCCAGGAGCGCCGCCGGCGCGTCCGCGCCTGTCTGGGCTGCCACCGCGCTCGTGGACGTGCGCGGCTGCCCACTACGCCGCCCGCGCTCGCGCTGCCTCCCTCCCCAGCAGCTCGAGGTCCGAGTCGGCGCTGTCGTCAGCAGAAATGGAGCTGCTGATGCCGCCGCCGCACGCGCTGCATCCGCCGCCGCCGCCGCTTCCGCCTCCGCTCTGGCTGCTGCCAGCTCCGCCGCTGCCAGCTTCGACGCCCTTGCCGCCGCCGCAGCGGTCTCTGCTGCCGCTCGCTCGCGTTCCTCTGCCGCGGCAAGTTCGGCCTCCTGCCGATGCCGCGTGCTCGAGGCGACCGAGCGCTGAGACTGTCCTACGGACATGACGCGCTACCGGGGCGCTGCTGCGTGGGGAGAGGGCTGCTTCAGACGAGCTGTGCGCAGAGGGAGAGGAGTGAGCAGGAGCGGCCGGAGCTGCTGCTACTCCCAGCTGGGGCTGTTGCGAGGTTAGGAAAGGAGATGAGCAGGAGATGCTCAGGCTACAGGATAGTACGGCTCTGATACTAGTTATTAGTCGCTGAATTCTTACGCTTGGTAGTAGCAGAATTCTTACTCTCATCGAGAGATGATGACACTAGGAGTTGGGGCAATTTTCTGGTTTATTTCTCACACAAATGCCATGCCAACCTTAGGGGTTGGGGATACATATTTATAGGCTGCTAGCCAGCCAAGCATATGCTAAGATGCTAGATACTAACATGCTGTCCTAGATGCTAAGATGCTGTCCTAGCCAGTCAAGGATGCTGTCCTTGATGTGCAGCAAGACCACCATGCAGCCACAAGGACCATATGCTGCAGCCCCACAAAGACCAGCCAACACAGAGACTTATCCCATCACAAGCATCGATGTCACATCTGGAAGTCAGCATAAGCAGTGCTATGGCCCTGTTCGTGTGTGCTTAAACCCGGCTTGATCCGCTTCTTTTTTTCATCCGGAACAGTGTTTTCCTCACAAATTCCTTCAGATTCATCCAGATTCCTCCAAGCGAACGGGGCCATATGTGATTAGGAGTATCTGTCCTGCTGACCGGTACATCAAGGGGGAAGTGAGAGAGGACTACAAGAACTCTGGA
Organism: Miscanthus floridulus; assembly: GCF_019320115.1. Lineage (NCBI taxonomy): Eukaryota > Viridiplantae > Streptophyta > Magnoliopsida > Poales > Poaceae > Miscanthus > Miscanthus floridulus. The sequence goes on from NC_089580.1 coordinate 162,568,553, forward strand.
ACGAAACTATAGTTGGAAAAGTATCAGGAGCTGCAGGGGGAACGCGAGATGCAGCAATGTAGTTGGAGGACCTGGAGCAGAAGGTGATGTGTCAGAAACTGAAACAGGAGGCACAATTGGAGTCACAGACTCACAGTAAAGGAAACAGGAGAAGATGGAACTAGGGGGCAGGGAGAAAGCAAGAACTAGAGGCCTAGGAACCATACTCTGTACCATGTCAGAAGAAGAGGATAGGGAGAACATCTATGGCCCCAGACTCTGGGCTAGAAGGACAACTTAGGGTGTTTGGATCCAGGGACTAAAGTTTAGTCCTTGTCACATCGGATGTTCGGATGCTAATTAGGAGGACTAAACAACGAGCTAATTATAAAACTACTAATTGTAGAAGCCGTGGCTAATTCGCGAGACAAATCTATTAAGCCTAATTAACCCATCATTAGCATATGTTTACTGTAGCACCACGTTGTCAAATCATGGATTAATTAGGCTTAATAGATTCGTCTTGCAAATTAGCCTCAATCTGTGCAATTAGTTTTGTAATTAGCTACACACATATCTTACGCTTGACAGGTGTCAAAATAAGGTTACTACCTTATGATTGTAGGAATCAGCTATATATAGTTGATTGTCACTGGCATAAGCAACACCCAAGGGATGTTGGAGTAGTACATCTGAGCCAGTCCCATCATAATCTCCAAACTGAAGAGACAAAAGTATCCGACTTAAAAATGCCCAGACAGATTAGCATCAAATAAATTAACAGAACATCTTTTGTATTAGGAGACAAATACCCTAAACAAATTTTCTGGAAATACTGGATCTCCTCCAGCCAGCAATCTTGAGCCTCCTGTCTTCAAATTAACAGCTCGAATGGAACTGCTTTCACTATCAGCAACAAATAACTCCTGCATTTCTGTGATAAAAATTCCTGTAAGTCCTATACTCAGTGCCATCAGATCAGAAACAGAACGGGAAAAACGGAGTCAACAGTCAATACCAGAAGCTAATGAAATCCCAGAAGGCTGTGCAAACGATGTGCTGGTGGCACTGCAACATAAATTTGAATTTTCAGAAAATAAATTCAAAACTTCAAAGGACTAACCAAATCAAGCGCAAGGATGTGCAGGAGCCAAATGAACACATTAAAGGAAGAAAAGTCTTAGGCTGATCACATAAGAAGCAAGCCTGTACGCTAAGATCTGGAATGGTTATTCTACTTCAACTTTCATGGCAATTAGCATAAAAAAGGAACTAAACATGGCTTCAAGCTGTCAAATAGGGCCTGTTTCGCTGTTTGGAATAGCTCTAGCTCCAAGATCCATACAGGATTTGCAGCTTGTAGGATAAAATAAAGTGGTTTAAACATATGCATTTATCACAGGAAAATATCGCTAAAGACATCATTAACCATCCATCAGATAGCAACCGTCATTAAGCGTCTTCATAAACATATTACTACGCTGTAGGACCAATTAGAACAGCACATTTAGAACTTTCCTGACAGATAATGCCAGAATGTGTTACCTTGAGCCATTCAGATTCCTCTCGTAGCCATCACCGCTAATAACTTTGGTTACTCCATCACGTACATTGTGCTTCCAGATCTGGTGTTGCCCAGCCATTGCAATATACACGGTCTCATCTGAGGGATCGTAGCATACATCCCATGGTGAATTTAGGACCTGCATGAACACTTCCAGTCAATTTCTGCTCTATCTACTGTAAGCAAAGATATGATAAAGTCAAGAGTGCTGGATTAATCCATTAATCAAGACCTATAGGTGAAGCATTACTGAATTACATGGACAATGACTTGACCCCCTCAATTTTCAGATAAACCCTGACTCACCCCCAAATATCTTCCATTGCTTACATGCATGGTCATTTGCCTCTTATTTCATCAATATATAAGATGGTGTGGTATGGTGTTGGTTGATGAATTGAGCCTGGTACATAATCCTTGTGCGTTGTGACTAGAAAACTATAATGTACTTTCAAAATGTTATGATAAATTATGAACTTGAATTTATAGTTTAAAGTATAAATATTTTGAAGACAGATTGCTAGAATGAACATGACTCTCACTAGTTACCTATCCCAACTTCCCATGATATGGAGTCAGTTGGTTCAGCACGCTGCCATCTAAGTATCATAGTCTATTTGGTTGAAAGCCAGAATAGGGTGCATTGGAGTTGATCAAATACGTCTAAATTTACTGAACGTAAAGTATGTTATGGAACATAAGTTATACAGTCGACATCCCTAGACACAGGTAATTCGAATTTGTAAAGGGTTACGTATCTTGTAAACAAACAAGTCAACTTGTAAACAAACAAGTCAACGAATCATGGATCTAAACCATCTAAGGCATCTCTAACTACTAGTACCAGACTACCAGAGTATCTGCAAGTGTTTGTGGATTAGACCACGACAGGGTTTCATTATGAGAATATGAGCAAGAACTCATGTCTTTATACAGACCAGCGATATTGTGGCTATACTTGTCTGATATATCATGTTCAAATATCAAATCTTATAGGCTGATTGCTGGACTATGCTCCTTGCAGTCAAGACAAGCTATTGATACTTGCAGCTAGTTCCCAACTAAATTTCCTGTTCCTCTAACAGGCACGAATGCCACTTGAGGGTGAACCAAACAGTGTTAGTAACAAACCACGTGGCTTATAGAAGTTGCATGCAGAAGTGTTTAGTTTCTGGTATGATGATTCCAGAGTAGTCAGGAAAAAAAATCAGAGCATGCCTGGTTTGTTCCTTGACCTCCTCCTTTGTAATCAGATCCTTTCGTCCCATTTCCAGCTAGTGTTCTCACAGTCTCGTCCACAAAATTAATTTCTCTAAAACGAAAAGAAGGCATATTTTTTTAGATTAGGAAAAGAAGGCATTGAGAGCAGAACACAACACAGATCTGAGCACATACTTAAACTATGCTAATCAAAATATTAAAGGAATAACTGCTTGAAAAAAACATCAAACAAACACCATGGCTGAACAAATGTTCCAACCTAAAGGATTTTTTTTAAAGTATTATGCACTTCTTTGGTTTGTTTATGAAATTATACATACATGATCCCTGAGAAATTAAATGTACGGCCTTCTGACATCGTCAGGCAACATGAAGTGAAAAGAGAACTTGATAAGAATCAGGAACTTAAAGAAGAAAACCCTACACAGGCAAACAATCAACTCATCGATAACTGAGAGCTCTTGATTTGAATACCTTTATTACTTTGCTTGGACTTAAAAAATAGAAAAAAAAATATAGATTTCTAAGTTTAATAGTTGCATTGAGAAGTCTTGTAGCCAAAGCTAACGAGGTGACTACCTAAAGCTGTTGCAGTGGAGGGGGAGGGTAGGTGAGAAAATAGTTTGTTTGGACCCATTGTTTTATATATACATCAAAAAAACTATAGGGTTGTATGTACCATGGCCACCATATCATAATCATGTTTGTAGAAATAGTTTTGTGGAACTTTGCATACACATCCAAACAGTCTCAAAGGTCAGCTCATCAACGGAAATACCAAAATTACTTTTCGTATGAGAACAGGACACCTGATACATCCCAAGTACTCAACCTAGCCACGTAGCCTGCTTGATATAACTCCCTACTCCTAAGCCCAGGTACCACTTTCCTGGGTGTGTTTTTAGTTTTATGTTCTGATACACTGGTAAAACTGTGGAAGGCACAAGTGACAAGGAAAACAAGTTTGAATATAACTACCAATAGCATAAAAGAGGAGTGAGTGTGAATCAAATTGCACAACGGCACAGGTCACTAGTAAGTCATTTTACAAGTTAACAGAAACTGAATGATCTAATTGAATTCAGCGGAGGTACTTACCGCAGCGCGTGGTTCTCAGTGTCTGCAACATACAAGATATTCCTTTTGGAATTGTAAGCAAGACCCTGCAATAGGTGGCAAGGAATAGTTGTATGACATTACATGCATGACAAAAGAAAGTTCAGATCAAGGAGATTTAAATAATTTTGTCTCAAAAAAGATAGGCCTAAGAAAAAGAGCATCAGTTCAGAACTTCAGAGCATGCTGGACAATGCACAACACACTCCATTCGACTCAGCAACAATTGGGTATGGATGACTACTATAGCCAAGTTATCTCAAACGTCAAGAGCACATAACATGTTTCTGTAAGAGCGATATCTATTGTATGTCAACAATAGTTGTTTCCTCACCTGAGGGCGGTTAAATAGGGCAGCATCAAATGGGCCATCAAGCAATCCTTCCTCAGAACTCCCAACTTGACATATGAACTGCCCTTCCAAGTTGGTCACCACCTTAATCACAGAAGAGAGAAATAAGGCTTTATTAGTAAAAAGAACAAAATCAATTTTCTATGATAAGCAAATCAATCTAACTGATGTGCCATATTGGTAGAAACCTAAAAGAATAAGAACAAAGATACTCACAATTCGATTATGATTGCTGTCTGATATGAATAATCGATTGTTTTGCACATCAACAGCAAGTTTCCCAGGAAATTTGAGAGGCGAAGTTAGTAAACGACTATCCTTGTCCTTTTCCAATGCCAAGGGAAGGGGGTCATTTTGTAACAGTTCCTTCTCTTCATAAAATTCAAGTGCTGCACCAATTACTTCATCCAGATCCTGAAAAGAGCATGAATAAATAGATTTTGCTGACATGAAGTATCAACATGACAACATACAGACAATAACTACGATGAAACAAGGCTAGATAAGTTGGGTGAGGGGGGCAGGAGCACCACCATTAGATTGAGTAGAGGAAAAAGTTTATGTACAAGTCTTGGAAATGATTTTATTCGACATGGAAAATATGGAGTTTTTCTCAACTACAGTAACGAATTTTTAGTTTATGTGCTTTAGCGAATAACGCTTATGCGATACATATACTCCTAAGTTTCAAAATATTTACCTCGTTTACTGGGAACTACAGTTTCAGAAAACTCAGCCCCTTCAGTTTTGCAATTTGCATATTATACTGCTGAAATTACCAACTGAAAGTTGCTGGGTGGTTGAAATATATCAATTACCAAATTTAAGCATGGCACAACTCCATTAAATATTACACATCTTTACCTCCATCATCTGTGCATATAAGATAGTTGGACAAACACTGTGAATGGAAGTGGTAATAATCAAGCAACCACCAGCAAGAATTAGTACACACCAAAAGGTGCGATATTTGAGCAGGTGTTATCCAGAGCCACATATTGGACAAGATTCTGGGGCTCCGTCTAGTGGCTGCATGTGTCTAGAATCTCGATGGCACAAAGCATCACATAACAGCACAAAGCACGATCGAAGAACCTATCTCATATAGTAACTTAACAACATGCTATTATTTGGTGGTGTCCACACATCACATAACAGCACACAAAGCACAATCAAAGAACCACTCACTACTATTACACAACAGACTCACAAACTCAATCACTCACTACCTAACTAGGCATCGTATTCCAGCAGCTGTCTGGCAGGGATCAGAACCCGACTCCAGTTGCGTTCAGCGGCCGATGGCGGTCCTTCCAGAAGCAAGCGTCAGGTGCCAACCGTGCTGATGATCGCATCGGCTCCGACTTGCACCTTTTCAGAACGAACGGGGCGTAGGCTGCCGCATTGGTGACCGGCGGCACCTCCAGCTTCAGCTTCTGTTCTGTTGTAGCTGGTTTGAGTGGTGGTGTCTTCTGGGCAACTGGACATGGCATGGGCACAGCTGAGTTGACCGTCGATGGATCTTTGCTCTCTTGTACATCGTTCACAATGGTGGAGCCTTCAGCATTCTCCTTTTTTTCAGTCTCCACTGTTCCAGTAACAGAAGCCTTCTGTTGCTGGTGATTGCGGTTATTCTTGCCCTGGTAAGACTTCCAATGGACAAAGTCGGTGCTGCAGACCCATGTTTCCTTGGAGACCTCCATGGAGAGCTTTGGCTCATACATCATCAACAGGAGGCAATCTGGTAACTCGCCACTCTTCTTCCTCCTCTGTATCACTGGTCCTGCCCCACCTTCACACTCTTCTGCTCTAGTTTCTACTTTCTCTACTTCCTGGTTCGTTTCCTCATACTGTGTTTTTCCTTCTTCCTCTACATTCTCAGTAGTTTCTTCTTCCTTCCCATCGTCATAGGATTCTTGTCCTTCTTCTGCACTGTTTGGAGCAACATCACAATCTTTCTCTGACTCTGCCTCAGAAGAAGTCTTCTTCCCCTTTCTGGATGCCATCAGCACCTTAGGCTCCGCAACAAGATGCTCCTGTTCAATCGAGAAGCTCCACCTCCGGCCATCTCTATCAATGGAGAAACTAGCTCTCCTTGAATCCTTCAAGCTCGAGAAGCTAGACCGCCGTGCCTCCGTCTCGGCTGAGAAGCTGTGCCGCCTGCCAACCCTATCACTGGACGATGAGGCCCTGCTGCTAGTGCTAACACGCCTCCTGCTACTCAACCGTCGCAATTTGGTGCGATCCTCCTTCAGAGCTGCCGAGGGAGAATAACTGCTGATTGACCTCCTCCCCTTCATCTCTTCCTCAACTTTCTCTTGTGCTGGAACTTCTTCCTCACTGGCCACCATCTCCACCATGTCTGGCCCTTGGTTTTCCCTCTCTGTAACTTCTCCCAAAGGAACCTCCAAACCGGCATCTTTCCGAACAAGCTGTGCTTCCTCTACCCCTACTACTCTGCAGGATGCATCTTCCTTTTCTTCCACAAGATCTCCACATTTAGAACTCTCTTCAGCTTCTGTTTTTGCTTGATCTATCTTCCCTGCTTCAGCGCCATCATTTTCATCACAACCACACTCTTCACATTTCAAATCTTTGACAGAAACAGCTGAACTGCAAGCTTCATCTTTGCACTCCACTGGCTCAGCCTCCGCCTCAGCCTCAGCCCCAGCCTCAGCCTCAGCCTCCTCTTCCTCTTCCTCTTCTTCCTCATTGTCGTTGAGGCACTCAGCCACCTCATTGTCCACCTGCTCCACGGTAGCTGCAGCTGGAGACCCCCAGAAGCGGGTGGCAAGAGCAGCCATGCGAACTGGGTCTGACCGGCAGCGCATTAGCAGCAGTGCATTCCTCGGGGGGATGCAGACGCTCACCCTCCCCTCTTCTTCCTTCCCCACCACCAAGATCTCATCTTTCTTCTCCACCTCCACCTCCCCCACCATCACAGCCTTCTCCTCCTCGACATCCCACCCTTCCATGACGAGCCCCACTTCCGATGCTCTCATCTCTTCTGCAGGCACAACGGCGGCTCCCTTGCCGACCTCGTCGTCCTCCTCCTCCTGGATCGCCAGGAGGCACCTCGCCACGGCAGCACCGCACAGCCAGCTACCCCCAGCAGGAGCGCCCTGCCGCCACTTCTTACCACGGTGTGCGTCGGCGGAGAGCGCGCCCCGCTCGCCTGCTCCGCCAGGCCGAGACGGCGAGCAGAGCGAGCGACCGCCGCAGGAGCCAAATGTCTTGAGTGCCTCGCAGATGTTGACCGGGATCTGGTACACCCAGCCCTGGTTCTTGCCCTGGGGCCCGTCCCGGTCGTCGCCGGAGCGGCGGAAGCTGACCTCCGCGCTACCGCCTCCACCGACTCCGCCGCGCCTAGAGCGGGAGCGCAGCGCGGCGGCGGAGGCGTGCTTGGGCTTGCGCTTACCGCCCTTGACGCGGACCTGGCCGATGCAGGTGACCTTGGGGGAGGACGGCTCGGCAGGTTCGAATCCGCTCCGACCGCGGCGGCCACCGCCGGTGGACCCGGACGGGAACATTGGGGACTGGCCGCCCTTGAGGCTGCCGCTGTTGCGGAGGCGGCGGCTAAGTGAGGGGTGCAGAGGCGGGGCTGGCACTGCCTCAGCTCCGCTTGCGCTGGCACTGCCGCGGCCGGGGCTGAGGAGCTTGGAGGAGCTGGAGGGGCGGAGGGAAGACTGCGCGCTGCCGCCGGCGACGGAAGCGGCGGAGGCAGCGGAGGGGCGGGAGGTGAAGCAGATGAAGAGCTCCGTGCCACCTCCGCCGCCGCCGCCGCCACCCCGGTCCAAGTGCTTCTTGCGGCGCATGAGGGGGGAAGGAGGAGGGTGTGAGGCTTGTGAGCTCTCTCACTCTCTCTGTCTCTCTCTTGCTTTGCTGCACCCTGCAATGCCGCTGCTGGGCGCCTGCAGCTTGGGCTGCGCTGGTCCGCTAGATGCGGTCGCCGGTGGGGAAGGGAATAATTAGGGTTTGTTGGTGGTGCGCTGGCAGTTTGTTGGTGACCGTGACTCTCACTGTGAGTGTGAGTGTGAGTGTGAGTGTGAGCGTGAGCTGTGGTCTGTGGATAGGGGGAGGTTGCAGGGTCAGGGCCTGACAGCCCTCGGGAGGTCTTGAAACGGTGAATTGTGTAGCCATGGCCCACGTGGCTGTGGTGGAGCCCACACTGTCGCTCCGATATACGAGCTTGATTGTCATTTGATTGACCCTTCGAAGCGAGAAAAGAAACTTCGTTTTCTCGGAAAAGAAAGAATTTTAGAAAACAGTCTTTGTGTTGTGAAAAGAGTTTGAACATTTCATGTCCATTCAAAAGCTATTCGCTCGAGCAAATCAAGCTCAAGTCTTGATATAACGGATCTACACGCCATCTCTAGCATAGTGATAGTTTCGTGGTCGTATTTTGTTAAGGAATTCTGTAGTGCTACTAGATTCCTATCATTTGTTTTTTTTTCTTGGGGGCCTGGATAACATAGATTTGTCTCGGAAAATTCCAAAACAGTTCATTTCTTTCCCCTCTTTTTAGATTCCTATCTTTAGCTCCAACCCCATCTCTAGTTCCTTAGAAAAATCCAAGCACTTTCTTCTTATATGCAGTGCCAGCAACCTAGAATTTGGGTTGTCTCGGACCCTGTTCAGCCATGAAACAGTGTTTTCCTCTCACGACATTTCAACATAAGTATCAGCATAAACTAAATTTCAGCATATGCCAAATTCCACCAGTTTAAAATAGCTGTATCATCTTTGGTAATCAGCCTATCGATCCTCCCTCAGCTCTCAGTCTCACCGTCGCTGGCTTCCCCTCTCCACCAGGGGCGACAATGTTTCCCCCTGCCAGGCTGCCACTGCCACTTCAAGGCTGCCGTCGACAGGATCCTGGCGGAACTCACGTCCGTCATGGACGCCTGATCGTCTTTGAAATAAGAATCTTGAAATAAATAGGGAGAGAATAGTTCGCATACTCTCTTGAAAAAAAATGGATTCCAAAAAATATTGTTTGCAAGATCGAAGGATGCAAAAGTAAAAAAGTGTACACCACAGTTATATTTTTCAAGAGAAATGTGTAATACCTTTCTATGGCCTTCACCTGATATCTGTGCTAGAACCTTTCCGTTGGGTCCAATAAGAACAAATGTAGGCCAAGAGTTCACACCCAGTTCTCTCCACAAGTACATATCACCGTCATTTACAACCTTCAAACATCTCAAGCAAGTGAGTCAAGAACTAAAGAAAAAGGACATCTCGAGTGAGTGAGTCAAGAACAAAAGAAAGAAAGAAAGGAAGCAATAAACAATGAGTTCACCAATCATAAGCAATACACAGTAAAGATGTATTTTCAATTGGTCCGGTACCTATGAGATATTCTATGGTATATTTAGGTTGTTTGAGTAGTATTCATGTGATGTTCAACGACGTATTTCAAAAAAAAAAGTTTTAGAAGTGAGGTCTTGGTTTGAAGAACTATATATCTTGTAAAAACACAAGGTGCAATCCAAATTTAACACAGTGACTTCAGCAAAAAAAAAATCTTTTTCCTTAAGACTTCCTATGCTTTGATACATCGCTCATACTCTCTGATAACTGGACCGTGCATGCTCCAAAGCCCAAAGTCTTAACACTGCCAATTATCTCCAGGCCTGGAGATGGTCAGCGCGGTACAGTGCTCCAACCAAGCTGACGCTAATAGGCCCCGGGGCATGCTCGCATTGTGGGAGCCTGGGAGGACACTCCAATGAGGATGGCAGCGGATCGCACCCTTTGGGTGGCTGAGTGCTCTCTCGGTCTCAACTCATAAGAGCGGTGTTGCAATCTGAACATGTGGACTTATAAAGTGTGGATTGATTTGTCCCCCGACCCCCCGTTATGTATTGCCTGATTGATTTCATCTAGCTTTCTTGGAGAGACCACAAGGGCGCAGTGGTTTCTTCTCATTGAATTGGTCCATCTACTGGCGAGCAGGAGGGCAAGGCGCCTGGACGAGGGCACGTTACCGATCACCACTGCCGATCTTATCCACAAGCCTGGTGGAGCTCGCAGAGGAGGGAACGTGCCTGATGCAGATTGATTGGTTGGAGTTTAGTCTTTCTTTTTTATTTTTTTGAATGAATCTTTTTATTTTTAAAAAACAAAACTTGTAGGAGCACTGCCATATCATATCATTGAGTTTAGTCTTTCTTGGTGGCATATCATATCATTGAGTTTAGTCTTTCTTCGTGGCAATGATAGGAGGATCCCACATTCATAGGGGCAAAAGAGACCTTTTTACAATGTTTCTCCCACCTCTACGGCCTGGATTTAAAATATATTTTATTAATAGACGTGGTGCCCAGGGCAAATAACTTATACGATCGTGGATTATAAGCTAAAACAATATTTTTCTCACACCAAACCAGCCAACAGTAAATAATTTACGATCGTTTATGACAAAACAAACAGGCTGCATATCTTACTAGTGCCCAGCAAGCAACAGAGGGTGAGAGGAGGATCCTGTCCTATGGCAACGGCCACACTTGGCAAGTGTCCTTTTGCAAAATTTGCATATACAGAATGTCAATGCAAAAATGCACTTGACAGTGTTAGTTGTTGAATTCTTACTCTTGGTAGTAGCAGAGTTCTTACTCTTATCGAGAGAGGATGAGACTAGGAGTTGGGGCAATTTTCTGGTTTATTTCTCGCACTAATGCCATACCAACCCCTCAATTTTTTGGTTTATTTCTCACACTAATGCCATACCAACCTGAGGGGTTGGGGATACATATTTATAGGCTGCTAGCCAGCCAAGCATATGCCAAGATGCTAGTCCTAGATGCTAGTCCCAGATGTTAGTCCTAGATGCTGTCCTAGAAGCTAGTCCTAGATGCTAAGATGATGTCCTAGCCAGTCAAGGATGCTGTCCTTACTGTAGCCCCATAAAGACCAGCCAACACAGAGACTTATCCATCATTCTCCTCCTAAGTCTTATGCGTCGTCTTGTAGGAAAGTTGAACCATCCCGGTCCTGGAGCAGAGCTCAAGGAACTTAATCCTCCCAAGAGGCTTGGTAAGCAGGTTCGTAAGCTGGTCCTTGGTGTTGATGTAGCTCGACTTGATGCTCCCTTCCTCCAAACAGCCTCGGATGAAGTGGTACCTCACCCGGATGTGCTTACTCCGTTCATGAAAAACGAGGTTCTTTGTCAGGGGCAGAGCGAACTTGCTATCCATCCTGAGCTCCACCGCTCTAGTGTCTCTGCCGAGGAGATCACCAAGTAGTCGAGCGAGCCAGAGCGCCTGAGTCGAAGCGGTGGAGGCCGCTATGTACTCGGCCTTGCAGCTGGACAGGGCCACCACCTGCTGCTTTGACCGACTGCCAGCTAACGAGGCACTTGCCGAGGAGGAAGAGGATCCCGCTCATGCTCTTGCTGGTGTCGATGTCACCGGCGTGGTCGTTGTCGCTATACCCGACGAAGTGTGCCGCCCCAGGGCACTTAGGGTAGTAGAGGTCGTGGTCGAGAGTCCCCGCAACGTAGCGGATGATCCTCTTCACAGCCTGCTGGTGCTCCGTCGTCGGTCGCTGCATGAACCGACTAACATAGCCGACGGAGAATGCCAAGTCCGACCGTGTGTGGGTGAGATAGCGAAGGCTCCCCACAAGACGCCGGTACTGCGTAGTGTCCACCTCTGTCGTGCTGTCGCGGCTCAGCTTCAGCCTCTCCTCCATTGGAGTGAGAGCTGGGTTGCAGTCGGTGAGCCCAGCTAGCTCAACGACGCGCTTGGCGTAGGTGGTCTGTCGAAGCCTGATCCCGGAGTCATCCTGGTGCACCTCGATTTCCAGGTAGAAGAAGAGAGGCCCCAGGTCACTCATCTGGAAGGAGGCCTTCATCTCTTCCTTGAATGCCGCCACCTCCGCATCCTTGGTGCCGGTGATCACCAAGTCATCAGCATAGACACCCACCAGCAGAGCATTTCCTCCACTGCCCCGTCGGTAGATGGCCACCTCGTGCGGGCTTTGCTCGAAGCCCATCCCCTTTAGCGTGGAATCCAACTTGACATTCCACGCCCTCGGTGCCTGCCGCAAGCCATAGAGGGCCTGGCGTAGGCGGAGCACCTTGCCGGGGATCGTAAATCCCGGTGGCTGGTGCACGTAGACCTCCTCCTTCAAGTCGCCGTTAAGAAACACCGACTTGACGTCCATGTGATGAACACGCCAGCCCTCCTGGGCAGCTAGCGCAAGGAGGAGTCACACGGACTCCATTCGTGCCACGGGAGCAAAGGCGTCGTCGAAGTCGACCCCCTCCTGCTGCACGAAACCTCGTGCCACCAAGCGAGCATTGTGCTTGACGATGGCGCCGGCTTCATCCCTCTTCAGCTTGTACACCCACTTAAGGGTGCTCGCGCGATGACCACGAGGAAGGTCAGCAAGCTCCCAGGTGCGGTTCTTCTCAACCGCATCCATCTCCAATTGCATCGCGGTGCGCCATGCCGCGTGTCTCTCGGCCTTTGCAAACGACCGAGGCTCGCCGTCGTCACATGCAAGGTGCAACTGCGCCTCCAGGTCGTGAGGCACCAGTCCCAGCACCGGCTGGTCGCCGAGAAGGTTCTCCATCGTACGGTACCGCAACGGCTCGCCGTCGTGGTACGCGTCGATGCGCTCCTCGTCGTGACAGAGCGGAGTAGCGAGCTCAACCGGGTTGTGCTTGACACGAGCTGGTGTTGGAGTAGACGTGCCCGGAGAGGTGCCTGTCGGTGCTGGACTGCGTGGCGGTGCCGGCTATGGTGGAGCCAGCGATGAACTCATCGCAGCCGAGGTCCTGGCTAAAGAGCGTGGTGCTGTCAGAGTAGCAGGCGCCGGGGTCGGTGGAGGCTCGAGGACTGGGGTCGACGCGCTCGTCGAAGAAGAGCTGCCTACTCCCCCAGCTCCCTCAAAGTGGACGTACTCGACAGTGAAGTCGTCGTATGTCGGAGTCGAGCCGTCGTCCACCGCCTTGTCCCACGCCCATCCTTGTCCTTCGTCGAACACAACGTCGTGCGCCGTGCGCACACGCTGTGTCTTCGGGTCAAGGATGCGGTAGGCCTTCGAGCCCTCCGCGTAGCCGATGAACACTCCCGGAGTGCTCCTGTCGTCGAGCTTGCTGATGTAGCTAAGCTCCTTGGCGAACACGAGGCAGCCGAAGACCCGCAAGTGGGAGACCGCTGGCTTGCGCCCATGCCAAGCCTCGTACGGCGTCCTGCCGTCAAGCGCCTTGGTAGGCGAGCGGTTGAGGATGTAGACGGCCGACACCACCGCCTCTCCCCAGAAGACAGCCGTCATCCTCCTCTGCTTAAGAAGGGCCCGAGCCATCCCCACAACCGTCTGGTTGCGCCGCTCGACGACGTCGTTCTGCTACGAGCTGTACGGCGCGGAGTAGTGACGCTGAATGCCCTCATCAGCGTAGTACGACGCGAATTCAGACGCCGTGAATTCGTCGCCGTTGTCGGTGCGCAGCACACGCAGCTTGCGGCTGCACTCCGCCTCCGCAGCAGCCTATGAGCGCCTGATGGCGTCCGCAGCCTCTCCCTTGCTGCCGAGGACCATCACCCACATGTAGCGGGAGAGGTCGTCGACGAGCAGCAGGAAGTAGCGTCGTCCTCCCAGTGTGGCCGGTGTCACCGGGCCACACAAGTCCCCGTGCACAAGCTCGAGCCTCTCCTTGGCTCGAAAGCTCGTCCGCTGGGGAAAGGGGGGTCGCCTCTGCTTCGTCAACACGCAGACGTCGTAGAGCTGCTCCACATGTCGAGGCACGGCAGGCCTCGCACCATCTCCGTGGCACTGAGCCGCTTCAGGGCCTCGAAGTGAAGGTGCCCAAAGTGCTCGTGCCACTACCATGCCTCGTCATCCCGACGAGCAACGAGACAGAGGGGTTGTGCCACCTGCACGTTAAGGACGTAGAGTCGATTTGCGCTTCTGGATACCTTGGCAAGAAGGCGGCGACGGTGATCCTAAATCCTCATGACTCCATCCTCAATCACCACGCGCGAACCGTTCTCATCCAGCTGTCCCAAGCTGATGATGGAGTTCCTCAACGCGGAGATGTAGTAGACTCCGATGAGCAGCCTGTGCTCACCAGACACGACGGTGAAGATGACGGAGCCGACGCCCTTGATCTCCACGCCGGAGGCATCTCCAAACTTGACGGAGCCTCGGACGCTAGAGTCAAGCTCGGTGAAGAACTCCCGTCGACCGGTCATGTGATGGGTGGCACCGGTGTCAAGGCACCACCCGTCAGTCTTGTCGTTGCCGGAGCCATCGCCAAGGAGGGCGTGTGCTTTTGGCTCGTTAAGGTGGAGGAGAGCCGCTGCGGCCAGTGCCGCTGGAGGTAGCTCGATGCTTGCAGCCATGAACAGAGCCGGCTCCTCCTCCCCCGCCTGTGTGACGTGGGCCTGGCCACGTCGTGGCTGTCGACAGTCCTTGGCCCAATGGCCAAGCTGGCCGCAGTTGCGGCAGGTGTCGTCTCGTGCCGGCTTGTGCTTGCCGGCGACGCCGCCCTGGGCGCCTCTGCGGGCATCACCCTCAACACGTCCTCGCGCCCCGACCTGGACGTCTCTGCGCGCCTTGCGGCCGCCTGTCGCGGAAGAAGGCTCCCCCTTCTTCCGCTCACCTTGGCAGGCAGCCCACTGCTCCCGAGTGAGAAGGAGCTTTCCGCCAGTGGTGATGGGCCCCGAGAGAGACTGTGGCTCATCGTTGTCGACGACCTTGAGACGACCTATCGCCTCCTCGATCGACATCGTGGAGAGATCCAACAGGGACTCGATCGAGCGAGCCATCTGCTTGTACTTCTCGGGGACGTAGCGGAAGAGCTTTTTGACGGCTCTCTCCTCGCCGTAGGTGTCATCGCTGAACTGCACCATCTTCTGCAACAGAGTGTTGAGACAGAGAGCAAAGTCATCAACGTCCTCACCTGGCTTAAAGGCCAGGTTCTCCCACTCTTTGTGAAGTGCCTGCAGTGTGGACTTGCGGGCGCGGTTGCTGCCGATGCGTGCCGCAGCGATGGCGTCCCAAGCCTCCTTGGCAGTCCGCTTGTTGGTAAGCGAGAACTCATCTTGGACGGGACTGCAGCGATGAGGGCATCCAGCGCCCGTCGATCCTGGTCGTAGTCGACGTCGCCGTACCGGACTGCCTTCCACATGTGCCGCACCTAGAGCTTTACCCTCATCACCGCAGCCCACTCGACGTAGTTGGTCTTGGGCCGACATCCCTGACAACAGCCTGGAGCCCGTGGTAACCACGGTACCGATCCGGGGAGAGAGCCACGCTGCCTATGAAGGCCGCGCTCTCCATCGACCCGTCCGCCACCATTGCCGTGCGCGCCTCCTCCAGGAGCGCCGCCGACGCGTCTGCGCCTGTCTAGGCTGCCGCCGCGCTCGTGGGCGTGCACGGCTGCCCACTGCGCCGCCCGCGCTCGCGCTGCCTCCCTCCCCAGCAGCTCGAGGTCCGCGTCGGTGCTGTCGTCAGCAGAAACGGAGCTGCTGATGCTGCCGCGCAGAGCCTTGACCTCTGCTACTGCCGCACGCGCTGCATCCGCCGCCGCCGCCGCCGCTTCCGCCTCCGTTCTGGCTGCTGCCAGCTCCGCCGCTGCCAGCCTCGACGTCCTTGCCGCCGCCGCAGCGGTCTCTGCCGCCGCTCGCTCGCGTTCCTCTGCCACGGCAAGTTCGGCCTCCTGCCGACGCCGTGTGCTCGAGGCGACCGAGCGCTGAGACTGCCCTGCGGACATGACGCGCTACCGGGAGGCTGCTGCGTGGGGAGAGGGCTGCTTCAGACGACGCAGAGGGAGAGGAGTGAGCAGGAGCGGCCGGAGCTGCTGCTGCTCCCAGCTGGGGCTGTTGCGTGGCTGAAAAAGGAGATGAGCAGGAGATGCTTAGGCTACAGGATAGTACGGCTCCAATACCACTTGTTAGTCGCTGAATTCTTACTCTTGGTAGTAGCAAAATTCTTACTCTTATCGAGAGAGGATGACACTAGGAGTTGCGGTAATTTTCTGGTTTATTTCTCACACTAATGCCATACCAACCCCTCAATTTTCTGGTTTATTTCTCACACTGATGTCATACCAACCTGAGGGGTTGGGGATACATATTTATATGCTGCTAGTCAGCCAAGCATATGCCAAGATGCTAGTCCTAGATGCTGGTCCTAGATGCTGTCCTAGATGCTGGTCCTAGATGCTGTCCTAGATGCTAGTCCTAGATACTGTCGTAGCCAGTCAAGACTGCTGTCCTTGCTGCAGCCCTATAAAGACCAGCCAACACAGAGACTTATCCATCAGACAGATACCTTCACTTCTTCAGACATGGAAAAAGATAGTAGGTTGGTAGGTACTACATGTTAACGTGTCAATGTGCAGGGGGGGGGGGGGGGGGGGGGGGGGGGTTATCAAGCAGGTACCTGAGTACAGAGGGTTTATGCCAATTGCTAGAAGGATTGTACTTCATTTTTGAACATTTCAGATGGTATATTGTTGTCATACCGGATGAGTAATGTTGTAGCGCAGAACAGCATTACGGATAGCTTCAAGGTCCTTTTCGTTATCAAATTTGGCAGAGTGCACGCCAACAACAGTGAACTGCAGGATCAAGCAACACACATGTGAATATCCAATACACAGCCATATTAAGACACATGGATAGATAAAGAGTGGATTGCATTTGAATTATATAAGGCGGCAATCATAGGTTTCACAAACATAGGCTTGTTCCATTTCCAAACAAAAACATGCTTAAAGCTATTAATTGTAGAACTGATAAATTAAGATAAAGCTATCTGCATTTTGGAAAATATTTACTACCAACTTCATTAGTTGAATTTTTGATAGTACTGAATAAGAATGCAATACAAATTTATAACCAACGTCAGAAGATCTGCAATATGGCATCGTGGTGAACATTAGTATCAGGACGATGAATAACCACATATCAAAGTAGTGTAGAAAAGGAACAAAATAAACATGGAAAGTAACAAATGACAGAATACGTAGGGCGATGACATTTGCTGGGCGAATCCTTTTAGCAGGAGGATTTGATCTCTCCTACTTGGGTCCTAGGACCGTCGTGTATTGCGCCAGGGGCGCCATTTGTGCAGAAAACTCTAAACTCTTTCTCTTACTTTTTTTTTTTTTGAGCCTAACTCTTTCTCTTACTTAATTGAGTGGCAGAGCTCCTGCCTTTTATTTAAAAAAAATGACAGAATAAATATCAAGGTTTACAAAAAAAAAAAAATATTCTGGACGTTGTAATTCAGAACTAGTGTGCAACGACCTCTACCATTCTACCACAGCAATTAATATAATGCAATTTTCACAGCACTCCTACATATTGGGGGGGGGGTGGGGGGAGTCGGAAGCAGACATAATCAGGAACATTCCAGCATATGAAGACAAATCAAGCACTCACAGGTTTTTCTTTATACTTCTTCTCTACAAACTCCAGGTCTGGCAAGACATGCATGCAGTTAATGCAGCAATAGGTCCAAAAATCCAGCAGCACCACCCTTCCTTTTAAATCCTGCAGGAACATTTTGGCAAGAACAATTAACTGTTGAATCATAGTTAACCAGACATAAGAATCTGAAAGTTAGAATAGTGGCCATCCATCATGCTTTAGTAAGGAAAGCATCCAACTGTGAAGAATGTCCTATCAAGCAAGATATAGGAATCATATATACTAACAACTAAGACAAAGCAAATAGAGTTATGCATGCAGGGAATAGTAGGGATGATAGTAGATTTGCATGCAGGGACAGTAGGGAATATGAACAGTAGGAAAGATAATGTTTTAGGAGAAGGGATAATCAGTAGATTTACATGTAGTTGAATCAAGTATATATTCGTGAAAAATGTATATGCATCAGAAGTTTAACATCAAGAATGGAGCTTCCTGACCACAAGAGCACCACCAGTGCTTCACAGATGCTAGAAGGCTGAAACTTTTGGATCATGTTAATTACAGTCTAGGCAGCCCCATCGAATAGAGTGATAGAGATGCACGCAAGATCTTCGTAGTTTAAATCCACAAGACAGGGTATGTGATTAGTACTGTAGCAATGTTGCAGCTATGATGATAACCTAAAATGAGTTCTAAATTACTCTTCCAAACTGAAGTGGAGCTGTATTCAACCAGTCAAGCTTTCTTGGAAACTCAGGAACATATGTGGCAGAACCCCTACAATAAAATTAGAAAAAAAAACATTTGTGTCTAAGTGCAAACGAACAGCCTTGGTACAAGAAAGCAAGTCCAAGCTTCACATGCCTAGACAATAGATTAATATGCAGTTAGTTAGCTACCCACCCAGATTCAAACTCAGCTAGATACTTCTTTATTTGTTGAACTCTTGATGACAGAGATTCTCCTGCAAGCAGATAGCAAGATGAGCAACAAGCGACACACATGACAACTGGAAACCAATCTTCAATATAGCTTCGGATCCAAATGTTTCTGAGCTAGGTTTCAATCTCTCTAGGCATGCTAAAAAGAATTTTAGTCACTACGGTTACTTTGCAGGCCCAGCCTAAAGCCCACAATGCACCATCAACATGCATTATGCCTGATGGAATTTCCAATTACCTAATAGCATTGTGCTGTGTTTAAAAGTGGCAGCCCGAAGTGGGCGGCCAGGTACCATCAAGCACCTAAACATCTTGGTGGCAAGTAAGTGCTAGGCAGGATGGTGCACTGTGTAGCTGATATTTTAAAGAGTGACATTGTTTTAGGCTCGTGATTTTATTGTTAGCAATAACATCAAAATTCCATCTTGACTGATCCTTTAGAATTAACTGTTACAATGAACCAGTAAAAATCCTCCTGCGTCTGGATTTCTTACCTTCCTTTCTGGTAAAAACTGAACTATTTCCACCCATGAAGAAATTCAGCAGCCCTTTGGGAGATGCAAACTGCATTGCCTGTATACATTAAAACAATTCGTGGCAATTAATCTCAATTAGATGTGTCATCAAGAATTCAGTGATGACATGGACACCGATATGAAACTCATAGCCTTCATATAAATTGTAGAAAACAAACATGTAAAAATTCATGTGAATAACAAAAGGTGGTGTTAGCCCATAAAAAACAAAAGGTAGCGTTAATTTAGCACAAAATTTAAGAAATGGGCCCTGGCTTCACATCGCACCATTGTTAATGGTGTTAGTCATTGAAATACATCCACATGCATAGTAATTTTTTTCTAGAAGATGAAGGCCATTCATCAGTTTTAATAGTATTTAAGATGTCACAGCTTATGAAATGAGGAAATTCTTATTTAAATTCCACAGGAAACTCAGTCCTGTTGATAGCCAAGATGACACCATGGATAGCAATATCAAGGTGTGGAAAGTCATCTAGGCTGAGGAAAATGACAAAGGGGGACCCCATAAAGTCAGAAAAGCTATGGGTTATGGTGGTATTAATCAAACATAAATAAGGTCTAGCTAATACAGTAATATGTAACACCAAGGATACAGATGCTAGCATAGACCCTCACCTTCCTCCTGAAGAAGCTACCTATTGGATTATTTTCTAATATAAAATCAAGGCAGATCCAGACTGTAGTTAGTTTCTCGCTTTCAAATAGTTACCCAACTACCCTATGCACATAAACAGCCCAGGATGACAAAAAAGAGACATCTATTAAATAGTGCATTTCAATCACTCAGCATATTTCACATTAATATCAGGAAAAACTGCAATAACTACATTATCAATGTCCTCATAGGACAACTGTTTTAAATGTAGGGAGTGAAACAAGTAATTGTACCACGAAGTCCAAATGCTGAATCCACTAGATGACTAGAACTCAAAGTGAGGACTTGAATGAAACCAAAACAAGGACAAAAAGAAAAGAGTACACTTGCAATAAGTGCAGAATCCTTCTCAAGTGCAATATAAGTAACGGTAGTGCAGAATGAAAGTTTTATGCAGCTATGTGGGTATCTGTATTAATCAGTTTAGTCCACTATGAATTGCAGGGTTGTCTTGATAAAAAAAATACTAAAATGTCTAGTGGTGCAACCAGACAATGAATGAGGATAATAGCCATACTATATTCTCGAGAGGTGCACCACCAAACTAGAACGTATGCCCAATGCTTATTTTATTAATCAGTTTCCTGTGTTTTCCAGATGGAACCTGCGAGCAACCAAATAATTCTTCTTTTACGCATATTATAATCAAATGTGTAAAAAGCCAAAGCTACGCATAAACACCATCAATATACATATTAATGTATCAGCTGAAGCAAGAGCTGCGCAACAAGTTCGTTGTGTAAAGTTGTACCTTCCAATTTCTGACTGCAACAAAAAGACAGGATAAGGCTATTCCCAGACTTCCATATCTCAATATTTCACGTCGAGAACCCAACAGCCTGCAGGATTTCTTTTCGACATATCAATAAATTATGTTATGAAAACAGTCATGACTAGATAGTAACTTACAGATTAGAATAACACTACTATATCTCTTATAACATGGGAAACAACCTATGCACAGGAAAGAGAAGAACTCGGATGGTGTTATTTATCCAGAAAGTTTTCAATGTTTAGTGCATGTTGCCAAAAAAACTTTTCGAAGAGATGAGATTTAAGTGCACAAAGGAAACAGTGAAATCAAATTACGATTGATATTTAAGCCTTTCCTCTTGGAAGAAACTGACCTTACCCTTCATTTTTTGAGATTGGAGAACCTTTTGTGTCAGCACCAGTTGCTCCATTCAGACTCTCAGGCAAAGCATTTCCTACCGAACTACTATTCTCAGTATTTTCTGCCCCTTCATCTGCATTAATTGTCTTCAAATCAGCACCAAGTACTCTGGTACAACCAACAGAAGAATATATCTAGCACCGATTTCAACAAAACGACAATTTCACAGATATAGTTTGTGGCCAGATTAGTATGGCAAAACAGTCACTCACAACTTTCAACGTTAATGCAGAAAAAAAAACAGCATATGAGTCATATTCAGGCTGATAAATTAAAACCAATGTAATGGATCCAATAGTTTCTATGTCCAGTTTTTCATACAAGAGATATTTACTAGATCAAAATAATCTTTGTTTGTATTACATACTGTGGTGAGCATTAGAACCACCATACAAAATGTCGTTAATTGAAATGTGTCCAATATTCTTTCGTATGAGCGAGGGACTGCCTTGTTGTAACGCAACTTCCTCTAGAGTAGTTGTCACAGCGATACATCTGCAAGATGAGTGGCCAGAAGAACATTTTAAAATATGAATCTTTTTCATAGTTCTAAAAAATTGACTATAAGATATATATACATATATATTGCATAAAAAGTTTGAACTTTACAGATTAACTGGCAGTAACTGCACCCAATTTAATAAGGATATGGATGTGACTTCATGTAAATAACTGGCACATCAATTCATCAAAATACAAACTTAGATGTGAAACAAGACAATCCCAATGTAAAATCTGTGAAGACAAAAATCATAATAACTTAAGGACTTGCATCGCAGTCGCAGTCGCATTTATATTGACCCACAGCATTCGATAAGGAAATTCCATGGTAAAACATTTATTTAGGGTGAACTCAAACTAGTTGAACTTAAGTGCTATGACCAAAGTAAGGAAACCATATTTTTGACAGAAGGAAAAACATCCAATATGGACCTCATTTCTGCAGCTTTTGCAGCTTGAACACCAGCAAGTGCGTCTTCTATCACAATGCACTGGAAAAAGCCAAAAGTTCATCACATATAACACTCCAAACAAATAAATATGATGGAACGAATGAACTAACCAAAGAACTTAATAAAAAACAATATACTACGGAGAGTTTCATATTAATGCTTAAAGATTTCTGTTCTTGTCGCGGAAGACAAACAACAAAAATAAAACATGCCTCAGTTATAAAGTTATGGACTAAAGAGGCAGCCAAATGGTAGAATAACATTCAACTTAGAAATCTCAACTCGTACCTAAACTCCATACCCGTAACAACTAAACACAACCCCCAACCCCACCCCCCCAAAAAAAAAAAAAAATTTGTCACACATAACATCCAAAAGTAGCTTATATAAGCCAACCAAGGTATACCTCCATCGCCAGCAAACTGCATTGCTCCTAATTTACATGGATTTTTCCATATACAATAATTCTCTCTAATTTACATGGATCCTTTTCGTAATAGCAAACTGCATTTGCTCCTAGTGAGCATAAATCATGTGGAACCTATAAACAACTGCTACTTGGCTAAACTGGGGAGGAGAAAAGTTTAGTCCTATTAGGTCTTCTCCTGTCGTTAGCTTATCTAGGGTGTATCTAACAAACCCCACACAAGAACTGTGTATGCCATCGTACCTTAGAAATCCCCATGTTTGTAGCCTTAAGAATCAAACCAGCAGAGTTAAAGATTAACCGAAGCCATTTGCTTATAACAACAGAACACATCCAGTCCATTGTGTTGCTACATTCTACATGTCCAGGCTTGTTTTCATCAAGAAGTCACCCTTGACTATCCATTCTAGTTTGCAAGATAAATTACCTCGTTTGTGTCAACACCTAAGTTCTTTGATGCTGCCAGAAATATGTCCGGAGCGGGCTTCAAATTTTCAAACGCGTCAGCAGAAACAATAGCATCAAATCTGAAATCCAAAAGGGATTCATTGGACCAAATGACAAGTTGTGGGAAAATTAAAATGAGTGCAAACGTAATTCTTCGTAATAATCTTAGGGGTAATATTTTGAAATTCAGTTCTGGTTCAACTTAAATCTACTAGAGGCATACACATATCATAGGACAGACCAGTGCTGGCGGCTCCCACATGAGTAGGGTCTGGGGAAGGATAACCAAGGCAAGCCTTACACCTGCATTCTGCAGAGAGGCTGCGTCTAACCCAGGACCATAGGCTCAGTGGGAAGGCTTCTCACCACTGCACCAGGCCTGTCCTTCCCATACACATATCATAATAGCAACAAAAGTTTTAGTTCATTCCTAACTTTATGAGGGTTTCAGGTTTGTCCAATGAAAGAAAAAAAGAACATGCATACTTCTTCGTTCTTATGGTCAGTTTAAACCATATAGGAAGATATAGTTAGGCTATGTGACTCAAGTGAATTAGAGAAGCATAGGAGAGATCTATAATACATACTTGCAGATCCAAAATGTAAGTGTTGTGGACGCATTCATTGGCAAGACCTACATACTTCGCAAGAAGCAGCAACAGGTCCACTAGTGGCTAAGTTTATCATAGTTGAGAGTTTGTTTGAGTTAGTTGCTTAAGTTACATTAGTTATTTGAGAGAATAATAGCAATTTGATAGCAAAGTTGTTAGGGCCGAACCTATAAACCAGAGTACAGCAGATTCATCTGGATTAAGCCGAAATAAACCTAAGACCACAGAACCTCTTCAGAGAGCGAATCAAGTCTATCTTCGCCTCTACGACTCCCTAACCGAGCCACCAATCTAGCCATATCAGTAAGTCAATAGCCACCCCACTCTATAACTAATGTAAGTCATCCTACACTTTTGTGGCACTTTTCCATTCCTCTTTCCTGTTATGCCTTATTAATTACCTTGCCTTTTTCATATCAAAACGATATCAGATAAATTGTGGGAGGGATAAAAAAAAGGTTAATTTTGGAAAGTGGGCACTTGGGATTCAATTTAGAACCAAACACGTACAGAGACACAGGCAAACCAGCAGCAGCCAGGTTGGCATCCACCTTAATCCTGTCGGCACTGGATGCAACGGCAACCTTAAGACCAGAATTTTTGCACTGTGTAGACAAAGCACATAGAGCCTTTTAACATTAATAGATTCAAATTTATTTAAACAAATTTCAGTGCACATACCTCCATGATGAGCACTAGAGCCCCAGGGAATCCGATGCCAGAATTTGGCTTTGCGTACTACAGATCGAAACAGAGCTCTTGACCATGTTGTAATCAAATTCTAATAGACAACTGATACAAGCTGTTGCATTAGTAATCTAACCTTGTCAAGATATATCTCAAAAAATCTCTTCTTCGCACTTTCAGGATTGAAATCTTTCACTCCTTTGGCTCTTGCGACACCTCCAAGGAAATTGGCCTCACCTAAACATTGAGAGGAAACTACAATAAATTTCTGAAAGGTAGCAATACTTTTTTTTTTGTATTTTTGGAGCGTGTAATAACGCAATGAGCAAACAACGGGAATCATTTTCTGGTGGGGTCATCCTATATGAAAAGATAGGCAGTTAAATGCTTGATAGCATGTAGGACAATTGCAGTTGATGATTATTATCAGCACTTGCATAGCAAACTAGCAACCACTACTGTAACGGATCAGAGGCAATGCTGAGCATCAGCAACACCCAAATTATAAAATTTAATGAACTTGGAGACCAGAAGTTTATAGGATACCAACATGATGTCACAATTATTGTGATGCAAGCATGTGACCATGGTCCCAGGAACGTGGTGGGCCGTAACAAGCATTCTAATACACCAATCTGTAATATTTGGCAAAGGCATATCGAACTAGCAACCACTGTAGTTACCGTTGGATCACGATAGTACTGGGCAGGAACATACATACAATTACCAAGTCAAGCACCCTATAGCATGGAAGTTAAGTGGCATAGGATGCTACTGTCGCAAGTCGCATGGATAATGCATTACTCCCTCCGATCTCCAACCCAAAATAACTGCACATCTGGCTTTTCGAGGAGTCGAGATTTTTAAAATTTGATCAAACAATGCACGAACGCGAATGGCAGCTGACCACTAACTAGGACCTGAGATAGTTAGTTACCAGTGCCCATGAAGGGGACGAAGTCATCCACGGTGACCTCGACGCCCATCTCGGCGAAGACGTCGACGCCGGCCTGTCGCAAGGGCTCCTCGCTGTTGCAGAGCACGCCGTCCATATCGAAGAGCACGGCGGAGACCTTCCCCCATGCCGCCCCCTCCGCCACCTCGGTCCCCGGAGAAGAGGGGGACGGTGCGGAGGCAGCTGTGGCGGTGACGACGTCGCGGGAGCCGCATAGCCGCCGATCGGGTCTTCGGGAGGAGGAGCGGGAGGGGAGGCGGCGCCTGGGAGGTGGGCGGGTAGTGGCGGGACGCGAGGAGGCGGTGGAGGCTTCCAGACGAAGGCGCGAGGTGCCGCGCCATGGCCGCTCGGCTTGGGTACTCGCCGGGTCGGTAGCGTGCGGTGCCGGGGCCGTTGGGGAGATGGTTGGAGGGACGGGTCATCACTCGCTGCGGCCTGCGGCGCACCGCGCACGAGTGGATGGGTGGACCCGTGGACGCGGTGTGCAGTGTGCAGCGTGCAGTGTGCTGCTCGCGGCTGTGATGCGGCGGACACGTGGGCGTGGTGTGGCCTTACCTTGCCGTAATCAACTCCAATCACACGAAACAAATACTGTAAGCGTTTCAGCCTTCCAGGTGAAATCGAAAATACATATACAGTAGAAAAAAAGAGGACCTGCACTGCAAAAAAAAAAATCTTTTTTTTGAGCATCACTGCAAAAATGTGTTGGGAAGGAAAACGGAGCGAAGAAGATCAGCCGGCAAGGAATCTCTTACAGTACGAAATCTGCACCAACGCATCTACCTTATTATTTTGCCACGTGTTCTACAAGACGAGAACCTCGCGACTCTTCTCGGCTCGTCAGTCGTCCGCTCGCTCGGCGTCTCCATGCGTTGGCCGTCTGCTCGCTCGGCGCCAATGAGCAGGGCGGCAACGCAGGTAACCGGCGCGGCCCACCTGCACGGGCATGAACAGACATGTTCAGTATTTTTCTCAAACGACAAAACAGCATCACCGAAACGATCAAACGAAACAGGGCCAATGGTCTACCGGCGAGATGGGCGAGCTCACCGGTGACCCCTCTGTCGCGCCTTGCACTCGACCTCCATCGGCCGGGCAAGTGGGCAACAATGCCCTCGCCATCTCCTCGTGCTCCGCTCGGCCTCCAATCTCCATAACCCTCTTTTCGATCCCTTTTCGCAGCCGTCCGCGGCAGGGCCACCCCACCGATGCCGCCGGAGACGCCACTGGTGGGTAGCCCCTGGACGTGGCCACGTCTTCTTTGGCGCTGGAGCCACACCGCTGTGCCGCCTACAAGGTGTTCGAAAAAAGTCCAACCCCAACTAACACGATACGCCACAGTCCTTTTCCATGCCATCCACGTGGACCTCATGTAACTTACCTTCTCCATTTGATGTTTTTTTTTTTGACAACGCATTTGATGGGTTTGATTATTCGATGGTAATGCCAACGTCTGGAGCTCTGATTAATGGGGAAGCATTTTATACATTGAAGAATTGATTTGCAAAGGAAGACGAATAGTCTCGTTGTCTCCAACGGTCCCCATGACTAGGAGAGAGCAAGAGAAAAGATGTGCTCAGTGGCAGTAAAAATCATTTTCAATCTCTATTTCCCAATAAACTAGCAAGCTCACGAAACATGTAATTTTAGGAGGTGATTGAAACTAATGATTGGGGGAGAAATTATGCCTCAGTATTACATATCCTTTTCTTTATAATCTCACGAAGTATGATAATTACCCAACAAGAACTAGCTCGGATGGTGCCTTTGCATAACTTTCTCCTTCTGAATGTTACTTAACTAATATGCTTGATACTCTGATTCTGCATTTGCTCCTAGAACTATTACTGCTATTTTCTTAGACCTTATATCTCCATGCTACTTGCTAAGAAGCTTGAATGTACGTATGATTCAATAATCCAAGCTGGATAAGTAATCTTCAGTGATCGCATAGATATGTAAAATGCTTGAGTTCATCGAGAAGAACAACAATACTCATAAATATGTTTAATCCAGTTCATAGTTATGCAGATACAAAATTATAAAAACAATAGGCAGAATAGTCGTTCTAGTCCCTCAACTATTACTCGAAGTTCAGTTTCGCCCCTGAACTTTCAAATTGACCGTTTTCGTCCTCGAACTCTACTTTTAGGCTCAATTTTATCCTAAAACTACGAAGATGATTGTTTTAGTCCTCAAACTTTGTATTTTAGGCTCAATTTCATTTATAATCCATCAAAGTGTATTTTGTTCTTTAAACTTTTATTTTCAACTAAACTTTGTCTACGTTCTATGTGGAACGCTACACTGTTGCACCTGGTTAGCTCCAACACCACCACCGATTGGAGATAGGAAAATAATATTCGTCCAAAAAACTCTTTCGTGGCTATTAATAATTTCAAGCTCATATTTTTAATGTTACCTTATAATGGTACCATTTATATATATCCGACTAAATGATATTTGTGGAGCAATTACGTTTGCATCGGACACTATTTATTCTTTAAGAATACATGGATATATTGAAACAATAGCAGATCTATAATTTTGATAATTCATGAATGAAATTGTGCCTAAAATATAAAGTTTTATTTTTCAATAGACAAAATTAAGTTGAAAATAAAAGGTTAAATGCACTTTGATAGTTTATGGATGAAATTGAGCCCAAATTGCAAGTTTGAGGACTGAGACGATCATCTTCATAGTTGTAGGATGAAATTGGGCCTAAAACTAAAGTTTGAGTACCTAAACTGCCGTTTTGAAAGTTTAGGGATGAAATTGAGCCACGAGTAATATTTGAGGACCAAAATGACTATTGTACCAAAACAATATATACACCCATCGTATAATCAGATATTACAAACATGACATAACTCACTTTATGTGCAGCCTGAATTTACTTATATAATCTAATTGGTCCATTTATCTAATTGATAGATATTAGTCATAGAATCAAAGCAGGGTGGATGAAGTGGCGGCAAGCGTCTGGTGTCCTATGTGACAAAAGGGTACCACAGAAGCTAAAAGGCAAGTTTTATAGGACGGCGATTAGACCTGCTATGTTGTATGGTGCAGAATGTTGGCCTACGAAAAGACGACATATTCAACAGCTAAGTGTCGCGGAAATGCGTATGTTGCGTTAGATTTGCGGTCATACAAGAAGGGATCGAGTTCGGAACGATGATATACGTGAGAGATTAGGGGTAGCGCCAATTGAAGAAAAGCTTGTCCAACACCGGTTGAGATGGTTTGGACATGTGCAACGGAGACCTCCAGATGCACCGGTGCGTAGTGGAATCCTAAGTCAGGATAGTAACGTGAAGAGAGGCAGAGGAAGACCGAAGTTGACTTGGGTAGAGGCAATAAAAAGAGACTTGAAAGGATGGAATATACCCAAAGACTTAGCCTTAGATAGGAGTGCTTGGAAGACAGCTATTCACGTGCCTGAACCTTGATTGCTTCTGTTGGGTTTCAACTCTAACCTATCCCAACTTGTTTGGGACTTAAAGGCTTTGTTGTTGTTGTTGTTGATCTAATTGATAGATATAACGCATCGATGCAATGCAAATGCTTGCCAATTGCATATACCCATCGTTGTCTTATATAAGCATTAGAGATCTTCTCTCAATGCAAATGCTTGCCAATTGCATATACCCATCGTTGTCTTATATAAGCGTTAGAGATCTTCTCTCTCTCTCTCTCTCAACTACTTTCAACTGGTATGCACAGGAGGAAATCACGTTCTCAATTTTGAAGTGGTTTTGACTCCATCATCTGAATTTTTTCTGTTCAATTCAATATTTACCAAAACCATGTCGTCGTCATCATACTTGCCAAGTTGTCATAAATGAAACACCTGAATTCTCTGTTAAACCCCTCTTAATGAAAAACGCGCAAGTCTGCGTGTTAGCGAAAAAAAAAGAATTCTCTGTTAGTTTCAATATTCTAATGTACATAGAATTTATCTTATTGGTGGCACGCTACTATGAATGCCATTTAACTATTCACATTGTTGGAATAAACACTCATAGTGGCATTACAATGGGTTCACGAGGTTAGCCTGAGCTGGCACGGCAACGCCACGCCCAAAGTTCTCTAGTATGCTTCGAAGTTCGAAGATATACAGGCTGTTTTCATGCCTCATGCCTCATGCCTGCATTTGGCGTTTCCGAGTTTGTTTGGTTTTCCTAGCAGAGTTTTTTTTCCGACTAAAACCATCAGGCATCACCACAGCACACTATTCGTTTTATTGTGTTTTCCTAGCAGGTTGACGCCAGTGTACGAGCATATATCCGCACATAATCCATGTTTTTTATTGAACAAATAAAGTCACCGTGACCATGTGATTCGTTTCGCTAAAATTTAGCTGTTGCTGATGCTGATGCTGATTTATTGTGAGAGAAAAATACTATTTTTCGCTGAAAAGTACTCTAAAAAATAGGACAATAATGTACTTTGTCAACGGATGGGAGCTAGATTCAATGGATAAAGGTTAAAACATTGCTAAGATTTAAAGCAAGAGAAAAATAGCTCGATGGCCTACAATGCTCGACAGAACTCTGCTACTCATCATTACTGGTCATATATTCCTACTCAGGCTATCTCCAACTACACCTAAAATGCAAGACACATTTATCATTTGGGTAACGCTATATGCAAAAGGTTCAATATATATTCGACATCTTCTCTAACAACAAGACCCAAAAGAGAATCATTTCTGCAAATGGGTTTCCAGAAGAGATGATGCCCATATTTGGGTTATGCCTCTTAGGCAATTCAAAATAGGTCTCCCGTATAGGTACTATATTGAGGCTGATTTTAGGTCACTTGCTACCCATTTTAAGTTTGGATGTCCATATGAGTTCCTTATTGAAGACAGTCTCAGTGGCTACTGCTAGCCATTCCCGTGATTGTTCCCGTGAATGAATCACATGAGTATGTTCAAGGGATTAAAAAAAGCACTCACGCCCAATGCACAAAAACATCATTAGGCTAGTCTCAATGAGAGTTTTATAGCTCTTTTTCTAAGGCTTTCTGGTATTGAAAACAGTGTAAACAAGTTTCGTACACATGAAACTCATTTCATCCCATAAAACTATTTTTATCTCTATTTTTATTTAAACTATGCTACATCAACTTATTTAATGCGCATGAAACTCTTATTAAGACTGGCCTTACTAGTCATTCCGGTGATTGTTCACAGATGTCTAATCCATATTGTCTTAAGATAGATGGCCTGTTCACTGGTTGGTTTCTGAACTGATAAGTCTAACTGGTGTTGGTTTATTATGAGAGAAAAACATTATTGGCTGGCTGATAAGCCCTAGCTGAAACCAATAAACGAACAGGCTGAAAGTTTTGGTTCCAAAGAGATTCATGCACGCTCATGTTTCACAAAGATCCCATTTTTATGATCCATCGGTGTACTTCGGTTTATCCCTTATAACTTTTGTGTCTACGTTATGGACTTTGTAACTTTGGTGGATGCGGAGATGTCGTGTCGCCAATATTATGTATAAACCTATGTACGTATTGCAAAACTATTTATACTATAAGCATACCTCGCGTTGTTGTAAGATTTTCTTAA
Organism: Miscanthus floridulus; assembly: GCF_019320115.1. Lineage (NCBI taxonomy): Eukaryota > Viridiplantae > Streptophyta > Magnoliopsida > Poales > Poaceae > Miscanthus > Miscanthus floridulus. The sequence goes on from NC_089580.1 coordinate 162,599,152, forward strand.
AAATAAATCTATATATTGTATGTATATATATGAATTTAACATGCATGCTATTTTATTGTATCAATTTCGGTAAATATCAATATGCTAATAGAAGAAAACCCAATAGAATATTTGATCACATTATAGATGAATAGGTGATGAAACAAAGAGCATATGTAAATGAATTTATGTTAATAGATTAGAGATTAAAAGTATTGCACATAATAGAGATGGTGTGAATATTTTTTTGTAATTAATAAAGGATGACATGTCTAATAGAAGAAAACGAATAGAATATTTCATTACATTACAGAAGATAGGTGATGAAACAAATAGCATTGGTAAATAACTTTACATTAATAGATTAGAGATTAAAAGTATTGGACATAATAGAGGTGATGTTGACATTTTTTGTAATTAATAATGGATGACATGGATAGCTTGCATGAAAGCATTGCAAGTTAGTGAAAAATGATGTGGATGCCTTGCATGAAGAGAGAAAACATCTAGTAGCATTTAGCTTTATAAGAGTATATAGATATGGTCCTAAAAGATCAGATTCCTCGCCCTCCAAGGTTCATTCCTCGCCCGCCTCAGGCCCAGGCCTAGTGGCACCCTGCAAATGTGGCGACTTCTCTTGCTAGATGCGGATATGGCGGCATTCCATCTCATCATCGAGCCACTGCTACTCGGCCTCATGTCCCCCTCCTGGCCCCTGGTAGTGGGTGCTACCTCTAGCTCCATGTTTCGGCTACGGTGGTGCGAGAACACACGGCAACGCTTGCGGTTGCGGGCACTGTCCTCATTCTCCAAAGCTTGCTGGCTACCACAATCCCCCACCAGGTAGGCCATGCCCGTCGGTGACGCCGTGTTTCAAGTGTTTATGGTGTTTCAGACTTATTGTGGCAGAACCGTCTGATCCAATATCTCCTAGGAGTACTTGTCTTCCATTATACAGTAAGTACTCAAGAGAGGACACTAAACTATGCAGTTCCATCGAGCACACCCCAAGGGAGAACTCAAAAATCTACATTTTTTCATCAGGATCACGAATAAGAGAATAAAGCTTACAATATTCTTAAATCATTTCTTACATCACTTTATTATAGTACCAGAATATTACCTCAACTTATTATAACAGCGGAATATAATAATGTTATCAGAGTTACAGAGGAAGCAAGATTAATTTAAGGACATGGTGGAGCATTAACATAGTAAACATTTATATACAAGATATGCTAACAGATTTTACATCTTTTCTTATAAAAACCTTTTATTAGGGTTATGAATAAATACTACGGTCATAGCGTAAAAGGAATCCTCTCTGAGCCCACTATGAGGTTTCCACACACAAGAGTCAGCTCTAAGTATCCTCCGATCACCTGTAACAGGGGAATAAAACCCTGAGTACTCGATTGTACTCAGAAGGACTTACTCGACAGGAGAAAAATAAAAAACTCTAAGGATATGCAAGGCTATCTGGTTTATAGGTTATTGCATCTGTGGAAGCATTACTAAACGTGCGTCCCTATATTCAATTTTATTAGCGGTCATCATTAGTTCATTAACTAATCATTCTATATAAACACATATGCTACTTTTAAGCAGGTGTTAAGCAATCAGAACCATTTTATTATCTTTCATATTCTAGTTCTTACTATGGTGCTAGACCATAGCCAAGTCATACCGTATCACACGACGATTTGCGAACCAATGTATCCCAACTAGGTATCCTAAAACACATGCCTCGCTTGTACCCTAGGCACAAGTAAGATCAACCCATCACTCTCCTGTCAAGAGGTCCAGGTCCTTGTCCAAACTTGGACTCTAAGCCCCCACTCCTAAGTCCCGGACTCAACGTGGTGCTTAGACCTCCACCATCCCTGCCTCTATAAGTAAGTATGTGCTTAGGATAATAAGTCTGTGACTTGACAACCGTCCACAGCAACGGACGGTCCTCAATCGATATAGGCGGAACAAGTGCAATCTGAGCCTCGCTCGAATACCAAACCAAGTCTAGATCCAAAGTACTATTCCTCCCGATCTCCAATTATCATTTATATATATTACATGTGATAGTAATATAATAACAACAATAATATCTTTCCTATCTCTCGCGAGTGATAGGTAATCATTCGACTTCTAACGGATCCTATAGCATAGCAAGCTACACAATCCTAACATACTAGTAGTACTCATAGGATAAGGATATATATATATAAGTGGTTTTCATTCAACTCCTTAAAACTTAATGCACAAGTATAAGATAAAGTACAGAATAATAGGGGTTATGCACTAAGGCTTGCCTGGGTAAGATATAACCAAAAGTTAGCATTCCATCATGGTGACACAATCATCAAGGCACCATCTTTTCCACTACCTCGGTCGACTCCATTACATGGGCGTGGTGTGGCATAATTAATCAACAGTAACTGCAACTCTCGATTACGATTAAGCTCCGCGAGCTAATGAGCTAGCTTTAATGACTAACGTACTAGTCTACATATCCATGTTGTCAAATAAGGCGTTGTTTCTTAATAACTATTTTAGTTCTATAATCCCAAGGTGTTTCGGTATTTTATTGATTAAATATATATTGTCGAACTAGAGTTCATTTAGCTACTTTAGTAAACTAATTATTATGAAGCTACAAAAATTATAGTGAGCACCTAATAATGTTAGAAATTTACTGTGAAAATTTCTGAGCCAACACTATCACCAATTTATCACAAAAATTCCTTTAAATTTATATCTTAACAATATTAAGCATCTCAAATTAATTAGATCACTTTTGAAAATATTATAAAACTATGTGAACAAAATATACTAGCAGATAGATCATAATTTTAGGAACCTAATAAAATTGGTTTCACAATTTTTGGTGAACTACACAATTTTATATTGAATTTACAAGTTTACCTTAGAAACTAAATTAGAAAATGCATTAGAAAAAGAACAGGGATGGCAACGACCCTTTCAGGCCTGGCAGCCCAGTGTGGCCCAAGGCTAGGGGTGCCCGCGCGCGCTCGCATTTTGCAAAAAAGGGCTCAGTCTTTTGGATAATCACACGGAGCAACGGAACACTATTACTACAGACTCATGCTTTGCATTAAAGACCCTGGAATGTGTTGCCTTTGCAACAGAGCGGTCCTCGACGTGCCCGCACGTGGCGACGCGGCACACCGGCAGCAACGGTGGTTACATCGGGCGAACTAGTCTCACTACGATGGAAGTAAGGGGCCGACCCCATCTATAGCTAAACGAGCAAGGATGGGAGGCGGTTAGGAACTCGGAGACACGCTGGCATGAGCTGCAGTGGCGAGCGGCTATCCGTGGCGGTGGTGCGACAGTTCTAGCGAGCCTACGCCCTCATGGCAAGGTAGAGATGGTGGAGAAGCAACCATAGCTCACCGTGGTGTACGCCCTACTAACGGTTGAAGCTAGGAAGCGCTGTGGCGGTCTAGCCACGTGCAACCAAGCAGGGCACTAGCGCTCTACGATGGACACCAGCGTGTCACCACATCTCCGATAAGCGCCCTGGCCAAATGATGTGAGCACCAGATAGAGGAGGTCAAGGCAAGCTCTTGGATACAAACAATTGAACTAATTCAGACCTTACCCCAATTTCACTAGCACGGCAGCGCACCTGGCCAACAGCGAGAAAAACGCCAAATTGGTGGCCAGTAGTGCTCGGTTGCGCCAAAGTGAGGGTCAAGTTGATAGCTGGCTTTCTTGTCTAACTACTAGAATGCCAAATTAAGGTGTGGTGTCCCAAGCCGCATGTATTAGATTGTGAAGCGGCGCGGCTCTATTAGCGGCAAGGTAGATGGGGTAGCGGCTTCCAGGCTCGGACAACCTCGACCAAAGCAGTGTTAAATGAATAGTAGCATCCGCACGGTGAGGCTCAAAGGGAGCATGCTATGAGGTGTCGAGATGGGACCGCTCGGTCTTGGTAGGGCGTGGACAGTGGTAGTGGAACAACAGTCGCGCGCGGGGCCGTCTCACAGGGCTGGTGCAACAGGACGACGCGAGGGAGGGCAGTGACACCATGACATAGGCATTAGTGCAACATGACTATGGAGGCAGGTAGCGGCTCGGTGAGTAGGTGACTTGAGCGGTGGAAAGAGTGCCACATCGGCCTAACGATGACTGCCGTGGTGTCGGCTCGGCCCCACGCATGGCTTGGCCGACAGCCACGTAGTAGCACTGCAGCTCCGCCCAGCCCTACGGAAGGTGACTGCAGCCAGCATAGCCCTACATGTGGCCGATGGCCGGCAGCCGACGAGGCCGGCCAACAGAGCAATAGTGAAAGCTTTAGTTTGGTTTTAGTGAATTGATGAAACCCTAAGTGCTAACCTAGTTTATCAAAGTGATTATGAGATAGGTAGCACATTCTAAGTGGTGAAGCAAATAAAGATCATGACATAGTGATGGTGATGATCAAGCGCTTAGACTTGAAAAGAAGAAAGAGAAAAACAAAAGGCTCAAGGCAAAAGTATAAATGATAGGAGCTATTTTGTTTTGGTGATCGAGACACTTAGTGAGTGTGATCATATTTAGGATCGATAGATGTACTATTAAGAGAGGTGAAACTCGTATCGAAATGCAGTTATCAAAGTGCCACTAGATGCTCTAACTTATTGCATATGCATTTAGAATCTAGTGGAGTGCTAGCACCCTTGAAAATGTTTACAAAAATATGTTAACACATGTGCACAAGGTGATACACTTGGTGGTTGGCACATTTGAGCAAGGGTTAGGAACTTCACCGGTGGAGTGTCTGCCCATAGAGTGCGAACAGTCCAACGGTGCCATTGGCGCCCTATACAGAAAAGACGAAGGTCACTGTAAGTGACCGGATGCTGGTCTCAGAAGGACCGGCGTGTCCGGTTAGTAGAAGCAGTGAAGAAGCTAGCGTTGGTCTCTGACCGGACGTTGGAGGGCTACGTCCGGTCCCGCTGATGTGGTAGTGCATAGAGGAGACGCTGAGTAACCAGACGCTGGGTGAGTCCGGTCGAGCATGATTGAACGCGTCTGGTCGTGATTTCTCATTTCTGGATGCTTACTAAAAAAGGCCATACACTAAGGTCTAGCGTCTGGTCACTTTGCCGCAGCGCGTCCGGTCATCAATTGACCATTGAGATCGAGCGAACAACATTTGAAGCCGATGACACATGGCATGCATCGCACGACTAGACGCTGGGGTCCTACGTCCGGTCGATATGACTAGAGCGTCCGGTCACCCCGTGTTGTGCCCAGTTAAGGTGTACACCAGCTCTATTTTGTTGGGGCTTCTATTTAAGCCCCATGGCCGACTCAAGCTCACTCACTTGGCTATTTGCATTAACATATCAACTTTGTGAGCTTAGCCAAAGCCCTTCCACTTATCTCCATCGTTGATTCAACATCTTTATGAGATTAGGAGTGAATCTAAGTGCATTGCTTGAGTGTTTGCATCTAGAGGCACTTGGTGTTCGTGTTTTGCTGCAGGATTTACTTATTACTCTTGGTGGTTGCCGCCACCTAGACGGCTTGGAGTAGCGAGGATCATCGAGCGGAGGTTGGTGATTGTCTCTAGCTCCAATCGTGGTGATTGTGAGGGGTTCTTGACCTTTCTCCAGCGGAGAGCCAAAAGGTACTCTAGTGAATTGCTCGTGGCTTATATGATCCTCATCTTGTGTTGGTTGTGCGGCACCCTATTGAGGGTTTGGCGTGTGATGCTAATTAACACGTGAACCTCCAAGTGAGTGAATCGCCACAACGAGGACTAGTTTGTCGGTAAGCAAGTGAACTTCGGTAAAAAATCATTGTGTCATCATTTGATTCTGAGGTGATTGGTTTTGATTCTTGTGATTGATTGGTTCATTCCTCGACACGGTGGTATAACTATCTTACTCTCTCTCTTTACATTACCACAAACTAGTTATCAAGCTCTTTAGTATAGCTAGTTGTGAGAGCTTGTTAGTTTAGTTAGTGTGGCTCTTTAGTTAGCCTTTGAGAGCATACTAACTTAGTGTAGTGCCATAGTCATTGTGTGGTTAGAATCTATAGAAACTAGAATTATGGTAGGTGGCTTACATTTTTAGTAGGATAGCGCAACACTTGTTTCGCCTCATAATTGTTTAACAGGTTTGTTAAGTGTTGTTGTAGAAATTTTTAATAGGCTATTCACCCCCCCCCCTCTAGCCATTTGGACCTTTCAAGTGGTATCGAAGCCGAGGTCACCATGATTTGAGGCTTAACAGCCTTCGGTGTAAAAATGGCTTAAATCAACAACATCAAGAAGCCACCCTAATTTGATGGCTCAAATTATCCCTATTGAAAAGCTAAGATGACAACTTATATAAAGTCAACCAATAGGAAGGTTTCGAAGATGGTAGAGACAAAGATTAAGATTAAAGATAAAGAGGCTCCCACCGCCGTCGAAGAAATGCTACTCCAAAATAATGACATTGCTCTTAGTACCATCCATGATGCGTTGGATGAGAGAACTTTTGAGCAAATAAAGAACATTGAGGGAGCTCATGAGGCATGGAAGAAATTGGAGAAATCATTTGAGGGCACTCAAGCCATGAAGGGTGCAAAGGCATACATTCTCAAAGAGAAATTTGCAAACTTCAAGATGAAAGAGGATGAGAGTGTGCCAGAGATATTCCATAGACTTCAAGTGCTTGTTAATGATCTCAAAGCACTTGGAGAAGAGGTGAAGGATAAGGACTTCTCCCACAAGTTCTTAAGATGTTTGCCTCCAGGATTTGACACATTGGTTATAATTCTAGTGAGGAGTGGTTTGGACACCCTGACACCAAACCATGTGTTGGGAGATATAATGACCGATGATACATATAGAGATGATGATGAGAAGGAAGAAAAGAAGGAAAAGAAAGATGAGAAGAACAAGAGTGTGGCATTCAAGGCCACATCATCCAAGGGTAAGGCAAAGCAAGATACATCAAGTGAAGATAATGGCTTATGGGATGATGATGATGATGAGAAGATAGCTCTCTTTGTCAAGAGATTTGGCAAGTTCATGATGAAGAAGGGCTACCATGCTAGAAGGAAGAAATCTTTATTCAAGAACAAGGAAGAGTCAAGAAGGTGCTTCAATTGTGAAAGTAAAGATCATCTTGTTGCTTAATGCCCATACAATAGCGACAAAGATGATGACAAGAAGAACACGAAGAAGGACAAGAAGGAAAAGAAAGAGAAGAAGGACAAGATGACCTTCAAGAAGAAGAAAGGTGGTTCATATGTGGTCATTTGGGATAGTGATGCTTCCTCAAGTGATGATGATAATAGTGATGATGACAAGGCCACCAAGAAGAAGGCACTTGCAAGCATTGCTATCAATGAGAAGCATTCTCTCTTCGACACTCTATCATGCTTCATGGCTAAGGACACTAAGATATAAATTTGTAATGATGAAAGTAATGAAGAACATGATATTGAAAATAAAAATGAAAATGAAAATGGAAATGATAGTGATAGTGATGATGATGAACCTACTAAGGATGGACTATTTGATATGCTAGAAGACGCTAAAGAACACTTTGGCATTAAGAGAAGGGAATGCAAAAGCTTGCATAAGGAACTGAAATCCCTTAAGCAAGCCTTTGATGAGCTCAATGTATCTCATGAGAGGCTAGAGGAAGCCCATGAGAAGCTTGGTAAGGTTTACAAAAAGCTTGAAAAAGCTCATTCCTCTTTGTTTAATGAACAAAATAAAAAGAAGCATGTTGAGACTTGTGATGTAGGCTTAACTTGTGATATAATTGATGAATCATTATCTATGCCTATCATTGTTACTCCCACTAACCCTTCTTGTAGTACCTCTACTTTCACCTCATCTAGTAGTGATGGTTTCACTTGTGATGCCTCACTAATGGTTGAGAATGAGAACCTCAAGAAGAAGGTCAATAAGCTCACTCACACCTTGGCTAAGGCCTATGGTTGTGAAGACCGCTTGCTTATGTGCTTGGGTAGCCAAAGAGCTTCTCTCTATAAAGAGAGATTGGGCTATACCCTAAGAAAGGTAAGGCGATCTTTGCTCCTCACAAGACTAGTTTTGTGAAGAACAATGGGCAATTTTGCACTAGTTGCAAGCAAGTTGGTCATGTAGAGCATGAATGCAAGAACAAAAACAAAAATGCTAATGTATCCTTAATTAATATTAATTCTTTCTATGTGCTTACTAAGGGTACGAATGATGTGAAGGCTAAGTTCATTGGTAAACCATGGATGAGCTCAAAGAAGAAAGTCTTTTGGGTACCAAAGAGCTTAGTAACTAACATTTAAGGGCCCAAGCAAGTTGGTGGTTCATGTTTCGCTACGAGATTCGCTTGTTACTCTTGGTGGTTGCCACCACCTAGATGGCTTGGAGCAGTGAGGATCGTCGAGCAGAGGTTGGTGATTATCTCCGGCTCCGATCGTGGTGATTGTGGGGGGTTCTTGACCTTTTCCTAGCGGAGAGCTAAAATATACTCTAGTGAATTGTCCGTGGCTTGTGTGATCCTCATCTTGTGTTGGTTGTGTGGCACCCTATTGAGGATTTAGCGTGTGATGCCAATTAGCGCGTGAACCTCTAAGTGAGTGAATTGCCACAACAAGGACTAGCTTGCCGGCAAGCAAGTGAACATCGGTAAAAAATCATTGTGTCATCATTTGATTTCTAGGTGATTAGTTTTTATTCTCGTGATTGATTGGTTTATTCCTCGACACGGCGGTATAACTATCTTGCTCCCTCTCTTTATATTACCGCAAACCAGTTATCAAGCTCTTTAGCGTAGCTAGTTGTGAGAGCTTATTAGTTTGGTTAGTGTGTCTCTTTAGTTAGCCTTTGAGAGCACACTAACTTAGTGTAGTGCCATAGTCATTGTGTGGTTAGAATCTATAGAAACTAGAATTGTGGCAGGTGGCTTGTATTTTTAGTAGGCTAGCGCAATACTTGCTTCGCCTCATAATTGTCTAACAGGTTTGTTAAGTGTTGTTGTAGAAATTTTTAATAGGCTATTCACTCCCCTCTAGCCATTAGGACCTTTCAAACGACCACGGCCAGGAATGACCAGGCAGCAGCAGTGCGCGCGTGGTGACTGCAGACACGGGTCGCGCAACGACGAGCGATGATGTGCACGAATTTTGAGGCGTAGCAAAAGTTACTAACGATCACGGTTGAGGTTTGACTAACTCTCCTATCGTAAGGTTCACATTGCCAACAACCTAGCCATGCCATCGCCATGACCGGAGAGCAACCAGGGAAGGAGATAGATGGATGCCAATATGGGCTCATCGCGTTGAACGCCATTTTACAGACAGAGCGCCAACACGTGGTTTGCCGCGCGTTCCAACGAAGTTGGGGAATTTTTACGAGAGCAACATGACATCCAACACAACTTTGACGTACACCATGCTCATGTACTCACTTTGATGCAATCAACAATACCAAAAGATGCAGCTAGTGTTTAAACATTTTTGTTAGAAATTAAATATCAAAATAGCATTGTCTTACTACTTATCCATACTTAAGGAAAGTTAAGGATTTTCATTGAGGCTAGGTAACCATTAACTCTTTTGTCAAAATTTTTAATAGATCTAAACCTTGTTAACTTCAACCAACAAATACTTCATACAATAGTCCATACCTTATACTAACCCATAGGAGCAAAATATTTAAGCACCATATAACTATTTTGCTTAATATAATTTGCAAAAAATGGTATTTTAACAATAGTTCATGTGTTTGCAGACTTAACGAAAAGAGCTTATCTTAACGTCAAATTTGATTTTTGAGCTCTCAAAATACTAGTTAACAACATCTATTTTTCAAAAGTTAAAGTTGCATTTCCATCTACTAAAGTTGTACTTTAATTTTTATTTAAGTACTAAATACAAGTTATGTTTGATCCGTGTTCCTAGAAATTATTTTTCGCCTCACGTGCATCATACATTTTTAAAACCTGGAAACTTGTTAAGCTAATCCTTCTCGGTCCTAAATTTCGGTGCTAAGCAAACTCGTAACACTAGGAGTGTTACACTTATGTTTCTGTTGTTTCATCTGAATGTTACAAAAGTCGATCTAGGATGTTGCATATGTTGCAATAGCAATATACACATGTTGTAGGCCTACGTTTTAATTGTTTCATGTGTTTAAGATGTTTCTTCAAATGTTTAATCTGGATGTTTTAAAAGTTGATATGGTGTTGCACATGTTTCAATGTCCATACACGCATGTTTCAAGTGTTTCATCTGTCTACATCATCTGGATGTTTTAAAAGTAGATCGAGTGTTGCAAGGCATTGGTGGATGGCGGAGAGCAACTTACCGCAGGGCTTCGCCTCCTACCTCGCGCGACGCTCCTTGCCCTCTCCTCTCCCTCCCCTCCCTTCCTTTCCCTTCCCTCTATCTCGCTGTGGCAGTTCGAGCTTGAAAAGAGGGGGTGGGCACGGGACGATGGAGCTGTGCGCGTCGAGCGCAAATGCGGGAGCTTGGTCAGGATGTCGCCGCCTCCAGAGCGGGATGGGTACGGGGAGGAGGGAGATGTGTGCGTCGCGGTAGACTTCCCTCCATCTCGCTGTGGTAGTTCGAGATTGAACCGTGGGGGGTGGGCACGGGGCGAGGGTGCTATGTGCGTCGGGCGCAAGCGCGGGAGTTTTGCCCGGACGTCGCCGTCTCCAGAACGGGATGAGTACGGGGCGGAGGGAGCTATGTGTGTCGTGGTAGAGAACTGGGTGCAGGCGTGAACGGCCACTACCGTTTATACATTTGAATGTAGGCCTCATTTAAGACTCAGGAGTACTCAAATGGGCATTTGCGTGGGGATTATTATTACGACGTATACTTGTACTGTATTAACTTTTTGGAAGTAATAAAAAAAGCTGTCTTCCAGCTTGCGCTTGCGTGAGAAGTCTCTTTCACAGTTTTTTCTCGTTTTGGTCCTCGTGAACCAGCCTTTTACAGTCTTTCACAAATTTTTCTCGTTTTCAATGGGGCCATCGAGGACTGAGGAGGACTGGAGGAGCCTCAGCATTTCGGTGGAAAAGGAAAAAAATCGAATCCAGGAAAGCACCTCAAACGGGCAGCACGCGAACGCGAACTTTGGAATCTCGTTTTCAATTAGGTAGCGTTCCGTACGTTGCTATACGATAACAAAACTTAAGTACTAAAAATATATGGATCGCATGATAAGATAACAATATTATAAAATTAAATATTGACGTTAAAGTGACATTTAATCTAAATAGCAAAGTTCGTATAATAAATACAGTCACAGAGAGTGTGGCATCGCAGGCTCACCAACTCTACTGTATAGACCTTTCCGTGATGCGGCTACGATAATATTTTATATCGGTAGGAAGAAATCTCCGATATTCATTTATTTCGTGCGCCAATAAATTCACGAATAAGTTCCGCCGTATCTCCATACCATCTTGTACACAGGTTCGAGTATATATGTAAATATTAATGCCTGTCACATGGGTAATACTATGTGTCTTGAAAAGTCTATCACAAAACCTAATAACAAAGTATGTTATACTCACCGTATAAATATGTGTGGCTTTAGGATATTCGGCTGATCGGGGCGGGGCAAGGACGACGGCGTGGGTGTGAACGACGACGTCGAGCGAGGGCCTTCTCGGCGGTCCTTCTGCTTCTCGGCGCTCCGTCGGCGGGCCTTCTCCTTCTCGGCACGGGCTTGCGGCGGCAGCATGGCTTCGCGACAGGGAGGGAGAGCAGACGGTGGCGTGGGCAAGCGCGGAGGCGCGAGGGAGAGGGATCATGGGGACAAGAAGGGAGCGTGATTGGACGCTAATTGTCATGTGGCATTTTCTAAGAATCACTGAGGTGGGGTCGGCAGGGAGTGGCATTTGGAGGGAAGGGGTCGCAGGGTTCGACAGATGACCCGAGGGATTTTTTTCGCACGATAATGTTGTCCAACAAAATAATACAATGATGATTCAAGTTTGAACATGTATATCATTCTCACAAAAAAATCTCCTAGGTAGATGATACCAAATGTCTATATTCCCTCGTAATAAAGTGATATGCTGAGATTTTAATTTGTTCTCATATAAGACAAATTCCATACCAACACCGCTCTTCTTAACCCTAGATCCACATGTTTGCATCTCTAACAGAGCTCCACCCTCACCACGCTCGTGTACTCGTGTCTTAGTGTTGCGCCGCCTTGCCATTGCAGGATTGCAATCTGGACCTACTTAAGATGAAGTCAAAAAATGTGTTAGAGAAGGAACATCACATATGTTCTTCTGAGTTTAAAAACTTGTATCGTTACCTTTCTAACATTATGACAATACGAGAAATAGCCCCATGCATGATTTTATTTCAACACACCCATTAGGGGTAGCAAGCAAAAACATTTACAATGGGTACATGGCACAATATGCAAGTCCATTATATAGCGACTCTACTACCAAATTAGGCATTAAAAAACTAATTCTCAACTCAAACATATATCGAGCAGGGTTTATAAACGTGGTTAAAACAATATAGTGGCTCATTGGATGATTTCCTAGAGCCAACCGTGGTAAAGGGTGAAAGGCGGTGCACTACTATTTCTCTCTTCCAAAATTGTCTTTTTGTCAAAATATAAGTGGTTTCATAATATTATTTTAATTTGACAAGTAAGGTCATTGCCGCATGTTTCATTAATGGAGTTTGCTGGTTTACTAGATCTTCTCTTTCTCTTATCCTGATACCTTAGCGGCACATCAGTTAGTCGTCATATACATGAATTAAATAAGAATAAATTTAAACCCAAATTTCCTAGCAGCCTGGTACCTTAGCAGCACATCAGTTAGTCTTCATATACATGAATTAATCAAAAATAAATTTAACCCCAAATATCGCAGAAGCACTGCTAGTTAATAAATCAATCTTGTAAACCAAATCATAGTTGGAATTTGAATGCCATAACCACATACCTCACTGTGGATTTTGCAGGCTGGCGTAAATCTAGAAATAATTTGCATTGCCTTGAAGCAGATTAAAACATGTGATTCATGATTACAATTGCAATCCTTCTGAACACCTAGGACTGGACACGGTGCTCGGATTCACGGGGAGTGCGGATGGCATGATGGGGTCACCAACTCTAGCCACAGTTGTTCATAATGCTGTGCTTGAACAAAAAAATACCATCTCAACAGTCACTGGCTATTGGGATGACACCGCCAGTATGTCCGCATAGCTGGTCATGATCTGCTATTTTGACAAGCTTGCATAGACTGCTGGTTGCAATCAGCGACCTTAGTTTCAGAAAGGGAATAATAATAATAATAATAGCTGCACAAGTAAAAACAAGGATATGACAGTGAAAAAATAATGAAACAAATAAAAGCTAATGAAAAGGAAGTTAGATACATATTAGTGAATCTGATGGTTAGCACATTTGTATTACTCTCAGTATGTTAATAAGCTTCAATTTAACAGTGAGAAAATTAATATACACCCTCTCCAACCGAACCAAATATATATAGATCTCTACATAACCTTATTTTGCACAACCAAACCATCCAATTTAGCAAGGAAAACACTCGTACCATCACATCCATTCCAATGAAACTTAAAGGCTCTCTATAATCATTATTTAGCTGTGTCAAAAACACTAAGCTACATCCATTTATAAGTGATCCAAATTTCTTTTTTAACTGATGTATATAACAAATAAAACTAGGGATGGTGCTCCTAATTTTTCATAACCATGCCTTTATGGATCAATAAAGATGGCTAAAAGCTCACTCTGTTGTGTCACCAAAAGCATGAAGGAGCCATCAAGGATGATATCATGCATGTTTCCAGCACCCTCCAGGAACACCACGACCCTGCATGTGTTCATGCCAGCATTTCATCAAAGAGGAACTGCTCTTGCTGATCCTTCGGGTCTTGTATTGGAAAAAATGCAGATTACCAATACTATTTCTATATAAAGTAAATGCCAATACTATCTCTACATAAAGAAAATGTAGATACGTACTTATGAAGCAAGAGTTACAGTTAAAAAAATTAGTGTGTTAGTAAAGATGATCTTCACACTTAGCAGCAGCCAAAAAAATATTTGAGAACTCATATACGAAATACTAATCGCAATGATTGTTTTCTTCAAATGGCACAAAAAAATACAGAGTTTAAATGAAAAATTGTGGATTCGGAAACTAAATGCTCAATACATCATAAAATTTCACCTCCACTAAAACAATGCATCATAAATAGTCAATCCATACTATAGTTAATTTTTTAAAATTACTATCAAAATCAGAAGTACCTTGAGAGGTAGGTTTTAGTTTCACTCACAGTAACCGTTGTGAGCTCATAGATTGGGTCCTAGCAGGGGCATCCTTGCTCTTCCATGATTGGAGATGTCAGCGACCTTGCTTGCAGGCTTGACCTCCTTTCAGGTTCATACTGCGTCAGCCTCCTCGCTCAGGGCCACCTTCAATCCATCCTACTCGAGGTTGTAGT